>NC_064291.1:45444506-45557383 GCF_019186545.1 Solanum stenotomum
CCGACCTCATGAGGTCGGTATTTTATATTAATTTATTTTTACTATTTAATTTTACCGACATACGAAAGTTGGTTATAATTTTTTTTGTTTTTTATTTTACACAAAACCTATTGAGAAAAAATAAAATATTGTTATTTATTTATTTGTTTAATATCGACATCAAGAGGTCGGTTTTTATTGTAATTCATTTTTTTCGGGAAAAATTCCGACCTCCAGAGGTCGGAATTTGGTTTTCCCGCTTTCCGCAAACCGACCTCCGGATGTTGCTTTTAAAAGTAATTAGATGAAATAAAAATACCGGCCTCCGGATGTCGCTTTAATTAATAGTAATTAGATGAAATAAAAATACCGACCTCATGAGGTCAGTATTTTAATTACATACTACCAACATTCGGAAGTCGGTATTATAAAATATTTAATTGAGAAAAAATTTCGACCTCCTGAGGTCGGAATTTTTAATAAATTACAATAAAAACCGACCTCTTGATGTCGGTATTATTTTCCCAATTAAATATAAAAAATACCGACCTCATGAGGTCGGTATTTTTATTGTAATTCATTTTTTTCGGGAAAAATTCCGACCTCCAGAGGTCGGAATTTGGTTTTCCTTCTTTATTTTGCATAAAAACCGACTACTTGTAAATACCGACCTCCATTTGAGGTCGGAAATTTTTAGGTCGGTATTCACTATTTTTTTAGTAGTGTGAGTTCACTTTGGATGACCCTCCCTATTGCATTGGCGGAAGGGCCTTTACCTCATTGTCCATATCCACTCGGTGCTAAGCATTATCTCTCAAATTATACATAATTAAGTCTTGAATTGCATTTACATGTGTGAAGGAATTCTCTATCCCTTATTCAATACAACCCATCAAAATAGCTCATAGATTCATTAAAGGAGAGAATGTACTTTCAACCTTAGAATCAACATTAGTGTGTGAGTAGGACTTTCACATTACATTCATAGTGTTTTCATGAGAAATAGACTTTCAATCAACACAAGACATCATCATCATCCTAGACTATTTATGCATCCTTAAGTATAAGGGTAAGAGAAGATCAATACTTTCAACAATACCATACTTTACACATTAGTTGTAGGAGATTTACTTTCTAAGTGAATCAATAGGTTATACACAACTTTTATCAGCATGTACAAGCCCTAGCAATTTACCCCTTTTTCAAGGTCATGAACCATGTCTCACAATTACACCTAAAGATACTACAATAGGCATGAGTAAAACAAGATTCAATAACTAAATTCACATAGAAACAATTCATAGTAAACATCTTGCATCAATACACCCATCACAATACTTGAAATTGGGGTCATGGGGTGTTCATGGGTTCAAGGGGAATTTACAATGAAAATCACCATTAAAAATCAAATCATCCATAATATAATGCAATTAAAATAATAAAATCATTTTTAAGAAGAACTCATGGTTGGAATAGAAACCCTAGTTTTTTGAACAATATACAAATTTCGAAATCAAGAGTTGAAGGGCTTCATGGTGAAAAGTGTTCAATGAATCAAGATCCCCATACCTTAATTGATGTTTTGCCACAAAATTGGAGTGAGAAGCTTGGAGCTTGAACCCTAATCTTGAGCTTCTTCTTTGTTCTTCAATGGAGTTTAGAGAGAGAATATTTTGAGAGGGAAGTGAGTTTTGATTTTGAGTTGTGAGTTGTAAGGGTTAAAAGACTATTTTTAATACTTAAAAATACTTTAATATACTTAATATAACTAATAATAACCATTTTTACCGTTAAACAAATTAATTAGTAATTTACTAACCTACTCCCACATGACCGACTTACGGCAGTCCACTCAAGCACCATCCACGAGTCCCCGTCCATGGGGCGTGGTCTAAACCACAGACCGTACTGGTCACTCATGGTTTGGGTCAGAGAGGGGTGGCTCGAGGTGTTGGTGAAGAGGCTAAGTCTCAACTCACAAGGCCCTTCCACGGGGAGTGAGTTGGTCCACGGACTGTACTGCACGTCCGTGGAATGGGGCTGGGACATGGAGTTTTGGGGACCCTTTTGAGGAGGCTAAGGTTGGACTCACGACTCCCATCTATGGGGCGTGAGTCAGTCCACGCCTCGTGGTCCTCTTTTCATGAATGAGGCTGTTTTGGACAGCTTTTTGGACCCTCCCTTGGGTCCTCCTCCTGGACCCTTGGGGAGTCCTAGAGGGGTCGTGCCTTAACGTTTAGGCACTAGAACCCTAATACTAAGTTAGGAAAATTATTTTAGGACCTTAACCTTACGTTTACACTTCATTAGGCTACTAGACTACACGTTAGGCTCTAGCTTTGGTCATTAGATATACGGGGTGTTACATTATCTCCCCCTTGGGAACATTCGTCCCCGAATGATGACCAAGACACCAAACTAAGTTAGAAACTCTAGAATAGCAGCCCATCATGCATGAAACATAAAAAAATAAAAAAATAAAAAGAGAAAAAATCACAATGCACTATTCACCATATGCAATATTCAAAAGGAGGAAACTTCAACTCCAATTCACAACATAGTCAAAACAATACAAGAAAGTAGGAACTAAATCTACTAACTCAATATGAATGTAACTCACCAATTCACATAAGCATGGGAGGAACTAACTTCTCCATATCAAGCAAGCTCATTGTAGCAATATGGAGCTAATGTGCTATCTCATCAACATAACAATAAGCATGTTCATCAATTTACCTCATGAAGTCAAAAATGCAATCATCATACTAAAATGCAAATCAACATGAGGAAACATAGACATCATGAACTCTCAATATATGCTAAAACATGAATTCTCACAAGAACATGCACAATAAAGGGAAATCAGGGATATCATACAACATACATGACTCCCTAAACACTAGACTTAAGAGGAACTATTTACCTCAAGCTTGAATAGGAGTGGAAGGAAAAAAGTGAGGATAAAGGGACTTCTCGTCGGCCTCGGCCTCCCATGTAGCACCCTCAACTAAGTGATTCCCCCATAGAACCTTAATGGAAGCTACTTCCTTATTTCTCAACTTTTTCACTTGTTGGTCCAAAATCTCAATTGGGACCTCTTCATAAGAAAAGGTTCTCGTCAACTCCTAAACCCTATAAAGGAAGGATGGAAACCGGATCGCCAATACATTTTTTTAGCATGGAGACATGAAACACTGGGTGAACCGGAGCCAACTCATTTGTCAAGTCCACCCCATAAGCAACTTTCCCAATACGCTTCAAGATTTGGTATTGCCACACATACCGAGGAATAAGTTTCCCCTTCTTGCCAAACCTCAGCATGCCTTTCATAGGTGAGATTTTCAAGTAGACCCATTCACCAACCTCAAATTCAAGATCCTTTCTTCTATGGTCGGCATAGGACTTTTGCCGACTTTGGGCCGTCTTTAACCTCTCTCTAAAGAGTCAAACTTTTTCAATGGCATCATTGACTAGTTCGAGACCAATTAGAGAAAACTTACCTACCTCAAACCCCCTAACCGAAGATCTACACCTTCTTCCATATAGTGCTTCAAATGGAGCCATGTCAATGCTAGAGTGGTAACTATTGTTGTAGGAAAATTCTATCAAAGGAAGGTAATCGTCCCAATTACCCTTGAAATCAATCACACTCGCCCTCAACATGTCCTCTAAGGTTTGAATGGTCCGTTCCCCTTGACCATCCGTTTAAGGGTGGAAGGCGGTACTAAGTTTAACATTGGTGCCAAGTCCTTGTTGAAATGTTTTCCAAAAAATGTGAGGTAAATTGAGTACCTCTATCCGATATGATAGACAAAGGAACCCCATACAACCTCACCACCTCCTTGATGTACAACTTAGCATAGTCTTCTGCCGATAAGGTAATCTTGATGGAAAGGAAATGGGTTGATTTCATCATCCTATCAACAATGACCCAAATAGAATCATGTTACCTTTGAGTACGAGGCAACCCCACAAAAAAATCCATATTCACCTCCTCCCACTTCCAAGTGGGAATTTTTATATCTTGGAGCAAACCTCCCGATTTCATGTGTTCGACCTTGACTTGTTGAATATTTGGGCACTTGGACACAAAACCCGCTATATCCTTCTTCATTCCATTCCACCAATAGACTTGGTACATCTTGGTAGCTCCCGGATGAATAGAATATCGCAAACCATGAGCCTCTTCCAAAATTTTCTCCCTGAAACCATCAACATCCGGAACACAACCTACCTTGGTACCTAAGCACCCCATCTCCCCCTTGGGAGAAAACCTTAATGGACTTGTTAAGAATCGATTCTTTCAATTCCATCAAAATAGGATCAAGATATTGCTTATACTTTACATCAGCCACAAATGACAATTTAGAACTATGATGAACCATGAATCCACCCCTGGTGGAATCCATATGTTGGACACCTATGAAAGTCAAGAGGGCGAGAGTGAATTAAAATTTCCTTCAGTCAACTTCCTGTAATGGTCAGTCGACTCACCTGCACATTAGTAGAATAGATAAACAGTAATAAATATTGTAGTAAGTAAATAACACAAATAGTTTTATACCAGTTCGGAACACCGATATGGTGCCTAGTCCAATCCCCTTGGGTTTCAAGGATTTCCTTTAGAGCTTGTTAAGAACTTAGGTGTTGCAGAATGTTACAATTGAGAGCCATGTCTGATATGCAAGTCAGATCATCTTCTTAGACACAACCTCTACTTGTATAACCTACACACAAATCTTTCTTTCTCTTTTCTTTTCAATTGTTCACTCAAGTGTGTACAAAGTTTATGAAAAATAAAAGAAGATTACAAAATAAGTTCAAGTGAAGTGCGTACTTCACATCTAAGTCTGAGGGTGGTATATATATGAATAGACTTGTGCTCTTGTAAGGAAAACCCAAGGGTGTTATGTTTCAATCAAGGATTTGAGGAATCCCTTGATTGAGGCGATTTGCTTATCCTTGTCCATATTAGATATGTGCATGGTAAATCACATTTCTTCCTTCTTGACTGATATGGCTCAATTATGTGCTTGGCTGGAAGATTTATCTTGACTCTTGGCTTGATCTGATTTCCTTCCTTCTCTTGGTGACTTGGCTCTAGTCTTGGCTTGATTTATAATTTCTTGATCTCGTCCTATCAATCAAGATTAGCTTGATTGAGCTGCTACCAGTTATAGGCCATCTGTTATTGATTCTCAATCCCTTTGATTATGCCTTTCCTTTATGTAATATTTGTAAGGATCATAATATATCTCTTTCCATGTTGGATCAGAATATATCTCTTGCCATGTTGGTGTTGTTTTGCTTGGATCATTTCCTTATTGGATTTCGTTGCCTACGAGAATTGTGAATTATTATTAAGTGTCATTTATTGGAATTTACTAACTCTAAGGAGCTAATAACCTAGACGGGCCAACCTATGCACATCACGAACCAATTCATTCTTCTCATCTGCTACATGAGCCACACTACTCATGGACATTCTACTTAAGGCATCCACAACTACATTGGCTTTGCTGGGGTGGTAAAAGACGCTCATGTCATAATCCTTTAAAAGTTCTAACCACCTTCTTTGTCAGAGATTCAAATCTTTTTTGCTAAACACATATTGAAGGCTCTTGTGGTCGGTAAACACATCTACATGCACCTCATAGAGATAGTGTCTCCATATTTTCAAAGAAAACACCATCGCCGCTAGTTCGAGATTATGAGTTGGATAATTATTTTCATGTACCTTGAGTTATCTTGAAGCATAGGCAATCACTTTACCCCGTTGCATGAGGACACATCCCAAACCTACTCGCGTCACAATATACCACAAACCCATCGGGACCCTCTGGTAAGGTCAATATCGGAGCGGAGGTAAGCCTATCTTTTAATTCTTGGAAGCTTTTCTCACGAGCCTCCGACCACATAAATTTTGCTTTATTTTGAGTTAAGGCCGTTAATGGAGAGACAATAGAAGAGAAACCCTCAACAAACCTCCTATAGTAACCGGCCAAACCCAAAAAGCTTCTAATATTGGTAAGAGGTAGAGGTCTAGGCCAACTCTTGACCGCATCCATCTTCTTAGGGTCAACCTCTATACCCATGCCCGACATAATATGACCAAGGAAAGAAACTGGCCTTAGCCAAAACTCGCACTTGCTAAACTTAGCATATAATTGGTGCTCTTTAAGGACTTGCAACACTGTCCTCAAATATTTCATATGATCACCCTTACTCCTTGAATAGATCGAAATGCCGTCAATAAAAACAATCACAAATTAATCAAGATATTGCCTAAATACCTTATTCATTAGATCCATGAATGCCACTGGGGCATTTGTTAGACCAAAGGACATGACTAAGAATTCATAGTGACCATATCTCATTCGGAAGGCCGTCTTAGGAATGTCAACCTCCCTTACCTTAAGTTGGTGGTAGCCCGACCTTAAGTCAATCTTCAAAAAGTAACTCGCCCTTTGGAGTTGGTCAAACAAATCCATCTTTCTTTTTTACAAATAATACTGGAGCACCCCACGGAGATAAGCCTGGTTGAATAAAATCCTTGTCTAGCAAATCCTTGAGTTGTGCCTTCAATTTTTTTAATTCGGTCGGAGGCATCCGATAAGGGGGAATCGATATGGGTTGAGTATCCAGCAAAAAATCAATACCAAAGTCTATTTCCCATTCAGGAGGAATTTTGGGCAAGTCATCGAGAAAGACCGATGAGTCCACAAATTGGACTCATTTAGGGCAATGTTTTAATAAAATTACTGTCCTCAAATGCATATTTTGTCTCAATATCTGATGAAAACCCTTAAGTTTCAGGTATTAGGAGTTTGAGGGAAAGCATGGACACTACTTAGCAAAAAGGAACAAAAGCAGCTGAAAGAACAAAGAAATGAAGATCTGAGAATCGCCGAACCCGTTCGGTGAGTCGCCAAAAGATCTTATCCTCCCCTTTTGTTCCAGTGTGTTGAGCCCTAAAAGAAAGGATCAAATCGGTGGTGAAAATGAGCAGTCGGCGTGTCACTAAGCAGTTCCGTGAAGCAGTACTATGTCGCCTAATGATCCAAAACACGACGATGTTAAAGGCTAATGCAAGACGGTGATGAACTAGACCAAAGGGCGGATCGTCGAATTGATCAGTGATTTCGACTAACTTTACCGAGTGATCCTTCGCAACACAAGGTTTCAACTCCAAGATTTTGGACTTGGGTCTTGTGGATTCTTCACTCTTTGCTTGTTTTAAGACTTAAATCGTCATACCCATTTGAATGCAAACTTATATTGGTATAAATTTCTATCTCTTTTACATGTCTAGCTAAAACCCCAATTCTTGGGGTGTGATTTTATGATATGGATTAGATTATCTGTTGGGTCTTGCTTGTTAATGATTTATTTGTTGTTTAGATGTGATTTCGTTTAGTAGTTGTGGTGGAACTTAATGAAATTGTAGTTGCAAATACGATTTCACCTTTGTGTTTTCGACTTGCTCGAGAGAGAGGTCGTAAAACTAAGACTACTAAATTGATGGCCGGTAGGATTGGGTCGACATGAGGTTTAGCTCGAGAGAGTGAACCCTAGCTCTTCTCCCATACACTTAGCTCTAGAGAGTAAGTGGGATAAGGCAAAGGATGTTCTTCATGCGGTACGGTGTTCGAGAGAAACCGAGTTGATTCGGGGTAAGTTGCTCGAGAGAGAAGTTACTCCCACTATAGTCTAACCTAGTCACAAATATTCAACGGATTTGTTATCAAAATCATGTACCCAATAGTTTAGTTTATCCCATATTCCTATCACATCCCAAGAATTCCCTTTCCTTGATTAGTACTCCTTAATTTTTGTTGTTTTTGCTTACTTGTTACAAACCCCCATTGATAACTCACGCTTGCGTCATCCTTAGACTTAACATGCTTATATTCAATAATGTTATTTGCTATGACTAATTAGAACTTAATTTTATTCTTCTATTAATCTCAAAACCACTCCCTTGGGACTCAACCCCAACCCTCGGTTGGGTTACTTTACTATTGTACGATTGTAGACACTTGCATTGGAAGTTGTGTCTTGATTAAGCAAGCATCAAATTGGCGCCGCTGCCGAGGAGTGGTGTTACATGAAATTTTTTGGTTAAGACAAATTTTGCTTTCGATAGTCGTAGTTTACTAACTTTGTTTTTAGTTTTGTTTTGCTTTGAAGTTGTTGATGTAGGCAGATACCCTGAGCATGGCCGAGGGAAATGATAGCAACTCGGTTGAGACAAGTCAAGAAGTCGAGAGGGAATTCAAGTTAACCGCAATGGTAACTCAGTTGAACGACCAAAATATCAGAGGTGGAAAACCAGTGCAAGAGGTAAGGGAGGTACATACCCCCTCATGAGCGGAAACAGTCTAGAGACAAGGAGAACAATCGTGTCGAGGACACACTCCAAATCATTCTCCAAAAAATCACCGAACAAGACCGAATGTTGGAAGAGATGAAGGAGAATATTGAAGTGTTGAATCAAATGATTGGCGCCCATTCTAGATCAATCCAGCTGATTAGGACAGTCAAGAGTTATGCAGTGTCTCCCCTTCACTCAAATGAACCATTGGGGTTACCTAGTAATAGTAGGACCAATCCAACCAATGGAGAGTGAGTAAGGACTCACATCGTTCCACGACATTAACTAAGGCGCTTCTTGAGAGGCAACCTAAGGTTTAAATGCTTTTGTTTTCTTTTATAAATAATGGTGTGTTAGTGGTGCAGCTTTAAATGCGGAAAGTGTTCGGAGAATGCATATTTGCGAATAAAATGGTCAGTTGGTGAATCACCAAAATGGTCGGCGTGCCCGATTTGACCCGCCGTTTGACTCCACACAAGACTAACTTGGAGTCAATAAAACTCGATGAGGCCTGGAGAAATTTGGCGACTCGCCGACTTGTTCGGCATTCACGATGAAGACCGCCATTTGGACCCTCACTTTGACTAAAGGTCCTGTAAAACTCGGTGAGCCTCAGTTTGTCGCCGAGTGGATCGGCGAGTGCGACTAATGTCGCCGAACGGGCACGAACTGGATGGTTTATAATGGCTAAGACTTTCAGAATTTGAAATCCTTCACTTTCCCTCGCTTTAATCTTCACAAACTCACACCAAGGTAGTATTCTCAATATTTTTCTATTCCATTAGTATTTTATTTGTTGATGTGTGCTTGGAACAAGGATTTCTTTGTCGCCTAGCTTTTCAATCGCGTTTTAATCGGCATATAAGGTTGGTTTCCGAATCCTGAGTTTACATTGGAAAATTGTGTACTCACTTGCAATGATTGTACCGTATTGTTGTGTGTTGGGCCTCTGATAGAGTTAGAATGCTTAAATGCCAATTTTAATTTGAAAATATTGCCCGTATTGTTTTGATCGTCAAATGCCCGTAATTAAATGAATGAAATTGTATTGGGTTGTGGTTGCGTGTTGTTTAGATTGATTGGGTGAAGTTTGAGTAGCCCATATTTGTACTAAATGATGAAAACTGCTCAATGATAGAGTGGGTAACACCACTCTTAAGAGCAAATATTGTCAAAGGACCAAATTTGGCAAAACCGGGAAAACTCTAAGTATCCCGGGGTGATGGGTAGTACGGGTCTTGTTTGAATTCCATTAGTGCATGCTTTGATTTTTTTTCTGGGGTTGCAAGGTTGAATTCGAGAAGGTGGATTGAAAATGGGCATGTTGGGCCGTTCGGCGAGCTGGGTCGAGCTCGCCGAATTACTTGGTGTTTTGCCTAATGTATTCATCTCGCTTTTAATTTCGTGTTAAATTTGTAGTTTGAGTCTGTAACTATCGGCGAGAAGCCTGAGGTCACCGAAAGCACTGGGTGACTCGCCGAAAGTACTCTTGATCTCTCTTTATTTGCACCTCTGAAACCCTTGTTGCACTGTAACTTTCGGCAGACAAACCTTTGCTCACCGAAAGTAGTTAGCGATTCAACGAAGGGCCTTCCTCTCGCTGACTTGCCATAAATTTTTAAGCCAATCCCTTCGCCGACAAATTGGACTCATTTAGGGCTATGTTTTGAAAGAGTTAGTGTCCTCAAATGCATATTTTGTCTCAATATCTTATGAAAACCCTTAGGTTTTAGGTATTTGGAGTTTGAGGGAAAGCATGGACACTACTTAGCAAAAACGAACAAAAGCAGCTGAAAGAACAAAGAAATGAAGCTCTGAGAATCGCCGAACCCGTTCGGTGAGTCGCCAAAAGGTCTTATCCTTGCCTTTTGTTCCAGTGTGTTGAGCCCCGAAAGAAAAGATCATATTGGGGGTGAAAAGGAGCAGTCAGCAAGTCGCCGAGCAGTTCTGTGAAGCAGTACTATGTCGCCTAATGATCCAAAACATGATGATGTTGAAGGCTAACGCAAGACGGCTATGAACTAGACCAAAGGACGGATCACCAAGTTGATCAGCGATTTCGACTAACTTCGTCGAGCGATCCTTCACAGAACAGATTATTGAAAACCATAAATACTCGTTAAGAATTATTATTCTAAGATCGACTTTCTAGTTTTGAATAGTAATTTTTCAGACTTTGCTTCTATTTTTGAGTTCTAAGTTTGGATAGGGTTTTGAAGAACTTGAAGGTTCAAAGGGTTTCAACTCTAAGATTTTGGACTTGGGTCTTGTGGATCCTTCACTCTTTGCATGCTTTGAGACTTAAATCTTCATACCCATTTGAATGCAAACTTATATTGGTATAAATTTCTATCTCTTTTATATGTCTAGCTAAAACCCCAATTCTTGGGGTGTGATTTTGTGAATATGGGTTAGATTATCTGTTGGGTCTTGCTTGTTGATGATTTATTTGTTGTTTAGATGTGATTTCGTTTAGTAGTTGTGGTGGAACTTAATGAAATTATAGTTGCAAATACGATTTCACCTTTGTGTTTTCGGCTTGCTCAAGAGATAGGTCGTAAACCTAAGACTACTAAATTGATGGCTGGTGGGATTGGGTCGACATGAGGTTCAGCACGAGAGAGTGAACCCTAGTACTTCTCCCATACACTTAGCTTGAGAGAGTGAGTGGGCAAAGGCAGAGGTTGTTCTTCATGCGTTAACTTGGTGTTCGTGAGAAACCGAGTTGATTGGGGTAAGTTGCTCGAGAGAGAATTTACCCCCACTATAGTCTAGCCTAGTCACAAATATTCAATGGATTTGTTATCAAAAGCATGTACCCAATAGTTTAGTTTATCCCATATTTCTATCACATCCTAAGAATCCCCTCCTCCTTGATTAGTACTCCTTATATTTTTGTTTTTTTTGCTTACTTGTTACAAACCCCCATTGATAACTGACGGTTGCGTCACCCCTTACACTTAACATGTTTATATTCGATAATGTTTTTAGCTATGACTAATTAGAACTTAATTTTATTTTTCTATTAATTCTCAAAACCACTCCCTTGGGACTTGACCCCAACCCTTGGTTTGGTTACTTTACTATTTTACGATTATAGACACTTGCATTGGAAGTTGTGTCTTGATTACGCAAACATCAAAGACTTTCGAAAACTCCTTCACTACGAGGACCGACTCTAAAGGAGGAGTCTCGGACTCAATGTCCTTAACTCTTACCATACCATATGATAGATACAACCCTTAGAAATCATTTTATAAGCCTTTAGACGTGAAATGAATTGACCTCTAGGGATTTAATTTCCCCTCTTCCATTCTAAAATGGGCTCATTTAGAAATTGAAACTTCACTACCCAAGTTCTACAGTCAATGGAAGCAAACCAAGCATAAAGTCAATCCATCCCCAAGATGACATCAAAGTCCAACATATCTAATTTTATCAAATCAACCAAAGTGACCCTATGATATAAAGAGATAGGACATCTCCTATACATTCTTTTAGCTAAAACCGAATCACCTACCGGGGTAGACACTGAAAAAGGTTCTTTTAACTCTTCGGGAGGTACTTCAAATTTCATTGCCACAAAAGGAGTAACAAAAGATAAAGTGGCACCGGGGTCTAATAATGCATAAACACTAATTGAAAATACTTGCAACATACCGGTAGCAACATCCGGAGACCCCTCTTGATCACTTCTAGATTGGAGAGCATAGAAGTGATTCTTCTTGGAAGTGGCATTAGAACCACTTAGTGTAGCTTGGTTACCCTCTTTTCCCTTAGCCGCACGAGTTGGACAATCCTTCAATTGATGTCCACTTTTGCCACATCCATAGCACACACCCATTCTGGCAAGACATTTCACTTCATGTTTCTTACCACACTTGGCACATGTAGGTCTCTCTATGGAAGGTCCACCCCTGTTGCCTCCTTGAGGCTTAGGGTTAGACACCCTATCTTTGTTGGGTCTTGGTGTATTAGAGGAACTTTGATTGGAAAACCTCCTCTTAAACCTTGGTCCACTTTGACCCTCAAACTTACCCTTAGAAGAATTTCCATCGTCGGGCCTTGGCCTCTTCACCTCTCTATTCTTCTTCCTAAGCCTTGATTCCTCAACTTATTGAGCATAAACCATCAACCTTGAGATATCCATGTTGTCATGGAGAATTGCCGCACGACACTCTTTTTCAATAGCATCGGACACACCGGTGACAAAGCGACTTATTTCATCTCTTGGGTTAGAAACCAAAGAGGGGGCATACGTGGACAACTTAGTGAATTTCAAGGAGTATTCTTGGACACTCATTCCCCCTTGACGGAGGTTGATGAACTTCTCCAACTTAGCTTCCCTCTTCTCACGGGGAAAGAATCTATCGAGAAACGTCTTCTTTAACACTTCCCAACTTATGGGACCCACTCTTATAGCCCTACTATCCTTCTATTGAGTAAACCATACTTGGGCCATATCTTTCAATTTATACCCCGCTAGTTCAGCTTTCTCAATAGAAGTCACTCCCACGGCATCTACTATCTTGTAGACCTCTTCCAAAAACTCTTGTGGGTTTTCATTCATCTTGGAACCCAAGAAAATAAGAGGTTTCATCTTAGTAAAGTCTCTTAACCTTGAAGTCATGGTGCTTGCATTAGGATTAGCACGGGGACCAACTTTTCTATTTGCATGAGCCGTCTTCGCTTGAGCTTGAGTTGTTACAGCTTGTGCTTGCACCGTCATGACTTGAGTCAATGTTTGGAGAGCTGCCCTTATCTCCACATTAGTCATGGCTCTTTCATCATTAGGAACTTGAGGAACTTGAGGCCCTTGAGGATCTTGAGGACCTTGGGAGAAACTCCCTCATCATTCACCATCTCTTCTACCATTCTTCTTAAGTTCGACCTTCTTGTATTCATTTTCCTATAATCACAAGAGAAGGGTTAGAAGAAAGGACTTTCATAGAGTAAGAACTCTAAGAATGACTAAAGGGTATGAAATAACGGAATGTTCCTAATCATCTAGCCTCTTATTCATAAGTCTGGCGCGTTTCACATTCATGAACAAGACTCTAATAGATATGGTGCATGAGACGTCAACCTAAATATTATTCCCAAAACCTTATGCTCTGATACCACGTTTGTCACATCCAGGGGTATCCCCTAGACGTAACATGGTGTACTTGACCTCGAAGGGGTCTCATACAAGTCTCTAGCATCATCATTACATAAGACATTGAAATAATGCGTAAACTTAAAATTTTACAATCGAAGTCCAACTTCACTTTTTATAAAAGAAAATAATAGGAAATCTAGACTATGTCTCATACCACCATCTAAAACATAGGAATACAAAGTTTGGGACTTATCCCTTATATATCAATAAAAGTCTCAACATGAGAGGTATAATAGAAACTAAGAAATAGTAAATCCCGTCCTCGAACTTGAAGACTCACCAAAACTTGGAGATAAGCAATCCAAGTCTTCTTCAAAAGGAGAGTGAAAGACATCTAGCCAGAACCTACACTTATTAAGATGTATAAGGAAGAATAAGTTAGCACATAATATGTACTAAGTATGGAAACATGCATAAAATCCTTAAATATGATAAAAAGGACATTTTTGTTTGAAAGGTATGCCTTTGCCAAGTTTAGAAACCAACATGCATTTACAATATACAACACAAGCCATAATCATATTTACACTCATTGCATGGTAATATAAACACCTTAGCAACCCCTAAGGAACAATTGTGCAATGTATGGTTGGCATCCCATAATACCAACCCTACTAAGTGTCCCCTTGAAGCTCCCTTGGCCATACATATAATCTTTATACCTCATTATAATCATTAGTCACCAATAAGGAAACAATCATGAACATAACTTTGAATACAAGGAAAGTCATTCATAACAACTAACCATTCTAGACACATGTATGTAATTGTATCTCATCACAATATAAAGAAACATCCCACAACATCCTACAAAGTCCACTTGTGCAATGTGGAAGTGAAGTCTCATACCCCCACTCCTACTAAGTCAACCCACCAAGAAGTCATAGTATAGTCCATGTTTCATTCCTTATCATTCATATAGGGAATAATAGCATAACCGACATAGACCATGTGAGCTACATGATATCCGGTGTCGTGTAACCCAACACCGAAAGAAGGTGTCCTACTTGCCTAAGATAGGACTAAGTGTACTAGCGTCTAGGTTGATCCACTAGCTAAGTCCTATGTTGGCACATAATTATAGGATCGGGAGATTGCTTCTAGAAACCTGCTTATTGCATTAGCGGAGGGGCTTCCATCTCCTGAGTTCACTTTGGATGACCCTCCATATTGCATTGGTGGAAGGGCCTTTACCTCATTGTCTATATCCACTCTGTGCTAAGCATTATCTTCCAAATTATACATAATTAAGTCTTCAATTACATTTACATGTGTGAAGGAATGCTCTATCCCTCATTCAATACAATCCATCAAAATAGCTCATATATTCATTAAAGGCGAGAATGTACTTTCAACCTTAGAATCAACATTAGTGTGTGAGTAAGACTTTCACATTACATTCATAATGTTTTCATGAGAATTAGACTTTCAATCAACACAATACATCATCATCATCCTAGACTATTTATGCATCCTTTAGTATAAGGGTAAGAGAAGATCAATACTTTCAACAATACCATACTTTACACATTAGTTGTAGAAGATTTAATTTCTAAGTGAATCAACAGGTTATACACAACTTTTATCAGCATGTACAAACCCTAGCAATTTACCCCTTTTTCAAGGTCATGAACCATGTCTCACAATTACACCTAAAGATACTACAATATGCATGAATAAAACAAGATTCAATAACTAAATTCACTTAGAAACAATTCATAGTAATCATATTGCATCAATACACCCATCACAATACTTGAAATTGGGGTCATGGGGATGTTCATGGGTTCAAGGGGAATTTACAATGAAAATCACCATTAAACATCAAATCATCCATAATATAATGCAATTAAAATAATAAAATCATTTTTAAGAAGAACCCATGATTAGAATAGAAACCCTAGTTTTTTGAACAATATACAAATTTCGAAATCAAGAGTTGAAGGGCTACATGGAGAAAAGTGTTCCATGAATCAAGATCCCCATACCTTAATTGATGTTTTCCCACGAAATTAGAGTGAAAAGCTTGGAGATTGAACCCTAATCTTGAGCTTCTTCTTTGTTCTTCAATGGAGTTTAGAGAGATAATATTTTGAGAGGGAAGTGGGTTTTGATTTTGAGTTGTGAGTTGTGAGGGGTTAAAAGACTATTTTTAATACTTAAAAATACTTTAATATACTTAATATAAATAATAATAACTGTTTTTAAACTTAAAAAAATTAATTAGTAATTTATTAACCTACCCCCACATGGTCGACTTAGGGCAGCCCACTCAAGCCCCATCCACAAGTCCTCGTCCACGAAGCGTGGTCTGAACCACGAACCGTGCTGGTCACTCATAGTTTGGGTCAGATAGGGGTGGCTTGAGGTATTGGTGAGGAGACTAAGTCTCAACTCACGAGGCCTTCCACGGGGAGTGAGTTGGTCCACAAACCGTACTACACTTCCGTGGAATAGGGTTAGGATATGGAATTTTGGGGACCCTTTTGAGGATGCTAAGGCTGGACTCACGATTCCCATCTACGAGGCGTGAGTCAGTCCATGCCACGTGGTCTTCCTTTCATGAATGAGGTTGTTTTGGACAGCTTTTCTGACCCTCCATTGGGTCTTCCTCATGGACCCTTAGGGAGTCCTAGGGAGGTCGTGCCTTAACGTTTAAGCACTAGAACCCTAATACTAAGTTAGGAAAATTATTTTAGGACCTTAACCTTATGTTTACATTTCATTAGGCTACTAGACTACACGTTAGGCCCTAGCTTAGGTCATTAGATATACGGGGTTGTTACAACTCATTAAGATGTTTTTAGCATAAGCTAGTGGATCCACTAAGTTAAGTAGTTCTATATGACGGCAAAGTATAGGACAGTTCTGGCAGCGTGGGCAAGACGTTGTATCACCACTTAGGTCGCATAGTGGTGGTTGTCGGTTAGAGAATCTCCCACAGAAACTGTATTACTTTATTATATGAGTAAAGTTGAGTTTGTTATTGCATTTTTCTTAACGAACTAAGTTGTTTTCCATTGTTTTACAAGGTTTTTTTATATTGCATATGTTTATTACTATATATTGAGTTAAGTTATTCAGGAGTTGAGTAAAGCCAAGGTAAGTGTTTCTTTCAGATTCTTTTCAAGCTTAAGTTATGTTTAGCATTCCAACTCGCATACTCGTACATTTAATGTACTGATGCCAGTTGGCCTACATCTTATTATGATGCAGACGCAAGTAATCAGGATCAACATCTAGTGCCTCGTTGATCTAGTTATCACTCAGAGTCAGTTGGTGAGCCTCCTAGCTTTCTGAAGGATCCTTTTATTGCTTTCAGTATTATAGTTCATTAGGATGTCGGGATATTGTCCCGATGTCCATCTCAGTTGTTTAGAGGCTTCATAGACAGAGTTAGTTGATGTTAGTTCATGAGTCTTCACTTTTCCTTTTCAGTTAAGTTGAGACTTGAGTTGCCACTTTGGTAGTGAATGCTATTATAATACATTTTAAGTTATATTTTGAGTAGTTCAATTTACTTGTTTTAAAGGTATTTATCTTGAGTGAAGTCTTTCTCTGAGTAAGTAAGCTAGGCCAAGGGTTCTCTTGGGGCCAGCAATGGTTCTTGAGTGTCGGCCACATCTTTGGTGTAGGCTCGAGGCGTTACAAACTTGGTATCACAGCAAAGTTCAAGAGTCCTAGGGAGTCTATGAAGCCGTGTCTGTAGAGTCCTAGTTATTGGTGTGAAATGCACCACATCTATAATTATGAGGCTGTAACATTTAGGAAATTCCTTCACTTCTTTCATACTCATTTCGTGCGTTAAAGTTTTATCTCTAACAAGTTTCTTTCTAACTCGTGCTTCCGCGCGATTGTGAGTTGGACTATTTTGAGAGTGCTTTCATGAGGCGTTTCTTTCCATGTGACCCTAACAAAGAGATGGTTGCTGACATGAGGAGCAGGATGAGTTTATTCGTAGTTGGGTTGACTCGTCTATCAAGTAAGGAAAGTAAGGCAGCCATGCTAATAGTCTACATAGGCATAGCAAGGCTGATAATCCATGTGCAACAGGTTGAGAAGGACCAGTTGAATGATAGAAAAGAGTTTGAGAATAAGAGGGCAAAACCATCAGGAATGAATCCGGGCAGCAAGAGAGTAATGCAAACCGATCTTCTTTCCAACATAAGCAGAAAGGACCTGCTCCATCATCTGCTAGTGCACATGCACCAAGAAACAAATATGAGTAAAATAGTCAGAATTCTCAGAACTTTAGAGTTAGACCTGCACATTCGCAAGGTAGTAAGGCACAAAGGGTTATTAAGACTCCTACATGTACTAAGTATGGTAGGAGCCACTCAAGGGTGTGTCGTGATGGCTCCACTAGTCCCTTTAAGTGTGGCTAGAACGATCATTTTATGAGAGGGTGTCCTAATATCAGACAGAGTAATGGTAATGGGGGCAATAGAGCCCAGTCTTCTTCAGTTGCTCTACAAAATAGTGTTGCATCTAGATGAGCCACTTCAAGGGCAGGTGGAGAAAGAAACCGTCTTTATGCTATCATTAGTTGCCAAGAGCAAGAGGATTCACCAGATATTATCACTGGTATGATCTAAGGCTTCAATTTTGATGTTCTTCCTAAGCAGCTTCTTGAGCCTTCAGTGTTTCTACACCTGATGGTAAGTCATTCTAGCAGAAAGAGTCTATCGTGATTGTTCTGTTTCCATCAATCACGAGAGTACCATGGATGATTTACTTGAGTTAGACATGGTAGAGTTTGATGCCATTATAGGTATGGACTGGCTTCATGTCGATTATGCATCAATAGATTGTAAAACTCGAGTAGTCAAGTTCCAGTTTCCAGTGAACCAGTTATGGAGTTGAAGAGCAGTTCAGCAGTGCCTAAGGGTCGTTTTATTTTGTACCTTAAGGCGAGAAATTTAGTTTCCAAGGAGTGTGTCTATCACTTAGTCCGAGTTAACGACTCTATCGTTGAGATACCTCCTATTCAGTTAGTTTCAGTAGTAAGATAGTTTCCAGATGTCTTTCTTGATGATCTTCCCAAAGTCCCTCCTGAGAGAGAAATAGACTTCGGTACAGATACTATTCCTGATACTCATCTTATATCTTTTCTACCATATAGAATGGCACCAACAAAGTTGAAAGAGTTAAAAGAGCAGTTGAAAGAAATTTTAGAGAAAGGTTTCATTCGACCAAGTATCTCACTTGGGGCGATCCGATCCCATTTGTGAGAAAGAAAGATGGTTCCCTTAAGATGTGTATAGATTACCGTTAGTTGAACTAGGTTACCATCAAGAATAAGTAACCTCTTCCGAGAATTGATGATCTTTTCGATCAGCTTCAGGGTGCTTCGTGTTTCTCAAAGATAGACCTCAAATCAGGGTACCATCAGTTGAGGGTAAGGGAATGTGATATTCCAAAGACAACATTCAGGACCTGTTATGGTCATTATGAGTTTATGGTCATGTCCTTTAGTTTGACCAATATGCCTGCAGCATTCATGGACCTTATGAATAGAGTATTCAAGCTTTATTTAGATATGTTTGTTATCGTGTTCATTGATGACATACTAATCTATTCAAGGAATGAGGAAGATCATGCTAGCCATCTCAGAATAGTTCTTCAGACTTTGAAAGATAAAGAGTTATATGTCAAGTTCACTAAATGTGAGTTTTGGCTTGAGTCTGTGGCGTTCTTGGGCCACATAGTTTCCGGTGATGGAATTAGAGTTGATACTCAGAAGATAGAGGCGGTGCAAAAATGGCCTAGACCCACATCTCCAACTAATATTAGGAGTTTTTTGGGTTTGGCTGGCTATTATAAAAGGCTCGTCGAAGGGTTCTCGTCTATTTCATCTCCTTTGACCAAGTGACTCAGAAAACAGTTAAGTTTCAATGGTCTGAAGCTTGTGAGAAAAGCTTTCAGGAATTGAAGAAGAGGTTGACTAATGCCCCAATTTTGACCTTATTGGAAGGTACTCAAGGTTTTGTGGTGTATTGTGATGCATCTAGAGTTGGTTTAGGTTGTGTATTAATGCAGAATGGCAACGTTATAGCTTATGCCTCCATACTGTTGAAAGTTCATGAGAAGAATTACCCAAATTAACCCATGATCTAGAGTTGGTTGTCGTAGTATTTGCTTTAAAAATATAGCACCATTATCTTTATGGTGTTCATGTGGGTGTGTTCACCGATCACAACAAGTCTTCATAGTCAGAAAGAGCTTAATCTCAGATAGATAAGGTGGTTAGAATTACTCAAGGATTATGACAAGAGTATTCATTATCACCCAGGTAAGGCTAATGTTGTTGCTGATGCCTTGAGCAGGTTATCTATGGGTAGTACCTACCCATTTTGAGGAAGATAAGAAAGAGTTAGCAAAAGAGGTGCATAGACTTGCATGGCTAGGAGTTCGACTAATGGATCCCACACAAGGAGGAGGAGTGGTGATAAATGGGTCTGAACCTTCATTAGTGTCAGAAGTGAAAGAACAGCAAGACCAAGATCCTTTATTGCTTGAATTAAAGGCAAAGGTTCATAAGCAAAAAGTATTGGCTTTTGAACAAGGGGGGATGGTGTTTTGAGGTATCAAGGTAGATTGTGTGATTGATTTCAGGGATAATTGGGATGATCACCTATCTCTCATTGAGTTTGCTTACAATAATAGTTATCATGCTAGCATCCAAATGGCTCCATATGAGGTTTTTTATGGGAGAAGATGCAGATTTCTTATTGGATGGTATGAAGTTGGTGAAGCAGGGTTGATAGGAACACACTTAGTTCATCAAGTTATGACGAAAATGAAAGTCATTCAAGAGAGGTTGAACACGGCGTTGAGTCGTCAGAAATCCTACATTGATGTTTGGGTATATTTAAAAGTTTCACCCATGAAAGGTGTTATGAGATTTGGTAATAAGGTGAACCTTAGTCCCGATATATTGGCCCTTACAGAATATCGAAAATGGTAGGTAATGTAGCTTATGAGTTGGAACTACCACAAGAGTTAGCCGCGGTTCACCCAATGTTTCACATCTCTATGTTGAATAAGTGCATGGGCGATCCTTCATTGATCATACCAACTGAAGATATTGGGATCAAGGATAGTTATCTTATGAAGAGATTCCGGTTCAAATTCTAGATCGCCAAGTTCGCAAGTTGAGAAGAAAAGAAGAAGCATCAGTCAAAGTCCTTTGGAGGAACATATTTGTTGAAGAAGCTACTTGGGAAGCTGAGGAGGATATGAAGAAGAGATATTCACATCTCTTCGAATCCAGAGAAGTTTTGAATTAAGGTACTAATCCTTTTTTAGTATTTATTTTTAAGTTGGCATGTTGTTTTGCATTTGCTTGTGGGTGCTTGAACTGAATGTTGCATGTTACACCCTTAGCCTAGTAAGAGTAATCTCATTCGAGGACGAATGTTCCCAAGGGGGAGATATTGTAATATCTCACAATTTGAAATAACTAGGAAGACGCTAATAATTGGAAATAGTCATTTTTGGAAAGAATGAAAATCTGGAAATTTTGTTGAGTTAGAATTAGTTGAATTTTGGCCAACTTCAAACGGTCATAATTTCTAGCTCAGGGTGAGTTAGAAGTACTTCCAGATATGGTAGGAAAGCTCTTGGAATGATCTTTCCAACGCCGCTGAGTTTGCATGATTCCGAGTTCGTATGAGTGAGTTATACCCTTTGGAAATTGGGTTGTTGGAATAAGGAAAGTCTAATCCGAATTTTGAAAGGGTAGTTTGGTCTTTTCCCTGCCCAATTATTTTATTTCATTTTTGGTAATTAAGTTAGGGTCTAATCAGAATTAGATCAGTTTACGCTTTTACCAAAAGACACTAGTGCTTGGAGAAAAGAAAAAGAAGAGGAGAAAGGAGAAGAGAAGCAAGATTCGTCAAGATTGTCGAGTTTAGCTTGTGGATTTCGTCGGGGGTAATCCCTACAAGGTATGTGAGATCACATAGTGTTGGGTTAGTTCACCCATGCGCCCAACTTGATTCAATTTCAGCATAAAGTATATTGATTTGAAAGTAAATCCCTTGAATTCTTGATGAGGTTCGTTTGAATCCTTATGGGTTGTGTTGTGGGAGTTTTCTTGAGATTGATTCACGTTTTTAGTTGTGTTTTCGAGTAGAATATGATGTTATTTGAGGGTATAGATGATTCTAAGTGTTTGGGGAAAGAACCAATGGAGTTTAGAGGGTTTAGAAGAGTTCATAAAGTTTTCCAAAAGTCTTTTACAAATATTATAACTTTGTTTTAAGACTTGAGTTTTGAGTTGAGTAAGGAGTAAAGTTTGAAGTGCATTTCTACAAAAGAGTATATCGGGACTATGTTGGAAAGCAAAGCTTAATTGAACTCCCAAAGATCACAAAAGATGAAATATATTTTTAGAAGAGGACTTTTTTTTTCTATTCTTATGATTTTCCCTCATCTAATTTTCTGTTTTTGTTCTCTTTTTTTTTGTCCCCTTGAAAATGAAAGAAGAATGGATTTAAATAGGTGGTGAATAGTAACACCCATTCTTTTTGAAAACTTAAGAACCAATGCATGCATTGGACTCTGTCTTCCCAAGGTGTCACCCAAGATGACCAATATAATTTCCTCTTTTCTTTTTTTCTTTTTCTTTTTCCAAGATAAAAGTAATTAAAAGACTGCATTGCCCTTTTAG
Source organism: Solanum stenotomum (assembly GCF_019186545.1). Taxonomy (NCBI): domain Eukaryota; kingdom Viridiplantae; phylum Streptophyta; class Magnoliopsida; order Solanales; family Solanaceae; genus Solanum; species Solanum stenotomum. Next base: position 45,466,695 of record NC_064291.1, read on the forward strand.
ATGACCCATTTATTTTATTCATTAATTGAATAATAGCTAAATGAGTCATCTGAAAATTTAGAATAGGCCCAAAATGCCATTTTAGATGACCCATTTCTTTTATTCATAATTGAATAATAGCTAAATGGGTCATCTGAAAATTTAAAATAGGCCCAAAATGTAGATCCATTTGATCAAGACCCAAAAATCAAAAGAAAATCTGCCCACCAACACAAAATCTAAACATCTAAACTATTTTGAAGATCAAACACAACTAATAAGGCAGAAAATAAAAAAATAACAAAAAAGCGAAATTCAAAAAAAAAAACTCAAGCAACAACTTCAACATGATAAAACTTGAAAAACACTAACAAAACAATACAAATCTGGCACCAAAACGACTTATATGATTTCAAAATAATGTGATAATGACGAATTTGGATAGAGAATGAGAGGGGGAAATGATTGACATAAATTTTTGGATGAATGGAGGTCGGCGGAAAACTCAGTCGAAAAATATTTTGACAAATTTTGGACATAAAATTTACATCAAAGGATAGCCTTTGAAGAGATGTACACTTTTATGTAAAGGATATAGGACAGGGATGACCGAAACTTTGTAAATCTAAAGAAAAAAGTGAAGAGTTATGTTTGGTTTTTCTCAAATCTACGGAGTTTGGCTATGGATATGAATGAATGGTTTGCAGATTTGTGTAGAGGAGGGTGAAAGGAAGAAATGGTAAAATTTTGGAGATTTTTCCAGCCAAGAGGTGGTGGCCGGCCGGCAGCAGGTGGAAGTAAGGGGGAGAAGAAAATAGAAATGAAAATAAAAAAATTGATTTTTGGAGTTTTGTATTTTTGGTAGGGTCCCATCAGAGCCCTTGGATCAAAATATCATGAATAGTTGAGATTCAATCTTGACCATTTCTATTGAACCAGGTCAAAATTGATTGGGCTATCAAGAAAAGAAACTGAGATTTTCAAAAGAGCCTTTGAGCTAGTTTTCAGTAAAGAGTAAGAGTAAAGTTCATTCTTCAAAGATTATACGAGAATGAAGTATTCCCAAGAGTTAAAATGTTTTAACATTTGAGCAAGAAAGGAAACTGAGATTTCCAAGATAGCTTTTAAGCTAAGTTTTATCTCAAACCAAAGAAAGAGTTTTGTTTTTACAAACATATGAGCTAAAGTATATATTTTGGGAGTAGTATTAAGTATCGATATGGGGACGAGCTTGAGTTCAGCTAACTCACGTCTCCATAAACCATGTAGTCATCATGGGTAGTAAAGGATCATACTTTTTAGATGACTCCTTAAGATTCTTTTAGCATAAGCAAGTGGATCCACTAAGTTAAATAGTTCTATATGACGGCAAAGTATAGGACAGTTCTGGCAACGTGGGCAAGACGCTATATCACCACTTAGGCTCATAGTGGTGGTTGTCGGTTAGAGAATCTCCCACAGAAACTATATTACTTTATTATATGAGTAAAGTTTGTCACACCACTTACCTTTTTTACAATTGTTAAGGATATGACGGGGGTTTTTTTAAAAAATAATAATATAAAACTAAACGAAAAAATAATTTATTTTTTTTAGTCGCCACTTGAAATTGTGGTTTTTAGGTGTTTCAAGTCACCTGATAATTCCTAATTTAAAAGAGAGAGAAAATACTCTTTATTTTTAGTCTACGAAAACAGAGATTGGATAAGGAATTCTATTGACCGGAGGGAAGGTGTGAGGCACCCCCGAGTCCCGTGGTTCTAGCAGGGTTATTTTATTAACTAATGTTTGGCTAAAATAATTTTTGAATAAAAAAGTAAATTTGTGTTAGTTACTAATTTATTTATTTTTTTAATAAAAAATGATTGGCTTAGGAGCGTAACCGCACACAAGATCACTTTTTAGAAAAAATACACACCAAGGATCGTAACTGAACACATGGTGGTATTGAATTTTTTTTTTAAAAAAAAAACTGATAATTAATGACCAAATTTTATTTAATAATGAGAAAAAAAATTAATTAAAAATGAACTTGTTGCAACATATAGACATGGAAAAGATTTTTTTTTTTTTTTGCAAATTGCTTATTAACATTTTTTGAAAAAAAAATGAAACAAATAAATATATCAAGTATCAATACTTTGACGATAACAACAAAAGGAAAAAAAGAAGAGAATAATGACTAAAGCCCTTTTAAAACAAGTAGTGATATACTAGTTTTTTTTTTATATTGATATAATTTCAGAAAATGACCACTTTCGTAAAATTTTAGTTTTACACAAAATGGTCATATGTTCTCTTTTGTAAGAAAAATGCAAAAATAGTCAATGTTATCTAATAGTTAAATTACTAACCAAAAGTAGCAAATTTTGTATTTTTGTTTCAATAACCATTTCATATATTTCACTTGAGAGAAAAAAAACAGAATTTATGAAATGATCAAATTTGCATTTTTTTTGCCAACATGACCAGATTTACATTTTTTGTAAAAATGACAAGATTTACATATTTTGCAAAAATAACCAGATTCACATTTTTTTGTAAAAAAAAGACTAGATTTACCTTTTCTGCGAAAATGACCAGATTTACAATTTTTGCAAAAAATGAACAGTTTTGCGTTTTTTTTTTTTGTCAAAAAAAACAGCCTATTTTTTTCTTTAGTTAAAATGACCAGAAACTAAAACAAAATAAAAAGACTTTGAGATATGTTTTTTTTTAGCAAAAGTGTGGGTTATGTATCAACTTCATAGTGATAAAGATAGAATTAACTCCTAGTTTAATAAGAACACAAATATATAATAACAACAAAACATAATTTAACTAATTCCAATAAAGTTATGTATCAACTTCATAATGATAAAGATAAATCAACACCTAATTTAATAATAAAACACAAATATACGATAACAACAGAGTATAATCATACTATGTATCAAAACATAATTAACTAATTCAAATAAACTAAACATAATAATATATCCAAAAAAATATAAACATGTTTCATTATTTTTTAAAGTTACATTGCAAAATGTAAGAAAAGGGATATACCTAAAGAGATGGATGGCAAAACAATGATGAAAGCAAAGCTTAATTGAACTCTCAAAGACCACAAAAGATGAAATATATTTTTAGAAGAGGACTTTTTTTTCTCTATTCTTATGATTTTCCCTCTTCTACTTTTTTGTTATTGTTCTTTTTTTTTTTTTTTGTCCCCTTGAAAATGAAAGAAGAATGGGTTTAAATAGGTGGTGAATATTTACACTCATTCTTCTTGAAAACTTAAGATCCAATGCATGCATTGGACTCTTTGTCTTCCCAAGGTGCCACCCAAGATGACCAATATAATTTCCTCTTTTCTTTTTTACTTTTTCTTTTTCCAAGATAAAGTTAATTAAAAGACTGCATTGCCCTTTTAGATGACCCATTTCTTTTATTCATTAATTGAATAATAGCTAAATGGGTCATCTAAAAATTTAGAATAGGCCCAAAATGCCATTTTAGAGGACTCATTTCTTTTAGTAAAAATTAGGCAAATGACATAGTATAAGAAAAAAATTACTTCCTTTCCCTACTCTTTCATTAATTACCAAAAATCCATTTTTTTTAGTGTTTTTCGAATACATAATATAGCAGCGTGGATACTTAATATAGCAACGCGGATACTTTAATTAATAACAGGCAGATACTTAAATTATTAAGTTGTTAGCAGCACAGAAACTTAATTAACGGGCGGATGCATAATATAGCAGTGCGGATACTTTAATTAATAACGGGCGGATACTTAAATTATTAAGTTGTTAGCAGCACGGATACTTAATTAACGAGCGGATGCATAATATAGCAGCACAGATACTTTAATTAATAACGGGCGGATACTTAAACTAATAAAGTATTCGGTTAAGTTAAATTGGGGGAAAATAAGGGGTTTTTGTATTTTAGTAAAAGAGTAGGAAAATATTGAGAATAGGTAAAGAAGTGTTGTGTATTTAAATAATTTTTCTTTTCTTTTATTCATTAATTGAATAATAGCTAAATGGGTCATCTGAAAAATTAAAATAGGCCCAAAATGTAGACTCATTTAATCAAGATCCCAAAAATCAAAAGAAAATCAGCTCACCAACACAAAATCTAAACTATTTTGAAGATCAAACACAACAAATAAAAAAAACTAAATTAAAAAAAAAAACTTAAACAACAACTTCAACATGATAAAACTTGAAGAACACTAACAAAACAATACAAATCCGGCAGCAAAATGACTTATATGATTTTTAAAAAATGTGATAATGACGGATTTGGATAGAGGATGAGAGGGAGAAATGATTGACATAAATTTTCGTATGAATGGAGGTCGCCGAAAAACTCCGCCGGAAATTTTTTTGACGGATTTTAGACATAAAATTTACATCAAAGGATAGCCCTTGAAGAGCTCTACACTTTTATGTAAAGGATATAGGACGGGGATAACCGAAACTTTGTAAATTTGAAGAAAAAAGTGAAGAGTTATGTTTGGTTTTTATTAGTTCTACGGAGTTTGGCTATGGTTATGAATGTATGGTTTGCGGATTTGTGTAGAGGAGGGTGAAAGGAAGAAATGGTAATATTTAAAGATTTTTCCGGCGAAGGGGTAGTGGCCGCCGGAGGTAGTGGCTGCGGTGGTACTGGCCGGCCGGCGACAGGTGGAAGCAAAGGGGAGAAGAAAATAAAAATGCAAATAAAAATTTTGATTTTTCGAGTTTTGTATTTTTTTTGGTAGAGTCCCATAAGAGCCCTTTGATCAAAATATCATGAATGATTGAGATTCAATCTTGACCAGTTCTATTGGACCGGGTCAAAATGATTGGGCTATCAGAATTTTGTCTAAATCAGCCCAATTCAATCAAAATTGGGTCATTGGGCCAATAATAATAATAATAATAATAATAATAATAATAATAATAATAATAATAATAATACAAACAAAGACAAACAACTCAAAAATACAAACAAAATATAAGAAAATACGTTACTATATAAAATAGGAGCAAAATAAACACGTCAAAAATTATGTGTTCACAACATCCCCCTCTTTGCTTGGAAACATGAAGAGTTTTCAAGCAAAGAAAGTGAACGAAGTGGCTAATTTTTTACTATTTCAAACTCCGTTGAAGTCATTTTGAAAAAGATGACCGAACATTGCTTCATAGGTTGCCTACATAGCCTTGATTAAAAGAAAATCAGGTCAATGTAGTTCGAGAAACTTTGATAGCCGAAACTATCAGAAATTGTGTCAAAAGATTGTTTCATATTGCATGTGATCATCTATTGTCTATAATTACAAAGAAAAGAGCTAGAAAACTATGCCTCTCTATAGTATAAGATATACAAGATCCCTACTTGATGTTTTTTCTTAGGGTCTCGTCTTGATCTTCGACTTGCTCTGTGCGTTATCTCTGAGATTGATCTTCATGCTCTCTTGGTAGCTTGTGGATCATTCTCAGGTGCATGTTTTAAACTTGAGTTGGTGGTTGAAACTTAAGATCACAAATTGAAGAACCCAAAAACGATGTGTTTCTTTTAGGGAAGAAAAAATGAGAACCTTGAACTAGGACGTATAACCCTAGAAAGAAAGGAGAAGTGAGGTGTGTTGCCCTGAGAGTTTCAAATAAGACGTATTGTCTTTGTGGATTGTCCTAAGATTGGGTGTATCCCCAAAAATGTGAATATTGTGTCTATAACCCATGAATGTTAGTGCGTATTGCCCAGGATATGCATATGGTGCGTATTGCCCATGAATAGAGAATTGATGTGTATTGCATATGAATAAAGACTGGTGTGTATTGCATATGAAAAAGGACTAGTGTGTATTGCACATGAATGCAATATCGATGTGTATTGCATAGGATTGGGATTGGTACGTCTTGCTCATGAAATAAAGACTGATACGTTTTGCACGTGAATAAAGGACGAGTGTGTATTTGCACGGAATTCAAATTGGTGCGTATTGCACGGAATTCAGACTGGTGCGTAGTGCACATGAATAAAGGACGTGTGCGTATTGCACGGAATTTAGATTGGTGCGTATTGCCTGAAGCTCTCGAATTGAGAGGCAAGAATATGAATAGCATGAGATGAAACAACAAACATGTGAAGACTTTGGAGAACTTCCTTTTTGTGATGTTTCATTTTTGACTTGTAATTTCGCATTTTCTTTTGTTCCTGTGTTGAGCAAAAGAAAGAGAAAATTGTTAGTTTAAAGTGGTGGTTGGTTTGTGGCCTTAAAGCTCCGATGACTTGACCATACTCCTGACCAATTTCTCCAACTCTACTCTAAATCCTTGGTTGAACAACCTTTGAAGCTTCGTCTTTGTTAATTCAAGGGCCTTGATCTTTTTAGTACTACCAAATATCATGGTGCGACTGATGTCCCAAAGAATAAATTTTCCTTTTGAATTTTTTTTCATGACTTAAGAGATTATATCGTGTTTCTTCATCAGTTTTCAGTGAAGATCTAAGGCGTTTTTAGTCCTGGCTCGATGGCATGTCAACTCGGATACTCATCTTCACTTTTGAAAACCCGTAATAAGCTTTGCAATCTTTTACCTTATTTTGTCAAGAGATTATACTGAAAAGACTAAGAAAAATATCAGAAGAGTGTGAAAAATTGGATCAAGAAAGACTATAAACTTAAGGAAGGGCATTCCTTTTTGAAGAAAAATGAGAAAGAGAACTTAATTGGAGGCATATGTCGACTTTGAGTGAACCATGACATGCACTTTGGACTTGATCCCGGATCCGTTTAAGTTGTCTAATTCTTGAAATCTGAACCATTATCAATTTATAACTGATCTATGCATTCTTCATGCAGAGGTATCGAGAAATGGTGATCTTTGCAGATTTCTTCACATTAGTCATTTTCATGATGTTTTTTTTTTTTACCTTAAGGTGCCCGCAATGGTTTTCACCGATAAGATTTTCTCTCTTGTCGTCTTATGGTGCCTATAAAGGTTTTCACCGATGAGGCTCATAAGTTTTTTTTTTTACTCGACAATGTTGTCTTTGATGATCAATTGTTCGTGCAAGGCATATTGAATCTATCTTCTTAGAGTTGATCAAAATGTCGGTTGCTAGAATAAAATCATAAACGGAATTATAATTTGACTCTATTCTATCAAAATAAAATTAAAAAAAATGCCCCAGTTTTCTAAAGATACTGGAAAATTGATTTGTTTTTTTTTCTTGGTATGAACGAACCCCAAAAGGTTTCCTACGTATCCTTTCTGAATCAGGTCAAACGTAGTTCAAATTTTCAAAGAGAGGATTTTTGGATTTTTTTTTTTTGAAAGAGACGTCTTTGTTCTCTCAGCCACAAACTTGTCACAGTATCTTAGAACGCATGAGATGTAGTATCTTTTGACTGCGTCCGCATTAACAATTATGCCTGTGATTTTTCCCTCTATATCAGTAAGGTGCAAGACTCCTTTGGACAACATTACCTTGATAAGATATGGACCCTGCCAATTTAAGGCAAACCTTCCCTTGGCCTCTTCTTGGTGCGGGAGAATGCGCTTTAAGACCAGTTGACCTATTTCAAAGTGTCTTGGGTGCACCTTTTTGTTGTATGCACGAGCCATCCTTTGCTGATAAAGCTGACCAAAACAGACGGCCATCAATCGCTTCTCATCTATTAATGTGAGTTGCTCGAGTTGGGTTTTAACATATTCAGTATCTTCAATTTCAGCCTCGACAATATTTAGAAGAGATGAAATTTCGACTTCCGCTGGTATCACAGCCTCAGTCCCAAACACCAGCAAATAAGGAGTTGCACCAATCGAGGTGCGCATTGTTGTGCGATATCCTAAAAGTGCAAAAGACAGCTTATCATGCCATTGTCTACTGTCTTGAACCATTTTTCTGGGAATTTTTTTGATATTCTTGTTGGCTGCCTCCATAGCTCCGTTTGCCTTTGGTCGGTATGGAGTAGAATTGTGATGCACAATTTTGAACTGTTCACATACCTCCTTCATCAAACTGCTATTAAGGTTTGCAGCATTATTCGTGATAGTAGTTCTTGAGATACCAAAACGACAAATGATGTTTGAATGGACAAAATCCACGACCACCTTCTTAGTGACTGCCTTGAAAGTGATTGCTTCCACCCATTTAGTAAAGTAATCAATTGCGACCAAAATAAATCGATGTCCATTAGAAGCTTTAGGCTCAATTGGTCTGATGACATCTATTCCCCATGCAACAAAGGGCCAAGGAGCGGCAATGAGGTGCAACTCTGAAGGAGGTGAATGAATGAGATCACCATGAATTTGACACTGATGACATTTTTTCACAAAAAAAAAAAGCAATCCCGTTCCATTGTAAGCCAGTAATATCCTGCTCAGAGTATCTTTTTCGCAAGGACATATCCATTCATGTGTGGTACACATACCCCAACATGTACTTCATTCATGATCTTTTCGGCTTCTTCAACATCCACACATCAAAGTTCAGATCCAGTGTGCGTTTATATAAAACTTCCCCGCTAAAAAAGAAACCACTAGCCAGACGTCTAACAACCCTTTTTTGGCTTCCATTGGCATGTTCGGTACATTTCCCTATTTGCAAGAAATTCTTGATGTTTAGGTACCACGGCTCACCATCTGATTCTGCTTCCACATTGTTACAATAGCCATGTTGGTCCCGAAGTTGAATCTCTAAGGGAGTAATGCAAGTGTTTCTAGGATATGGAAGCATTGAGGCCAAAGTAGCCAAGGAATCTGCCAATTCATTATGAAATTTGGGGATGTATCTAAACTCGATGGACCTAAACCTTTTGCTAAGATCTTCCACACATTGTTTGTATGGAAAAAGCTTAAGGTCTCAAGTTTTCTATTCCCCTTGAGCTTGCCGAATAAGCAAATCAAAATCTCCCAACACAATCAATTCTTGCACACCCAAATCTATTGCCATATTTAGACCCATGATGCAAGCTTCATACTCTGTCGTGTTATTTGTATAAAAGAAACGAAGTCAAGTTGTTGTAGGGTAATGCTGCCCTATGGGCGATATGAGAATTGCCCCAATCCCTATGCCTTTTTTGTTGATTGCTCCATCAAAGTATAATTGCCAGGCTTGATTTTCATCTGGATCTACTTCTTCAACTGAGTTAATCTCTTCATCTGGAAAATATGTATCCAATGGTTCGTAGTCGTCATCGACTGGATTCTCTGCCAAGTGGTCTGCCAGGCTTAAGCTTTCATTGCAATTCGAGTGGCATATATAATGTCAAATTCAGTGAGCAAGATTTCCAATTTCGCGAGTCTGCCAGTTAGTATTGGCTTCTGAAAGATGTACTTCAAAGGATCCATCCTAGATATGAGGTAAGTTGTGTAGGACAAAAGGTAATGCCTTAACTTTTGAGCTACCCAAGTTAGACGCAACATGTCCATTCCAAGGGCGTGTACTTGACCTCATAACTAGTGAATTTCTTACTCAAGTAGTAGATAGTTTGCTCCTTCTTGCTTGTGGAATCGTGTCGACCGAGAACGCACCCAAAGGAATTATCTGTCACTGAAAGATACAGAAAGAGAGGCCTATCAGGTTCAGGTGGGACCAATACGAAAAGGGTTAGACAAATATTCCTTGATTTTTTCAAAAGCTTGTTGACAATCCTCCGTCCATCTGACAGAAGTATCCTTTTTCAAAAGTCTGAAAATGGGTTCACAAGTGGTTGTGAGTTCAGCAATAAACCTGTTGATGTAGTTCAACATCTAGACTCATGACTTCGGTCTTATTTTTCAAGGGTGGTAAATCTCGAGTGGCTTTTATTTTGGAAGGATCCAATTCAATTCCCCTTCTACTGACAATAAAACCCAGAAGTTTCCCAGATGGAATTCCAAATGCACATTTTGCTGGATTAGGCTTGAGATCATATCTTCGCACTCTTTCAAAGAATTTTCTCAGATCTTGCACATGATTAGCTTGTGTTTTAGACTTGATGATTACGTCATCGACGTATACTTCAATTTCTTTATGCATCATGTCAAGAAGCATGGTGGTCATAGCCCTCATGTAAGTTACCTCAGCATTTTTAAGACTGAATGGCATGCCCTTGTAGCAATAGGTTCCCCATGGAGTTATGAAAGAAGTTTTCTCAGCATCCTCTTCACCCATCAAGATTTGATGATACCCCGCATAGCAATCCACAAAAGATTGAATTTTGTGTTTCGCACAATTATCAACTAGAATGTGGATATTGGGCAAGGGAAAAATGTCTTTTGGACTAGCTTTGTCCAAATCCCGATAGTCAACACAAACTCTTGACTTTCCATCCTTTTTCGGCACATGAAAAACATTTGCCAACCAAGTAGTGTAACGAATGGTTTGGATCACATTTGTGTTTAGTTGTTTCATGATTTCTTCCTTGATTTTTTCACTCACGTTCGGTTTGAATTTTCTTTTTTTTTGTTGGACGGGTGGAAAATCAGGATGAGTGGGCAACTTATGGACCACTAAATCAACACTCAAACCTAGCATGTCATCACAGCACCAAGCAAACACATCTTTGTATTCAAACAAAAGTTGTATTATGGCATCCCTAATTTCCTTCTTGACATGAAGACTTATTTTTATTTCTTTTAGGTTTTTTCCCTAAAAGCCTCTTCATCATCATATTCAACCTCTCGACTCAGTGATTCAAAAATAAACAACTCTTTGAGATCTGGGAGTGAATTCCGCATGTATGTCATGTTATCAAAGCCGGCATTTATTGAACTGAAAAATGGAGAATAAGAATTAGGGGAGGGGAAAAGACAAAATTTTACTATGAAACTAGAATTTCATTTCATTGAAATAAAAAAAAAAAGGATAGAAGGGTAGACATTAATATAGAATACTTTCAAATTTTCGGATCACAACCCTAACAAAAACAAAATACAAAAGAGTAGTAAAACAAACTACCAAGAATCCTTCCTTAAGGGGAAATGAGTGGCTTCCCAATTGTTTAGCTCAACACCTGAGCCCACGAACTGTATATCGGTATGACTTGTACCTTCACTAACTTGGACCATGTTTACTTCACAAAATAACTGACTGAGATCCTGAATAACTTCTTCAATGTCTTCATGAGTAAAGGAAGCCTTTATTTCTTCACCTTGAGGCTTGATAAAGGAATGAGAACTATGGGGAATCGATTGTGGCAACGCCCAATCAGTCTTTTTGTGGTTCTTAGCCTTATCGTCATTTCTCTTGCTTTGTTTGTATTCGAGGCCAAAGGAGCCTTGGTTTCCTAAAAGAGTAATGGGATCCACGATTCCTTGCGAATAAAGTCCCAAACCTTTACCAGGTTGATAAGCATATTTGAGCATGGTCGTTGCTACCATTGAAGAGGAAAAAGAGAGACATGGTTGGATGATGGGGTCTCCTTCTTTAAAGTGATCGACTAATACGGCCTCAAAAGACTGGTAAACAACGGAATCACATCCTTCTTGTGCCTCAATGTATGGAATGGATGGATCTCTATAAATAGGTTAATTATCTTCCCCATGCACAATGATCTCCTGATGGTCGTATTCAAACTTAACAACATAATGCAGAGTTGATGGGACTACCCGAGCCATGTGGATTCATGGCCTTCCCAATAGAAAATTATAAGATGTGTCCATGTCTATTACTTGGAACACAATCATAAAGTCCACCAGTCCAACTATCATGTTTAACTTGATTTCACCAATGGTATCCCGCCTTGAGCCGTCATAGGCTCGAACAAATACATTGCTAGGGCGAATTCTGTCAAGGTTAATTTTCAAACTTTGCAGTGTAGAGAGAGGACATATGTCTACCCCTAATCCCCATATATCATGATCCTCTTTACATAGTACCCTTCACATTTCACTGTAGGAAGCAAAGCTCTGTTGTGTCCAGCTCCCTCCGTGGGCAACTCATCATCAGGGAAAGTGATGTTGTTCGACTCAAAGATGTGCTTGGCCATTTTCTGTAACATCTGAAAATTTAAAATGAATATGAAGAAGCTTGAAATTGGAAGTAGTCATTTTTGGAAAAAATTCAGAATCTGGAAATTCGGCCAAGTGTGGAAATCAGTGAGTTTTTGGCCAACTTTGAGCAGTCATAACTCCTAGCTCAGGATGATCCAGGAGTAGTTCCAGTTATGTTTGGAAATCCCTTGGAACGATCTTTCCAACGCCACCGAGTTTGCTCGATTCCGAGTTTGTATGAGCGAGTTATGCCCTTTGAAAGTTGGGCAGTTGGCAGGGAGTCCGTCCGGAAATTTAAGGGCATTTTAGTCTTTTCACAAACCATTTATTTTGAGGTTATATTGTTGTGTTAGGATGATTGTGGATCGTTTTTGTTCCATTTTAAAAGAGTAAGAGTTAGGGTTTTTGAGTGAAGAAGAGAAGAAGAGAGAAAGAAAAAGAAGTGAGAGCTAGGGTTGTGGATGCAAGACGTTTTCTTCATCAAATTTCTTGGGGAATCTTAGTAAAGGTATGGGAGTTCTTTATCTAGGGCAAGCTATCACCCTAGAGCCAATTTCAAATGGTTTTCAACTTTTCCAAAGTTTGTGAAAAAAGCCTAATTTCTACTCAAACTCAAGGGTTCTTGCATGAAACGATTTCAAATGATAAGTTATGATATTATTGATGTTTATTTGATGTTTTAAGATGAAAAACTCCATGAATCCTTGTATTCTACAAAACCCCAAAATGTGTTTATGAAGTGAGTCTATTTCTATAAATTCAAAGTTGATGGAATTATGTGTAAAGTGAATTGTATTGATGTCTCTTGTGTTGTTTAATGTTTATTTATGATTAATTGTTGATAATGGGTGAATTAAGGGTGGTAAGCTTTATGGGTGAAGTATTGGTGATTGCTTGGATTTTTGGTGATTTTGGCTATGGCTTTGAATTATGGTAAGAAAGCTTGAACTCTCTTTATTGAATTAATTGTTGTTGGTAGGTTGAATCCACCTTTGGTGGAAGTGTTATATCTTGTTCTTGTGTGGTATTATTGTGAATTGTAGCCATGAAGGCATTGGGGAAGTTGTTGCATGATGTTGGAATATTGTATTATTGTGAATTGAGGCCATGAAGGGCATTATATGAGTGTTATTGTATTGTTATATTATTATATATAAATGAGGCTATATGTAAAGTCCTATATGAAGCTATATGTAAAGTTTTATGTGAAGCTATATGTGAAGGTATGATGTGAATAAGTTTTATGTGAAGCTATATGTGAAGGTATGATGTGAATGAGTTTTATGTGAAGCTATATGTGAAGGTATGATGTGAATGAGTTTTATGTGAAGCTATATGTGAAGGTATGATGTGAATGAGTTTTATGTGAAGCTATATGTGAAGGTATGATGTGAATGAGTTTTATGTGAAGCTATATGTGAAGGTATGATGTGAATGAGTTTTATGTGATCTTGTGATGATCCTATGTAAAGTGGATAGCATTGTGAGTTAAAGTATGATTTCTCATGATGTATATATGAAATGATGTTGGATTATGAAGTATCCTTAAATGAAAATGTTGTGACTTGGTTGGTAGACTAAAGTGTCCCTCCTTGTTACTTAAAGTCTTGAATGCATGAATGTGTGAAATGGGCAGAACTAAGAAATGGTGCCCTTTCTATAAATGCTAAAAGAGGAATTCTAGGCCAAGACTTGAATCGGCAAAACTAAGAAATGGTGCCCTTTCATAAGTCTAGCTTTCCTAAGTAAATGTAAAACCATGAAATCGGTAGACCTAATGGTGGTAGCCCTTCTCATGTGTGAAATGATGAACCTTGGACCGGCAGGCTTAAGGCACCCTTAATGAAAAATCGGTAGGCCTAAGGCACCCTTCCAGGGGGATTTAATGAGCTATCCTTATGAACCTTGATTGGCCATGACTAAGAAATGGGGCCTTTCTTGGGAAGAGGTACTATGAGTTGGTTGAACTAGAAAAGGAACCTTCTCTAAGTACATATGTGATTGAATACTCTATGGGAAACAAGGCTAGCACCGAGTGGATGTGGTTAGGAAGGTGGCCTAGTTGAGTATGAGATTAGGCACAATGAACTTCCTTGGACATCCCCTAAACCATGTGCCTACATGGGTTGCTTACTAGTTCTACCTTTGGCAAGTAGAACAACCTCCACGGAGTAGGATAGACTCCGGATTCCATACCTAGCTAGTATGGTCTATGTCGGTTATGCCTATTCCCATCATGTGGGATGTGCACTCTAGTTATTGGATAGGTTCTACAACGTGTAGGTAGTAGTATGGGATGCTATCTACACATGGCACGAGTAGGCTTTGAAGATACTAAAGTGAGTTCCCTAAGTCTAACGACTATTATGTGAAAGTCCCCTTATGTGCTTGAATGTCTCCAAAAATGGTTTCTTAAAGAATGTTGGTCTATTGATGTTATGTTGTAAAGGAAATGTCCTTATCTAAGGTAATCTTGAGGAACACTTAAGTGTGCTTGAAGAGGTTGTATGGGCGGTCACTTCTTGTCTTACTCAAGTGTGTCTTAAGGTTATATTAGGTAGAGGTCCTATGGTAATGAAATGGCATGTGTTCCTTTAAAGTTAAGCATGGGTTGTATATGAATATATGTTGAGTATGTATACGGTTGGCTATGGTTTTATATGTGAACATTGACTTAGTATGTTATATTGTAATGGTAAATTTCCTTATCTATGGTAACCCTTAGGAACACTTAGGTGTATATGAAGAGATTGTATGGGCGGTCACTTCATGTTTCACTTAAGTGTGGCTTTGGGTAACTTGAGATAGAGGTCAAGAAATGATGAAAAGGCTTACTTGTCAATTATGTTCATGTGTTGTACATTGGTACTAGTTGTGCATGATGGCTTGTGATATGAAGCATGATAAGTGGTAAGTTCACATTTGGTGGCCTTAGGATGATGCTTTAGTGTGGATGGTGGTATGGGACGCTATCCATACATTGCACAAAGTGTTGTCCAAGGGTTACTTGAGGTGGATGGTTTAAGGTGAAGGAATGGGTTATGTGTGGAGTATGTGCTAAAGTGGTTAATGACTTGTATGTTGGTTATGGTTGGATATTGTGACTCTTATACTTGTATTTTTTTATGAAGTTTTACCAAATGGCATAAAAGCATGTTTCTCCAATAAACGTCCCTTTTAGCATGTTTTTGCATGGCTTCCATACTTAGTACTTAATTGTGCTAACCCCTTTCTTTCCCTTTTTGACTAAGTGTAGGGATTTGGAGATGGTGACATGTCATGGCTACTTGATGGGTTTCTAAGTGTTGAAGATGAAGACTTGGTGAGTCCTCATAGATTCGAGGACAATACCCTACATGTCCTTTTTTTGTGTCTTTCTAGTATTTGCTTAAGTTTTGTATGGGCTTAATCCCAATGTTGTATTCAAAGTATTAGATGGTTTGAGACATCATGTATAAAGTCTAGAAAGTATTCCGCTTGCTATTATTTTTATTTATTTTTTTAAAATGTTTTCTTGGTAAAGAAAGTTTTTAATTCCTTATGGTTTTAGTGTCTATGCGATGAATGAATGCTAAGAGGCTTGTACTCGACCTCTTCGAGGTCGAGTACGCCGGTTTCGACTAGGGGGTGATCCCGGGTCTTGACATTTTCTCTAACTGATTTACAGTGGTCTCCTTCGATGCATGTGCTTCATTCAAAATCTTATTCAGCACACGACGATGTTGTTTTGAGTGCAAGAGTAAAGACAACAAGGAAATCTGTGTCAGGGTTTTCTTCAATTGTTCTACAACAGAGTAATCTGGAACCTTAATCTTTTTTAGAAACTCTTCTGCTTCTTCCTCGGTAACTGTTTTCTTCAATGGTACTTGGATGTTTTGATTCATCTTCCCTTATCTTAATTCTTCTAGAGAATAACATCTTCCAGAGCGTGTCAACCCTCCTGCTTCATCAACCACTTCAACAATCTCCTTTCATCGGTAAACCACGGTGATTTTATTATAGTTCCAACGGAAAGCCTTTGCATCAGTTACCGGAAGCTATTAGACGGGCTTAACAAAGCTAGGTCTTTTCAACTTTGCCAAGCAATTCTGGTCTTGTTATGTTAATGAAAAACCCTTTGATACCTACAACTTCGGCAAACCTGCTAAAACATAAATCCCCTTCGAAACCCCCGAGACACATAAAACTTTGGTATCAAGGTTGACACCTTCCACACTCAAAGATGCAACTGGTTCTAAACTCTTTATCAACTTGTCTTCCTCTCCGATCTTTCTAAACAACTTTCCCATTTTGCCAAGGAGTTTGTACTCTTGATCATCGCAGATCATACCCACTAAATTGTTTTAAGCTGGAAGTGGGTTATTAGTCACATTAGGATTTTTTTTTTCATCCGTCACAACGACCACTCCGTGATCGATTAGCTTCTCTATCGCCCCTTCAAAGTCCAATAATTATCAGTGTTGTGTCTTGGGGCCCTTGAATGATACTCACATATTTCATTGGCCTGGAAACCTAGAGCAGCTGGATTCAGACGATGTGGTGGGATAGACCCAATAACTTTTATCTTTCTTTACTTTTGAAACAAGCTGGAGTATGACTTCCCAATGGAGTGAATTTCATTTTCTGTCCCTTCTCATGAGCATAATTTTGCATAGGAGGAGGGTTGTAAGGGACCTGATAGGGTGGTAGTTGTGGGCGAAGGTTTCCTTGAGTTAGGGCTCAATAATGTGGGTGATTGGGAGGATACACATATGACTGAGCATTGAAGACATTGTATGGATATGGAGATACTTCATATTGAGGGACATAAAGGTAGTAATTCTGAGGATAGCTAGATTTTCCCTAGAGTGGTAGGTAAGAACAATTAGAATTCCCTTGAGCACCCCTTGACCCTGATGCCAGCAAAGAAACTTTCTCTTTTCTTTTACGATTTCCAAAACTTCCTGAACCACCTTGAATGGCCTGTGTGGTAGCTTTGATTACTGCCTGGCTCACAATCCTTCCTGTTTTAAGACCACTTTCGACCATTTCTCCAATTTTAATTGTTGTGTGAAACGGTCTTCCTATTGCGGTTGTCAGGTGGTAGAAGTAGTCAGGATCTTGAGCCTCTATGAAGATATCAACCAATTCTTGCTCATCTAATGGTGGCTTGACCCGGGCTGCTTGTTCCCTCTATTTGATAGCATACTCTCTGAAGCTTTCATTTGGCTTCTTTCTCATATTAGAGAGTGTATTACGATCTGGCATAATGTCGACATTGTACTGAAATTGTCCAATAAAATCTTGAGTCATATCATCCCAGATGTGCCAAAGGGAGATCTCTTGGTCTATAAACCATTCTGAGGCAACACCAGTCAGACCCTCACGAAAATAATCCATGAGTAGTTCCTTTTTACCCCTGCACCTCTAAGTTAATTGTAGTATCTCTTAAGGTGAGCTATGGGATCACCGTGCCCGTCATACTTATAAAACTTAGGGGTTTTGAATCGAGGTGGCAAGTGGACATTAGGGAACATACACAAGTTCTTAACCGTGACACTTTTGTTCCCTCCTAGCCCTTGCATACTTTTCATGTGTTGCTCAATGCTTCTCATTTTATTCAACATTTCCTATTGCTCTGATCCTTGAGTGGGACTCTCAACATCAATAGGGGCCCCCGAATGCTATTCCAGAAGTATAGTATTGCTCTAGATGGACGGTGAACTGTCCCTCTTGAGCTGCTCTCTGCGTCACGATTGGTTGTGGCAGAGTATAGACCGGTGCAGCTGTCGCCACAGTGGGATTATTCCTGAATAGCATGCCTTGAGGGCATGTTGTTGATGGTCCGGCCCCACAATTATCAAATGGACCATACCCCGGAGGGAAGAAAGGATCTGATATCGTGACTTGAGAAAATAAAGATCGGATACTAGTGATCTCAAGAAAACCAGGAACAAACGTTGGTGGTTCTTGGCCATTGGCCCAGGCTTGCCACAACTGTGCCATAACATGTCTCAATGTCTGATTTTCCTCAACAGTTGTTGACTCTCTTGTTGTTGACTCAACTGGAATATCCGCTAGGTTCACCACAGTTTCAGTATTGCTTGTCATTGACGCTCTTACCTTAGACCGGGTAAAGTACGGGTGTTGTTCTAGTTTGCCACAAACCAACCACCGAAAGCTTACTAAACTAAAGAGAAATGAACAAACTTGTACGGGGTTAGACATCAATCCCACATTTGTTAATCACATAGTAACATGAGTTCAGAAGGCCATTGTCTCATCCCAGCTTTGCTTCGTTCATTGTCTTCCCTTTTTCTTCCTTCTTTTAAAAAAAAAAAAAAACTTTGATCGAACCCTTTGGAGGTTGCCTACATATCATGTCACCGCATGAATCAGATCATTGCGTAGTTCAGAAATTTAGACAACTCAACAACATTAATTTAGAAAAGCAAAATCAAACCATTTCATTCATTTCCAAAAATCATTAAACAAAATGACAAAATCAATGGGTTACAGCCATGATCAACATGATCTCTTTGAACACCAAATTTTAAACTGAAACACCGAGTCTTAAACAAAACAAGATGAAACAAACAAACAAACAAAACAGCTAAACTCTTCTTCAATCTTCATCACCTTCTTTGGGCTTTCTTTGTCCTCCTAAGGTCTCATACAGATTCAACAGAACTTTCGGCAGATAGGGAACAATGGCCCGTGCTTGCTCAGCCACTTCTGGATTATTTATACGATGATGATTTTTAATAACATAGGAGGTTTGTTCAGCCAGCTGATGAACTTGACGCCTAGCCCTTCCCATATTTTCATAGCAGTTATTCAACCAAACCTGATGATCACCACGATTGTTCCTCAAGAGGCCTCTCGCTCATCTGCTGCTTCAAGTTGTTGGTGAAATGTTGCTCTCTCTATGATCATTTGTCTTTGCCTCTCTTCAATATCGACACAATGACTGATTTTCCTTTTATGTTCTTTTAACTGTGCATTAAGTTGATCATGTAAACGCATCTAACATGACTTTTCTTTCTCAAATTTCTCCTCATGCCGCTTAAGTTCTCCCTTTTGGTAGTGCACGACCTCTTCAGATGCCACTAAGTCCCTCTTCAATCGAGAAATTTCAAAACTCTGCTCCATTTTTATCTGTCGGGCCAAGTGAATTCTACTATCCAACTCTTCCTCTAATCGGGCTAATTTCCCCACTGCATGTTTCAATTCCCCTTCCACATCTTGTAACTCCAACTAGTGATTTCTTCCTATTTGGACTTGAACTTCTTGCCGAGCAGTGGTGGCTTTGGCCTTCTCCAACTCTTTTTCCAACTGTCTTATGATGTGTTGGTCTTTTCTTTCTCTGTTGGATCTTTCGGGAATGTCACCAAATGTTACTGGATCACGAAACCACAATAGATAACCAAACACCACTTTTCCTTTATCTTGCTCCACAACCATTTCACTTAGCTCAGACATTATACTCCCAAACCAGATCTTCAGAATATCAGTGCTATCAAAGGCAAAATTTGGCGGGGTGTCAAATACAAATCTACTCATATCATTATTTGGTGGAATTTCTTGAACTCTAGCCAGCCGACGCATAACTCGAAGTGGGGCATAGGGTTGAACACCTCTAAGCCCAATCAACACAAGAAATGAGATACCACTATACATGCAAATGACATCCTTAGCAGGGAATTAGTAATAATTCCACATTATTTCATCAGACGTGATCATCGAAAGCTTCTCTTCACACACTAAAATTCCTTTTGGAAAATAGATTTTTGCTTACCTTTTCTTATGGGAGGAAACATAATTACACCAATCTGGAGTGAACCTGGGTGCACGATCATGGTGATAAAGATGTTCCAAAAACCATATTTGCAACAAGATGTTGCAGCCTTCAAAGTACATTTCCTCATTTATGCATTTAGTCAATGCACAAAACATATCTGCCAGGATCATAAGAATAATAGTAGGACTTTCCATTGTGGTCAACACCTTCACCACCCCAACCAGACGAATATCAATATGTTTGTCCCGTTTGGGGAAAATAATGAGCCCCAAAAAGGCGACCATGAAGATAAAACATCCATTTTCCTTCCAAGCCACTTCACCCCTTTGGTTGCTAAGTTGGTTTGAATAATTTTTAAATCCATCATTTGGGTCGTACCTCTCATATAGAAAGTCCAATGAAACCCACTCATTTTTCAAACTCTCCTTCTTTATTTGATTGATCTTGAGAAGTTTCAGGAACTTTTTGGCATCAACTTTTTTTGGAATTATAGGTTTTTTATTGTGGAGATCAGCACTCCAAACACTGGACCCCTTCCTCATAAAGCTGGCGATTTCTTCCACAGTTGGTGTCATCTCGAAGTCAAAAAATCGAAACACATTAATTTTTGGATCCCAAAAAGGAATCAATATATCGATCACATCCCTTCTGGGGTTAATCTCCATTAGATGCACTAGATGTCCCAAATGTTCTTTTACTCTCCTTTGCTCATGACTTCCGTGTCTGTCTGTCCACCATTGCCATAAATCTTTGGGTATTGGGTCAACGATCATGAACTCTAGAATTCCTTCACTTCTAGGCCTTTTGGAACCTTGTCCTTTGGTCGGAGGTGTCATTTGTACCTTTAAATAGAATCCAATAAATGTTTTATGACAAACTCTAACCGAGGGAAAAAAGTAAAAAAAGATTTTTTTTAAAAGACAAAATACCCCTTTTTACAAACACCGAACCCGAGAAAAGATGCCTACGTATCTCATTTTAGTGAGAATCAGGTGTGCGTAGTTCATAAAATAAACTCACACTTAAAAGACGACCCCTTTTATTTCAACCTCTTTTATTTTTTGTTTTAAAAAAAAAATGAAAGACAAAGCTATTATAAAGTTAGTTAACAATGTAAAGGCCTTCTGAACAAATTATTTTCACATAGCACATAAAATGAACATGTTGGTCTAGAGTGGGTACATGTCTTAGATTTTCTAGGTCAAATGCACATGATGCAAATAAACGTAGCCTACCAGGAATAGTTTTTACTAGGTTTAACACTTTATATGGAAGGTGTCTAGACTGGCTTTACTCGAGCTGATAACTCGAGCCAGGGAGGGACAGTATACCAGTAGTAGAGCTATTCCGGCTTAACTGGTGGTTCAATCTCGCCTAACATATGTGACAAACCTAGAACCAGGAGCGTAACCGCACACTAGCTCATCCTAGAAAGAGGTGTCATAGAGCGAATTCGCGCACACAATATATAACAAAAATTTAAGACACTCAGAGAGTATGCGAAAGAAGACAATGTATATACAATCACACAATATCAAAACAATGAATCATTGAAATAGCGCAATTAGCCAACAAACAAACAAAAAATATCCAAATAATCAAAATAGCCAAATGTAGTCAATGTACAAAGCTTGAATTTTAAAGAAAGTCCCCAGTGAAGTCGCCAGATCAGTCACACTATGGTGTTTTTTAAAAAAATAAATAATATAAAACTAAAAAAAAATTATTTTCTTTTTTAGTCGCCACTTGAAATTGGATTTTTTAGATGTTTCAAGTCACCTGATAATTCCTAATTTAAAAGAGAAAAAAAAACTTTTTATTTTTAGTCTACAAAAATAGAGATTGAATAAGGAATTCTATTGACCAGAGGGAAGGTGTGAGGCATCCACGAGTCCCGTGGTTCCTACACGATCGCTTTAATAACTCATGTTTGACTAAAATAATTTTTGGATAAAAAAAGTAAATTTGTGTTAGTTACTAATTTATTTATTTTTTAGTAAAAAATAATTGGCTTACGAGCGTAACCGCACACAAGATCACTTTTTAGAAAAAATATACACCAAGGATCGTAACCGAACACATAGTGGTATTTAATATTTTTGAAAAAAAAAAAACTGATAATTAATGACCAAATTTTATTTAATAATGAGAAAAAAAATTAATGAAAAATGAACTTGTTGCTACAAATAGACATGAAAAATATTTATTTTTTTTTTTGCAAATTGATTATTAAGGTTTTTTTTAAAAAAAATAAATAAATATATTAATTATCACTACTTTGAAGATAACAACAAAAGGAAAAAAAGAGTATATATTTTTTTTAAAAAAAATAATAATAATAACTAAACCCCTTTTAAAACAAGCAGTGATATAGTTTTCTTTTTTTAATATTGATATAATTTCAGAAAATGACCACATTAGTAAAATTTCAGTTTTACACAAAATGGTCATATGTTCTCTTTTAAAAGAATATTGCAAAAATAGTTAATGTTATCTAATAGTTAAATTACAACCAAAAGTAGCAAATTTTGTATTTTTATTTCAATAATCATTTCATATATTTACTTAAGAAAAAAAATATATAATTTATATTTATATTTTTTTGCAAAGATGACCAGATTTACATTTTTTGTAAAAATGACCAGATTTACATGTTTTACAAAAATGACCATATTCACATTTTTTTGCAAAAAAGACCGGATTTACATTTTTTGCAAAAAATGACAAGTTTTGTGTTTTGTTTTTTTATTTTTTTTGCAAAAAAAAACAGCCATTTTTTTTCTTTTCTTAAAATGACTAGAAACTAAAATAAATAAAAAAGACTTTGAGATTTTTTTAGAGAGAGAACGATATTTGATATACAAGCGTTTTATTTCGATTCAATTATATACAAATTCAAATTTTATACAGATATACAAACACATAAAATTAAATTGAGAGACTCTCAACGATTTATACAAACGAGAGGCTGATAACAATTTATACAAATAGCCTACCAGCGAAATTATACAAATATGAAGAGGAGCTAGCGAATTATACAATTACTTCTTTTGTATATATGTATAACAAAATAGCCTAGTCATACCATGTTTGCTATGGAGCGCAGTTATGCAAACTTTGCTATAATATACAAATATGAATTTTGTGTCTGTTATATGTGAAAATTGCTCTTGAACAATAGCTAAATGGGTTATCTGAAAATTTAAAATGCAGACTCATTTGATCAAGACCCAAAAATAAAAAGAAAATCAGCCCACCAACACAAAATCTAAACATCTAAACTACTTTGAATATCAAACACAACTAATAAGGCAGAAAATTTTTTAAAAAAATGAAATTCAGAAAAAAAAAAAACTCAAGCAACAACTTCAACATAATAAAACTTGAAGAACACTAACAAAACAATACAAAACCGACACCAAAACAACTTCTATGATTTTTTTTTTTAAATGTGATAATAACGAAATTGGATAGAGGATGAGAGAAGGAAATGATTGACATAAATTTTCGGATGAATGGAGGTCACCGAAAAACTCCACCGGAATTTTTTTTGACAGATTTTGGAAATAAAATTTACATCAAAGGATAGCCCTTGAAGAGCTCTATCCTTTCATGTAAAGGATATAGGACGGGGATGACCGAAACTTTGTAAATCTAAAGAAAAAAGTGAAGAGTTATGTTTGATTTTTCTTAGATCTACGGAGTTTGGCTATGGATATGAATGAATGGTTTGTGAATTTGTGTAGAGAAGGGTGAAAGGAAGCAATGGTAAAATTTTGGAGATTTTTTCGGTCAAGGGGTGGTGGCCGCGGGCAGGTGGAAGCAAAGGAGAGAAGAAAATAAAAATGCAAATAAAAAATTTGATTTTTAGAGTCTTATATTTTTTTGGTAGGGTCTCATAAGAGCCCTTGGATCAAAATATCATGAATGGTTGAGATTCAATCTTGACCATTTCTATTGGACCGAGTCAAAATTGATTGAGCAATCAAAATTTGGTCTAAATCAGCCCAATTCAATCAAAATTAGGTCATTTGGGACAATAATAATAATAATAATAATAAATAAAAATAAAAATAATAATAATAATAATAATAAGGGAAACTGCATAAGTACCCCCCCAGCCTATACCCGAAATCCCAGAGACACACCTAACATTTACTAAGGTCCTATTACGCCCCCAAACTTATTTTATATGTAATATACTACCCCTTTTTGGCCTACGTGGCACTGTCTTGTGGGTCCAGCGCATATTGACATTTTTTTCGAGGATAGTGTCACGTAGGCCGAAAAGGGGTAGAATATTATAGATAAATTAAGTTCGGGGGGGGGGGGTGTAATAAGACCTTAGTAAAGGTTAGGTTGTCTCTGGAATTTCGGGCATAGGCTGGGGGGGTACTTATGCATTTTCCCTAATAATAAAATAATACTAACGAAGACAAACAACTCAAAAATACAAACAAAATATAAGAAAATACGTTACTATATATCATAGGAGTAAAATAAACACGTCAAAAAATAGGTGTTCACAAAGTTAAGTTTGTTATTGCATTTTTCTTTAACGAACTACGTTGTTTTCCACTGTTTTACAAGCTTTCTATATATTGCATATGTTTATTGCTTTATATTGAGTTAAGTTATTCAGGAGTTGAGTAAAGCCAAGGTAAGTGTTTCTTTCAGATTCTTTTCAAGCTTAAGCTATGTGTAGCATTCCAACTATGTACTGATGTCACTTGGCCTACATCATATTATGATGCAGACGCAGGTAATCAGGATCAGCATCCAGTGTCCAGTTGAGCATTCAGAGTCAGTTGGTGAGCCTCCTAGCTTTCCGAAGGATCCTTTTATTGCTTTCAGTATTTTAGTTCATTAGGATGTCGTGGGTCTTGTCCCGACGTCCATCTTAGTTGTTTAGAGGCTTCATAGACAGAG
The DNA here is from genome assembly GCF_019186545.1 of Solanum stenotomum. NCBI lineage: Eukaryota > Viridiplantae > Streptophyta > Magnoliopsida > Solanales > Solanaceae > Solanum > Solanum stenotomum. The sequence continues at coordinate 45,491,349 of NC_064291.1, forward strand.
TTAGTTGATATTAGTTCATGAGTCTTCACTTTTCCTTTTCAGTTAAGTTGAAACTTGAGTTGCCACTTTGGCAGTGAATGTTATTATAATACATTCTAAGTTATCTTGTGAGTAGTTCAGTCTACTTGTTTTAAAGGTATTTATCTTGGGTAGAGTCTTCCAATGAGTAAGTAAGTCAGGCCAAGAATTCTCTTGGGGCCAGCAATGGGTTCGGGGAGTAACATTACTAATGGGTTCACTCTAAAAATATGTTACAAGTTCAAAACCTCACCTTCAATAAAAACCCACCAGAAAATATCTTCAATATGTTTTGTGGTTGTGCTTATTCGTAGGGACGTAAAATAGGGTGGAGCGGGACAAGTCTTGACCTGCTTATGTTTTGAATCGCCCTATCATATCCTGTTCTATTAGCATATTTCGTAAAAACTATTCTTCCCCATTTCAGGTATGTTATATTTATTTTTCACTTTGAAGATGAATTTTTTTCAAAAATACATTTCTAATAAGTTTGGATGGATAATTGACCTGCATAATTATTAGTTCAATTCATTGAATATTGGGTTGATATGTGGTCCAAATTTTTGAACTAATGAGAAATCTTGTCAAATAATTTTAAAAGACTTTTTATTTTATTCACGTAAATGTAAATGTTTTTAAAAAAACGGAGATTGCTATTTTTGGTATGCAATTATATTTATTCACATTTCCACATATGTGCTACACTATGGTCCTACACTGAAGTCTTTGATAAATATCACTCAAAAATAATACTAATCCTTTATATGTGAAGAAAAATTAGGACTTTTGGTTCAAATCCATAACATTACTAATGGGTTCACTCTAAAAATAATACTAATGTTTTGACTCTGTTAGCATTTTTCGAAAAAATTATCATGATGTTAACAAGTAGTCATTATAATTATATAGCGTTTAAGTTACATACATGCATCATAAGTGTAAGATTTTTTACACAATCAAGTCACTTACCTATTGACATATCTCGTTTTTAAAATTATAAATGTTAAATGGTAGAAGTTTAGACGATTTATTAGCAACCAACATTACTGCAGCCATCAACACAAATCAACAAGGCACCATGCAAGAGAGTCGAGGAAGATAATGAAGAAGCTTATACTATTCACTTTCGAGGCTTATGTCTATTTACTAGTATAAATTGAATGATACGAATGAGAATGAGTGATATCTGTGACTCTTGGAGCTTTGTGAACATTTTTATTTGAAGCATAGAAGGTGAGGGGCATATAGAACTAACAATTGACCAATTTTATTATGCAAGTTCGCTGAATTGTGTTATTGTTCACACCTTTAATTTATTTTCAGGTACTACTTTTGTTGAGACATTCCAGAATTCAATAAGTTACATCTCTGTTTGGGCCTTTCCTAGAAAGCTCTATGTATAACGTTCCGCAAAATATATGTAACATACTATGAGATGTGTTAACGTTGGTATTTATTTTAATCATGTTACATATTTTTATGTCTTTCTTTACAACTACTTTTATCTTCACAATATGCATGTGCCTTGCACGGGCACCCTTATCTAGTATTACTTATAGGCTAGGAAAGCAGTTGTTCGTCGACATGTTTGCTTTCCTAATGAGGGGCGATATTGGAAATTTCTTAATTTTATGCTGAAATAATATTGTACATGACTACTTTAGAATTGTACTTTCTCTTTATAGGATACAAAAGCCAGTTCACAAGTTATTTTTTTTCTTTATTTCAGCCGAAAAGTGGGGTTATTTTCCATGCACGTGGGACCCTTGTATCTCTCTATTTCACTTCTTTTGCAATTTTCTTTTCACTATTACCCAAATACCTCTTCATATATGGACCCCACTTGAAAATATCTTACCAATGTTATGAGAAAATTTGGATCCTCAGAAATATGATATGGAGAATTCTTGCTCTATTATCATTAATGGGATCCATCATGGTTTCTGTAAATCTGAAAGAGGTATAAAATAAGGTGATCTTATCTCTCCTTAATGGTTTATTATTGGGTTTGAATGCTATGAAATAGAATTATTTTAAAAGGGCTAAAAACAATATCTTCTCGGCACAACTAAACAAAACAAATCATGTGTGTTGTATTAATTAATGTCACTATTCTCATCACTTTTTAAGTTGTTTTTTCCTTTTCTACCAAGCAATATGTTTTAGGCTTAGAAAGTTTATGTGGTTAAACTTTAATAGTTTGTCAAAAAATATTAATCATCTCTTAGCTTCTTCTTTCTTCTATATATATATATATATATATATATAATAACAAAAAATAAATAAACACAAGACAATAGATTCAAATTTATTCTCTAATGTTATGTGTTGTGCTTCTACAGTTTAATAACAAACACATCATGTAATTAAACTTTAATAACAGTTACATCTCAATTTTAGGAACAACTATTGCCTCTCGTTGTCGCTGACAATAGTAATAACCTAACCTAATACAACACTCACCTAAGAAGGCCAAAACAATAACCCCCGGGACCACCAGATACTTCAAAGCCCAATTTAAATCCTCTAGTGTTGTCCGCCAACTCTCTGGATCCACGTCTTGTGTTGTTCCGTAATGTACAAAAGCTAAAGTAAGCAATACCTACACAATTGATTTGTACACCAAAATATTATTGAATCACTATTTCTCAGCTATGACTAGAAGAGAGGCTTAAAAAAAATCGTTTGAAAGTAAGGGGAACTGTAGACATTCTAGCACCGATTCAAGATATACCCATTCAAAGAATCATAAGTTTTCCTCATATCAACCTTAATCATACACCTTGGGGAGATCCTTTTCCTGCCATATCTTTTGACGAGTTCATGGCTAAAAATAATGTTATCATTTATCAACCTACCGGGAACAAAAACAGATTGATTTCTATCGACTATACTATCCATCACCTGTTGTAATCTGCTTGTTAAGATCTTTGATATTATCTTGTATAGTAGGGTGCAACATGATATAGGTCTATATTGTGTGATCCTTTCTGGGTTTGGGATTTTTGGGAACAATGTAACTGTAGTGCAGTTGATGGCCTTATACATGGTTTGTCTTCTCCTACTATGGGTCATGCCTTTTTGAAATATACTGCATTGAATCCATTACATTGTGGTGCTTTCATATCATTTATCCCCTTCAAAGCCTCTACTACCTCACTTCTGGTCACTGATTTTATCAGTAGCAATTGTTGTTTCCTATTCAAAACAGGTCCGTCCTTCATTACTAAAGGATTGACCATTGGTAATTGTTCAGCACATGATCTCATGATCCCAAGAGATTTTTATAGTAGCTAAGCACTTCATCTTCAATTTTGTGGGATGAGTTACCACCACTCCATCTGCATTTGTTAGTATACTTGCTCTATTATGTGTTGACCTCTGTTTCAAGTTGGCAAAAAAGTATGTTGTATTTGAATCCCCTAACTTCAACCACTGTACTTTTGACTTTTGCCTGATTATACTTTCCTCCACATTTAACCATTTCTAAAGTGTCTCTTTTACTTGATTTTCAGCTTCAGTTTTCTCTCGGGGTTCCTATGTCCTGGTGTAATAGTTCCAACTGGTGTCTGCACTTGTGTATTTTGTCCTCAATTCCACCAAATTCCTTTACATTGAGTTTATTCATTGCCTGCTTAACATTCTTCTGATTTCTCCATATACTTGCCATTTTACATCTTCCCAAGTTCCTAGACCACACTTCATCCACAATTCTAAGAAATTGTTCATTACTTATTGTCAGAAGATGCACGTGTGGCGCACGAGATGCACGTATGACGCACGAGATGTACGTGCACGTGATAGCAAGTTTGAGGCACAACTATTTTCAGAGTTCTTGGATAGGTGACAGCCATATTCACAATTATACAAACCTTTCTAGCTTTCACCAATGATATTAACAAGTAGTCATTATAATTATATAGCGTTTAAGTTACATACATGCATCATAAGTGTAAGATTTTTTACACAATCAAGTCACTTATCTATTGACAGTGGTGGTAGAGCTTCACTGTGATGAATAAAGTTATAGATATCTATCTTTCCTTAATGATTATAAATTTTGTTAGTGAACAACTTGGAGATTAAAAAAAATACGTAAATGTTTTAAAAAAATGAGATTTCTATTTTTGCTATGTTTATTCTCGTTTACATTTCTGTGCTAGACTGTGGTCCAAATTTATTTATACTATATACTCTCTCCATTCCGGGCACTTTTCGTGGTCCTAAATTGGTTTTTAAATTTACAAATTCGCTACAACATATCGGTTGGTCCAATAATGAATTAGGGTTTGTCGTATAGACATAGTTATCGAACGGTGTATTGACTAACTCTACTTTTTTTTTACGTGAACTTGCCTTAAAAAAAGACTTTTTTTCACTATTTTAAATGCAAATAAATTATAAAATTCTTCTATATTACAAAAAATATAGATTAATAGTTAATAACAAAAAAATAAATAGGTTTTCAAGTTTTTGACTTTTTGGCGATAGGACTAATAACATATAATTATATATTATTGCAAAATATTAAGTGAGGCTAATATACCTAAGTTAAGAGTGTACGTATGGTAATTCTTAACGAGTTAACAATTTATTCGATAAGGAAATTGAATAATCCGCCCCCACACCAATAAACCGTTAATTATAAAATTCTAATTCATTCACTAACCGTTTATTCGATAGCCCAATATCAATAAGCCAATAAACCAATTTTACGATTGGCTTTTCGGTTACGGTTCAATTTTGAATACCCTATCTAACACCCACTAATTCATTTAGAATAATCTATATATTTGAGAATGTTAAGTCAAAACCTATTAATTAACCCAAGTTTAGAAATTGATTAGCTAGTTTAATGCAAAAATCCGGTTTTATCTAAAATAGTAGTAGTTGTTTCTTTAAATATATGATTTTAAGTTCTACATTAAAGGAGAGTCAGTAAATTAATTAAGTTGTAATTATTTCCTTATAAACTACCTTCAAATATCCATTTTCAAATCAATTATTTTTCTTTAGCCATAATAAGTTTTAATCTCTCGGGCAGGTGTGAATTTTAAAAGTGCCTAATACCCTTTATAAAAATATCACATGAACTCTTTTCTAGACTTTGATTTATTTTTATTTTTAAAAAAAAAGGTGTTTCTTTAAATTGCCTTAGAAACGGTTATTTAATTTACTTAAGAAATTAAGTAATGATTCTTTTATTTTGGAATAAGGGACTGAAAAATATCCAATTTTGGTCGGATTTATTGTTGCGATACTAAATTTTCATAAGGACCTATTACCTCCCTTGACTATTTAATACTGTATTTTTTACCCCCTGAACTATTTAATAGTGTATTTTAAAGGTATATATGTGCCCACGTGGACACATTACTATTTATAATTTTGCATTATTTTTTATGTCCACGTGGGCAAATATATATGTTTAAAATACGGTATTAAGTAGTCTAGGGAGGTAATAGGTCCTCATGAAAGTTTAGTATCGCAACAGCAAATCCAACCAAAATTGGGGTATTTTTCAGACCCTTATCCCTTTTATTTTCAAAATAAATTGGTCAAGTTATGAAAGTTTCGATTAAATTTAAAATAAGCTGTAACTTTTATATATAAAATAAAAAAGGCAAAAGTACTCATTACCCCCCTGAACTTGAAGCTTTTTATACGGTGTACACCTAAACTAAATTTCATTTTAATTACCCCGAACTTGTTTATTCCTCCGTCGTGTACACCTTTTTCGTCCACCTGCTCCTATTGTGACTACACGCGCGCGACAGCTGGCAAAAATGGTGATGTGGATTTCCACCTGGATAAATAATAGCCATCTAGATAAATTAATATTGCAAAACATAAATTCATTAAATTTAAAATTCATTGTTTAAAAGTTATTTTTGAATAAGGGATGATTTCACAGAACTCTTTCTGGATTTGGATTTTTCTAGACGTGAAGTTGGTCGATTAAATTTTAAATTTGTCTGAAATTCTTACCAAGTAAATGTTAATCTTTGTTTCCTTTACTCTTCATTTACATTTTGCCATATTTTTCGTTTAAAATATGCCAAATATTAAAATTCATCGATTAAAAGTTATTTTTGAGTAAGGGCTGATTTCGCGGAACTCCTTGAATTTCAAATTTGTCTGAAATTCTTACCAAGTAAGTGTTAATCTTTGTTTCCTTTACTTTTCATTTACATTTTGCCCTATTTCTCGTTAAAAATATGCCAAATATTAAAGAAAAATGGAAATTTTATGTTTTTTTACCGTTGTAGCTTTGTGATGTGGCAAAAAATTACTTCCTCACGCGCCTAGTAGAGTGTGTTGTCAATTTCTACGCCAGGTGGACAAAAAAGGTGTACGCGACGGAGGAATAAACAAGTTCGGGGGGTAATTAAAATGAAATTTAGTTAAGGTGTACACCGTATAAAAAGCTTCAAGTTCAGGGGGGTAATGAGTACTTTTGCCAATAAAAAATTGAGTGGTTTTTTAAGTGAATATAAAAATTGGAGTGATCATTTAAATTATATATATTAATGTATGAGAGTTGAAATATTTTAGTTTTTGATAAATATCACTCAAAAAAAAAATCCTTTATATGTAAAGAAATTCAAATCTATTTTTGTCTTGACCTGCTAATGTTTTGAATCACTCTATCCTATCTTGCTCCGTTAGCATATTTCGTAAATACTATTCCGCCTCATTTTAGGTATGTTATATTTATTTTTTATTTTGAAGATATTTTTTTTCAAAAATACCTTTTTGATAAGTTTGGATGGGTATTGATCAGCATATTTATTAGCTCAATTCATTGAATATTGGGTTGCTATGTAGCCTAAATTTTTGGACTAATTAATGAGAAATCTTGTCAAAATAATACTAATGATTTAACCCTATCCTGCTCTATTAGCATTTTTCGTAAAATCTATCCTGCCCCATTTCATGTATGTTATATTTATTTTTCACTTTGAAGATGAATTTTTTTCAAAAATACCTTTCTGATAAATTTGGATGGGTAATTGACCTACACATTTATTAGTTCAATTCATTGAATATTGGGTTGATATGTGGTCCAAATTTTTGGACTAATGAGGAATCTTGTCAAAATAATTTTAAAAGACTATTTTTTTTTTATTTTGACATGTTATGTATAGTCATAATAAAGAAAAATAATAATTTTATAGGTACTAAATTTTTTTAAAAGAGCAAATAAAATCATTAAAACTTAGTAAATATTGACGAACTAGATTATGACTCATTACTTGATCTGTTTTAACTCAAACAAATCTGGATTCAATTGGGTCTTGACCCACCCAAACTTAACCTAATCCGCCTAATTGTCTCCCCTAATCGAAACATTATGTTATTGTAGAGAGATTTGATATCTCATGAGCAACATTCTTGACTCATATGATAGCAAGTTTGAGGCACAACTATTTTCAGACTAATGTCTATTTACTGTACTTTGTATTGATTTTATTTATTAGGCCAGGCCACTTTTGGGCCTGGTCTTGTACATTAATCATTTTGCATTTTAGTATAAGGTCAACCTCATGTCCATTAAACATAGGATTTTATAGACTATCAAAAAATAAATTGATATGAATTATTTATATCAATAAATAGTACTCCCTCTGCCCTATTTATTTGTCCACTTTTGAATTGACGCACATATTAAGAAAACAATTAATGACATAGTGAGTTTACCATTTTACCCCTATTAATTATGAAGTGGATGAAAAGTTCTACATTTTTCAAAGTAATTAGTCATTTAATTGAGGATATAATATGTAAAAAAAAATTGTCATTTCTTGATTTGTCAAAATGCACAATTGATTTGTACACCAAAATATTATTGAATTATTATTTCTCAGCTATGACTAGAAGAGAGGTTTAAAAAAAACCCCCGTTTGAAAGTAAGGGGAACTGTAGACATTCTAGCACCTGTTCAAGATATACCCATTCAACAGAATCATAAGTTTTCCTCATAGCAACCTTAATCATACACCTTGGGGAGATCCTTTTCCTGCCATATCTTTTGACGAGTTCATGGCTAAAAATAATGTTATCATTTATCAACCTACCGGGAACAAAAACAGATTGATTTCTATCGACTATACTAACCATCACCTGTTGTAATCTGCTTGTTAAGATCTTTGATATTATCTTGTATAGTAGGGTGCAACATGATATAGGTCTATATTGTGTGATCCTTTCTGGGTTTGGGATTTTTGGGAACAATGTAACTGTAGTGCAGTTGATGGCCTTATACATGGTTTGTCTTCTCCTACTATGGGTCATGCCTTTTTAAAAAATACTGCATTGAATCCATTACATCGTGGTGCTTTCATATCATTTATCCCCTTCAAAGCCTCTACTACCTCACTTTTGGTCACTGATTTTATGAGTAGCATTTGTTGTTTCCTATTCAAAACAGGTCCGTCCTTCATTACTAGAGGATTGACCATTGGTAATTGTTCAGCACATGATCTCATGATCCCAAGAGATTTTTATAGTAGCTAAGCACTTCATCTTCAATTTTGTGGGATGAGTTACCACCACTCCATCTGCATTTGTTAGCATACTTGCTCTATTATGTGTTGACCTCTGTTTCAAGTTGGCAAAAAAGTATGTTGTATTTGAATCCCCTAACTTCAACCACTATACTTTTGACTTTTGCCTGATTATACTTTCCTCCACATTTAACCATTTCTAAAGTGTCTCTTTTGCATGATTTCCAGCTTCAGTTTTCTCTCGGGATTCCCATGTCCTGTTGTAATAGTTTCAATTGGTGTCTGCACTTGTGTATTTTGTCCTCAATTCCACCAAATTCCTTTACATTGAGTTTATTCATTGCCTGCTTAACATTCTTCTGATTTCTCCAGATACTTGCCATCTTACATCTTCCCAAGTTCCTAGACCACACTTCATCCACAACTTTAAGAAATTTTTCATTACTTATTGTCAGAAGATGCACGTGTGGCGCACGAGATGCACGTATGGCACACGAGATGTACGTGCACGTGATAGCAAGTTTGAGGCACAACTATTTTCAGAGTCCTTGGATAGGTGACAGCCATATTCACAATTATACAAACCTTGTCGCAATTTTTTCTCTAGGACTAATTAATTCTTGATTAATTGCAAGTTTTCAAAGTATTTCGTGTAATATTTTCTAGATATTGTGAAAAAGTTTCAAATAATACTGCAGCTTTTGCTAAAATCTTATACTCTTTTATAACTTTGTTTGATATCTTTCTTGTTAACTCTTTTTAAGTTTGAGTAGCAATTTTATTCTTCCAACTTTTTGTAAGAACCTCTCTAAACAATTTAACAGATAATTCATGTGATAAATGTCACATAAAGTGATGATGGGTAAGTAAATGTAGTCCATAATGTGTTTGAGAAAATGACATTTTTTGTATGATTGAATCCATAATAGCAATGACAAGCAAAAACCTAAAAAGAGTAAATTAGTTGGTAAAAGCAAAGGCTATATGTCCCAAAAAGTGATTTGTTTTTAGAAAGGTTGAGTGTAGCATTAATAAGGAGACAATAAAGGCAACCATTATGAACTTATCTACTATTCTTATTTTTATTTTATTTTTTTGATTTAGTACAATGTTCATTGCATTTTGAAGTTTTATTGGGATTTGAATATCATTAGATTTTGGAAATCTTTGATGCAATACGGACCTACAAAAAAGTTTTGAAATACTCTAGTTGATACTATTCGAAGTTGAGTAGAAAAAAAAGTATTTGAACAAAAATACAAATGACTTTAATTTCATGAGTAAGAATATGAAAGAACTTAGAAAAACTTCTAAGAACAAAGATCAGCCTGATAATATCTGTTGATGGTGTGAAACAACTTTCTACTATCGAATTCCAAAAACCACGAGAGGCTCTCCACATTTCCTTGATCCGTCTCAGGACGAAATGGAAACTTGATACGAGTGAAAGTGCGATGTGTATGGAGACTCGAGATCATAAATAAACTTGATGTAATAACTCAGATTCATTTGCAATACATGTTCTTACTAAACTAGACACATATCAGTTATAAGAAGTATGATCCTAAAAGTGACTTTATATCTTTTCAAACTTCAAATTCTATATTTTTAAGTTTGAAGTTGAATTGATGGGGTCAAAAATTGAACAAGTGAGGTCATTAATTAGAAATTCATAAATTAAGAAGGCAAGACAAAGAAGTATACTCTAATAAATTGATAGAATAGGTTGGTAATTAAAATACAGTATTTAGTAGATACAATATAATCTTAAATTTGGTTAACCTTTTAGTTACATCTGAAATATTTGCTAATGATAGTGTTATCCCCGATATAAAGGATGACAATCAAATCGCATTACCTTTTTGTCCCTTCCTAATTAACCTATCCTTACTCTTAAGCAGTGAAAATATTAGCACTTTATATTATATTTTACAGTACTTAATTTTTTAAATATTTGTTTTTTTGGATTTTTGTTCATTTGTAAATTTTTGGGGCCCAGGGGCAAGAAAACCCGGAGTTGTGCCGTCCACTATCCATGTTTTGGATATCTCATTTGACAAATTACTAGCTTCTCTAATTCATTATTTTAATGTAAAAAATATATATATCACTTTAAAAAAAAAAAAAAAAAAAGAGAGAAGTCGCTCCTTCAGTACTTACCAGATAATATGCAAAGATGGAATACTGTTTTTGTTTTAAATAACCTCTCTAACTCGAAACTAGTCTTTCTAATAAGATCTACGTATACTTTATCCTTGCAGTCGTTGACCTCAAAGATTGTACTGAATATATTGTCGTTAGAATATTGTTTTTTTGTTCATGTTACCTTACCTATGTTTGGATCGAGCTGAAGATGATAAATGAAGCAAAGTTTAAAAAAGATAGGTGAGATAATAATAATAATAATAATAATAATAATAATAATAATAATAATAATAATAAGCTCAAATTGTTTGGGATTATTTATTCTTTAATAAATACTAAAATAACTAGGCAATTCTTTTGTATTTATGGTTTATATATATACGGTAACTTTTGAAATAAAAGATTTTGAGAAATTGATAAAGTTGATCCATTAGATTTGGGGGTATGTTTAGATTAGTCCTTTAGAATAGCTCTTAGCAGTTTTTGGTCCTTGAAATTTACTAAAATTCAACACTTATGGTCCACATCAAATATTAAGAAGTTTTGTCTATTAGATTTAACTGGAATCGTGAAAGAATTCTTTCTAAGGGGATCTCACATATGGGTGTTGCGGTTTATGCAATTTCTGTTATTTTTGGACTATTTTTAATGTCTAATAGAGGATGCAATTTCTTGCTATCGTTTGCCGTTTGTCTATTTGACCATATTTTCCTGACATTTCTTGTTAAAAAAAATTGTTTCACAATTCATATTAAATGAAATAATTAGAGTTTGTTAAATATTTGTGCTACCAAAAATGCTCACCTTCGAAAACTTAAAAAGACCAAAAACTATTCATTACATTTAAGGCACTGTATTTTAATTTAATCCTCTCCAAATATAATTAAGGAAACACTACTTTTCTCATTTTCATATCTCTTGGTTATTCATATTATGAATATAACCATTTCACATGACATTATAGAACAATAATAGTAACAATATACTGAGCGAAACTTTATAACTTATAAGTGAGATTTGGAGATTGAAGGATAGACTACACACAAATCTTACTCTTGCTTCATGAAATTAAGAAAAGTTAATATACTCTTATTAAAATAATTGTCTCTTTTTAAGAATGACAATTATAATTCAAGTTAATCTTTGCATGCATGCACTGTAACATGTCAGAGTTAAGCGTGTGAGTTACTTGGATCCATAATACAATGTATTTAGTTTTTTTTTTTCCAAAGTTGTATACATAATCAGGGGCGGACCCACGTTGGTTCCAGGGGTTCACCCGAACCCCCTCGGCAAAAAATTACACTGTATATATAAGGTAATTTTCTGTATTTACGTGGATATATATATATATGTTGAACCCCCTCAATGACAAGGAGAAAGAGATAGCCTAGTGGCAGGTTCCTTGAAAATTAAGTCTCATGTTGAGGGTTCGAATCAGTGGCGGATCTATGAAGGACCTTGGGGGTGCCACGCCACCCCCGAACTTCGACGGAAACTCTATATATACATAGATATATATACATAATATTTATATAAATATAAAGCGTGCCACTCACAGAACAAAATTGGCTTGTGGTGCCATGGTAGGAGGGCAACTTTAGAAGGTTGAGGTTGCGGGTTCGAATCCCATTTGAACCTATTTTTTTGAAAAATTGATGCTGACGTTTTTAAGTAAAAAACCAACTTGCAAGGAATTCGTGATTTGGCGAAGGCATTGGTTGAAGCAAATCTTGCGAAGACTTATTCACTTGTTTATTTACTTGTAAAGTTGACTTTGATTTTACCTGTTGCTACGGCAACTGTGGAGAGAGCATTTTCGTCAATGAAGCACATAAAAAATGAAGTGCGGAATAGTATTGGTAATCAATATTTAAATGATTATCTAGTGTGTTACATAGAGCGTGATGTGTTTATAATTGTTAGTAATGATGTCATTATCGATCATTTTCAGGATATGAAAACTCGTCGAGGACAATTGTAAATGAATGTCGAATATTTATAATATTAGTAAATAGTAATATTATTGAAAGTTTTACATTTGTTAACTTCATGCTTTTAGTGTGGAGTGTGGATTTGTAATATCTTATTATTTATATTTTATTGATTGCTTTATGATATATATCGAAAAGACGAATAATTTAATCAAATATAAAATTAATTTAATCGATAAGTTTATTTGGCACCCACGAACTCTAAATCTTGGATCCGCCACTGGTTCGAATCCTTGCATTAGCGTTTTATTTTTTTCTTTTTCAGTTTCAGTTTTTTTTAGTTTTTTATTTTATAGAACATGCTAAAAGTGTGGTTTTAAACCCAAAAAAATTCAAGGGTCTGCCACTAAAACTAAATACTTCTACTTTCTTGAAATATTATTTTGTTAGCTTATATATACACGCTTATACTTTTATTTTTCGAACCCCCTGAACGAGAATCCTGGGTCCGCCACCGTACATAATACAATATTGTCGAATGATACTCTTTGCATTGCTTGTATTAAGCTCTATCCACTTGTTAGGTTTCGATTTCGACAAAACAGATTCGATTTAATTAGAACTTCACTTAATTCAACTCGAGCTTGGTCGACCCAACTCAATCAAATATTGCACACTTGACATACAAGAAAGTGAAAACGCACCTTGTGAGAAAGGCCACCACCCACGTAACATAAGTTACTTGATATTCCATTTTAATTTTTTTGTCCTGCTTTTTCTTTTTTCAAAAGAATGTTCTTTTTTGATAACTTGAGTATTTTAACTTTTCAATTGACATATTTAATATTATATGATTAAAAAATATTTTGATATATTTTATATATTTTTAGCTTATGATGGTAAGATTTAAGAAAAAAAATTATTTTTTGAGAGAAATATTTAAAGCACCCCCTGAATTTGGTGTAAATTATTAGTTTCATCCTCAAACTATTGACAGCCTTGAAAATAGTCCTCTACTTGACTAGCTAAATTTAGATACACCCTTAATTAGTCGTATGACATAGTAAGTGATCTTAACTTCTTGTAGGAACACGTAACTCTTAATAAAAAGCCGAAAAAGTATTGAAACTCTTGTATGTATATAAGTTCAGTTATAGTCAATGAAATGAGTTTTTTTAAGGCTATCAATAATTTCGGAATCAAACTAATAATTCACACCAAATTTAAAAATGTTTTCAATACTTCTCTATTATTTTTTAAAAAAAAACACACAATTGGAGTACTTATGAGTAGTTAGTATACTTCTTGTATATATGTATGTATAATGTATATGATGTGAATAGATGTTAGAAGTGTCACATCAAAACAGCTGGCTTTGAACTCCGTAGTTTGTGGGGGTTGTGTTTGGGACTACGTATTTGTGTGCCCCAAGGCCCCGCAGCCACCACCTGAGACCCTACCCACCATCTTCTTATTTTTTTAAAAAAATTGTTTATTCAAAATAATTCATTGCGTTTGAATTCGATTAATTCAAATTCATATTACACATTATAATAATTATTATCAAAACATTTTGTACGTCTCGATTGTATCATTTCTTTCACGATCCTTTTTATTGTTATTACTATATCAATGTATTATATAGTAAATGCTTCATTATATCAATGTATTATATAGTAAATGCTTCATTACTTTCTATTAATCATCTACTCAAGCATTATTTTATTTTTCACAAAATAGACAAATTGAGGTCATAGATTCTCATACCACCTAGCCATAAATATTCATGGTTGTTATTGGGTGTATATTCAATGTATAACCAGTGTATAAATATTATATACTGATTATATAATAATTAATTATATTTGTGAAAAGTTCGTAAATGATAAAGATTGAGATTATTTATTTTTACAGATTTCTTTTTGTACTATTGCATATTAAAAAATAATTTGAATGATTTCTAAGAATGACTATGAAAATGAGTGATCTTAAAATTACCGACTCATTTACTTCGTGGACAAAACTTCAAAGTTTGGATATGATGTATTTCTTATATGTCTACTTCTTTAATACTAACCTCCGTTGTACCCTTCATACATTCTTTTAGTACACTTTGCCTTTAATTTGGACCCAAACTTCAATATTTTTTGTTTCTTAATATTTGGTTTCACCTGTTTATATTTGCGCACTGTGAGCGCATATATTTTTTTTATTATCGAATCATTTTAAAAAATAATTATAAGTAAGTCACATTAATATACATGAGATTCATAATCCTAAAAATAAGATAATGTACCTAAAATAAGATGTAAAAATAATAAATTGTGTAAAAATTAAATTTCTTTCAACAATGATATAAGCAACTCAAATTCTTATATTAAATATTTTGGAGGAACAACATATTAGAATTATTTATTTTTAGTTATTGATGATTTGTGAGAGTTCAAGTGTACACCTAAATCTAATGTTTTTAACCCTTGTAATTACTTCCTTCATTCCTATGTGTATGTCACCGTTTCAGATTTCAAGTCTCTTAAGAAATTACGTAAGTTTACCATTGTACCATTCATTTAGTGTTCTCTTGAAGTCAAATTTAAAATAAATGAACATAAATTCGTTTATTTTGATTAGTTAAATTAGCCGATGAATATGAATTAATCACTTAGCTTTGCTATGTTAGTCAAATTTATACTTTCAAGGTTAATAACTCTCAAGGATAAAATAGAAAGAATAATGTTATTTATGTATTAATTTTGTGAAATGACAAATATTAAGAAACATTTATTTTTAATAAAAATGACATATAAATAGAAAAGGAGGAGTAATATCAAATTCTACAAAAATTGACGTAACCTAATTAACTTGGAGTAAAGGCACTCTGCATCTCGTAAATCCAATTTTACTAGTTAATTAATCCGATAATTATGGAAGTTGTCTTGTGCCAAAGACACCTATTGGTCCATTAATAACCAGATAATTTAATTAGTTAAAATTACTTAATTAGTAAAAATATTATTCGAAAAGTGAGTTTCCTTTATTTGAGGTCCTCGTCAGCTTAGTGGTCCTTCTGCGTTTCTTCTAATCTCTATTTTAAAACATATTTAATAAACAAACAACACTTTTACTCACTCCACCCAAATGAGTTATCGTATTTGATATCTCGAGAGTTAAATTCTAATCAAAATCTTAAAAAATATAGTTTCATCTAATTGACATGGAAAAAGTAATAATTTATATTAGTATTGTTCATATTGAATATCTGAATTTTAATTGTAAAATATTAAATTGTTGACAGACGAAATATGACAACTAATTAATTTAAAACAACGAAAGATTAGTTTTCTAACCTTAACTTTTAGTTGTACAAAAAGACGGTAGAAAAAAAAATGTTTACAAGACATGCATGCACATGCTACATGTGATTACTTCAAGCAAAAAAGATAAACTTAATTATCTTAGCTAATTGCCGGCCGTCCAAACTTAATTAAGAAAGAGTCGAATCATATGCAGACGTACAAAATATTTACAGAATTACATTAATTATTATATATTTATAAGTAAATCTCGTCATACGTAATTAATTGAATTATAAACACCAATTGATAATTTTTAAAATGATTAAATAACATACTATTACCTTTAGTAATATTTAAATAGCCTGACAAGGTAGTTTTAGAAATTTTGACTAAACGTGAGGCATGTATATTCAATTCCAAAGCATAGAGTATAATATATACTTTAATAACTTGAAGGTTTTTTTTCAATTAAGTTTGAAGCTAGAGTACTCTAGTTTTAGCTATGGGTTCGACATGACCCAATACTATTGGTTAAAATTTTATCTTTTTGTTAGAATCTTAATGAATATATAATTTATACATATTTATTCACAATCAAATGATCTGTCTATTCTAAAATTCATAAGTCATAAATTTAAAATTATGGAGCCATAATGTATTTTTCCTTTTCGAATTTATGAAGCGATGGGAAAGAGTTACGAAGTTTTGGTTATCAAATTAGTATACCAAAGATAGCTAGCGTCTCTATATCATATAATTTATTTTTAACTCATTAATTTCTTTTAAAAAAATAAATAAATTATATCCACTCCATCCAACTTAAAAGTCCTATGTTTTCTTTGATTAGGACGATGTTAACTAAGAATAATTAGTTAGTGTCTGCATTTTAGGCCTATGAAAGTTATTGCTCCAATTTAAGTTCTTGTGTCTAATTCTGCTCGGCATTTTGTGCATGAGCAATTTATAGGAAGTTGATTATCGATACACAATAATTGGGACGGGGCCTTTTAATATCATGTAAAGAAATGAATTTAGGGTTTAAATCAAACTTAAAAGTTAACTCATGAGAGGTGGATAGTCCAAGACATTATATTAACCATCGATGTGAGACGAGTCTTCACATATAAAGAAATAGATCTAGCACATAATTCAACCCTTAAAATTAGCTAGCTCATGAAGAATGTTGAACACCACCCATTTCGTTAATCACCGATACGAGACTATTCAATACTTCACCTAGTGTCTAGAATTGAACATCTATAGCATGAATAATTTAAGGAAAAACTACATAAATGAGCCATAAAACCCAAAATAATTACATGTTCATAGTTCAATCGTCCAAAGTAATTCAAAAAATACTCATTCTCTCAAAAAAATTACAGTCCATACCCTCCCTNCCCCCCCCCCCCCCCCCCAACATTCATTAAAACTGAGAATTTTTGCACAATTGATACTAAATCAGTATATATCATCCTTAATGATATCATTAAAGATGATAATTTTGCTATATATATATATACACACTATATTGGTATCATTAAGGTTTCTTGTTCAGAAATTACTCATTAGTCAATGATACTATAAGAGTATATGTATATTGTTGTGGTATCATTGAGGTTTCTTATTTATAAATTACTCATTAGTCAATGATATATATATATATATATATATTGATTTAGTATCAATTAAGCGAAATTAGTTGGGGGTTATATAGTGTAATTATTTAATGGGGTATGAATATAAGGGGGGGTTATATAGTGTAATTATTTAATGGGGTATGAATATAAGGGGTATATGTTAGTAATTATTTAATTTTTTGGGGGTATTTGCTTAATTTCTTTAAATAGGGGTCCATTATTAACAAAATGAACCTCAAGTTTCACAGAAATGAATATGTAGAAACTTTATAGATAGTGTACATCGATCAAAGAGCAATATGTACATCAAAACACTCTTAATCATGGAACTGAGTCATTTTATATACTAACAAATTTCTCTAAATAGTGCAAGTAACTATTAAGAAAAAGAGAGATGTTAATTTCTCTAAATCCTTTTATGATTTAATTTAAGCTATTATATATAATATATAATGTTAAGTGGATGTGGTGTTCATCATTTCAATATACATTTCTAAAAGTTAATTAACAAGTGATGAATGCGATCCTAACTGTCATAACCATGTTTAGCACTAATCAATAATGGCTTAATTAATAAAACCATTAGTTAATGATCAAAAAGCATTTCTTTTATAAAAGGAAATTAAGGAAAGAAATAAAGCTAGTTTTGGAATGATTCAACAAAAATTTCCACGTGTCAAGCTGTAGATGACGTGGATATTTGCTGAGTCAGCAAGAATCACATGGGTGAGAGGTAGAAAAACTATGCTTCTCAAAGCCATGTGGACAAAGTTGAAACTACAAGACAGAGGAGACTTGGATGTGTCTTAGTTGTACATTTGCATTAAATTAAACAAAATATATTTAAATAAAATTATATTTATCACACACCATGTCCATCCAACTAATTCTATTCATTATTGTTATTGTTTTTCTTTTATTGCCACTGGGGAGGAGCCAGATAAGTCTAAGGGGTTCATCCAAATTGCATTATTTATATATGATTGAAATTATTTTTTATGTATATGTAAAAGATGTTGAATTTTCTTTTCTTCAATTTCTTCGTATATTTACTTTCTTGTATTTTGAACCTTCTTAATGAAAATCTTGACTTCGTTATTAGGTGTGAGATGGGATGGGGGTACATCTAAATAAATGATTGGACTTAGCTCTTTTTTCCCTTTTTTTATTACTTGCCACCATATTTTTATATATTTTAATTTAATTTCTCAAAAATAAAGTCTAAGGTAGATTCATTTAACCCAACCAACCCATTATCAAATTTGAAATACTAGTGAGCACTAGAGCCAAGACAAAATCTAACAGTTCTCACCAATTATCATTTCCCTTTAATCTGATTCACTAAATATAAAATGCTGAAAAGCATAAATATTACTCTATAAATTACTCAATGAAAAGAGAAAAAAATTGTGGTGGAATATGGGCCACTTGTTAAAATCAGAAAATTTTGGAATCATTTTTTAGTACTCCCTCTGTCAAAGGTTGATTAAAATTTTAGCATGTTCATTAGGAAAATATTATATATATAAAATATAGTTTGTTAAATTATTTTTATTTATTTATTTATTGAAAACTAAATATTTTTCTTTATTTCATTTACTTGTTCAATACACTATTTTTTTTATTTTCTGTTTTAACAAATTAAGAGAAAATTTTTATTTTCAACTTTAATCTGATCATTAAGTAGCTATTTCTTAAATTAAATAGAGCTTATTAGTTTAATTTAAAATTTTAAAATATCAATAATAAAAATGACTAAATAAAACAAATACTAAGTTAAATTTTTTTAATGGACGAGCAAAATATAAATTGAACAAACAAAAGAGCACAATGAGAGTATTACTAGAAAATGGATATCGCTAATCACTTTTGATTTCTTTAACAGTAAGAAAAAGATTAAAAGAATATAATCAACTGTGTCTTAATTATTGTTATGGTAACGAAAATATCAAATTGTAAATGTCCGCTCAATATTTCTATGACTTTTTTTAAGAACCACGCGGTAAAGAAAATAGCTCGTAAGTCGCAAGTAGTTTATGCTTATAACTTACTAGAAATTTTTTGCACAATTTCATAAAAAAATATAAATTAAAGAGAAAAGACATAAAGTTACCACTAAAGTTATTCCGCATTTTCATAAAGACACCTTAATTTTGAAAGTATCCTATCACCCCACAAAACTTTTTAATATCTTTGTAAATGGGTCATTTTGACCCATTCCCTCGTCTCGTTTGGGTTGTCGCGCGTGTTGTTCACTCCTGTAATATTCGTTCAACCCGGCCCGACCATATTCTTTTCAAGAAAAGTCTTCTCTTTTCTTTTGTTATTTCTCAACTTTCTCTAAAATCACAAAATATAAAAAAGTCTTCTCATTTTCTCTTGGTGTTGATAATCTCATTGTTGATGTTTCTTGGTGAAGATTCTTGGAAGGACAAGTAATTGAAGGTCTAACAGGTTAGGGATCTACATTATATGATAAAGATCTTTTTTTCGATTAAACCATAAAAAAACATCAAATTAACACTTTCTACTGGAAATTAAAAGATAAAACGAATTCCTACCTTATTGCGCTTGGGGAAGCTGATGAACTCGTCAAAGAGAGAGTACCAACGTTGATCTTGCTTTGGAAAAAAAAAAGAAATCGTAAATTTAGGGTTACCAATGGCTCTTTTGAGTTTAAATTTGGGGAATATGATGTAAATTAATTAAATAATTAATAATAAAGAAATAAAGCGACATGTGTGTGGTAACAACTCAGACGAGGATATGGGTCAAAATGACTCATTTATAAAGATATTAAAAACTTTTGTGAGGTGATATGACACTTTCAAAGTTAAAGTATCTTTATGCAAATACGGGACAACTTCAGTGGTGACTTTATATTTTCTCTAAATTAAACAAACAACATGCAAGTAACTTACTCAGATAACTTGCAAATTACATTTTTTAAAATTGTAATAGCTAAATTAATCCATTTTATATACTAATCTCAAGTGAAATAAAATCTTTCGTTCTCTCTTTAGATTTCTCAGTTATATTTATTATTTCGTTATACATTTAAAATTTTAAATAAAAGAAAAGGCGTAATAATTAACAAATAACTGGTAGAGGGAAAAGTCAGAATGCCAGTTAAAAAGACTAGGTGCCGCAACAAATATTACTTGGGAATAAACTATAGTATATATTTGTATTTTTTATTTTTAAAAAAAGGTAATAAACTATAGTATATATTTGTATTTTATTATTTAAAAAAAAAGGTAATAAACTATAGTATGTATTAAGCTGTGGAACTTTAAAAAGTAGCCCCACAATCATTTCTTAGGAAATTGATCCATTTTCCAGACACGATATTTAATTTTTCTTCTACTTCTTGTTGGATCTGGTTAATTACAAAAATCAACTTGAAATATTAATTTTTTTTTCCAAATTGATTATTAAAAAAAGAAAGCTTATCATTATAAACCTTATATTTTATAAGTTCTAATTTAATAATCACAAGGACCTTCATCTTTAGTTTCACTTTAATTTCTCCATGTCTAAGTGCCTCTCCATATCAAGAAATTTAAATATGTATAGAAAAGAAATAAAGTGATAAAGAAAAATATAAATAATGTTAAAGAATTATAAAGGAGTGTATTGGCTCTCACGTTCCGAACGCCAATTTTAGTTGAAGTTTCATATTTACATATAGATAAATTCAATAAAAACATGCACATAACACATTATAAATTTAATCTATTTTTACTAAAATATTTCTTTTTGAGACTTCGTCATTTTGACTTCTATTTCGTTTACTTGATCAACTAGCAAATTATTGTTTGAAAATAAAGAATAGCACTGTTGAGCAAGCTTTAAAATTTTCAATAAATTTATTGCAAAAACAATAAATTTAAACGAAAATCCGCATGCAAGAACATTTCTATCCTTTTTAAACAAAGAACTCGAAAGACATTGTTATGATATGGTTAAATTTATGAGCAAGAGAAATGATATATATTCTCTTGCAATATAATCATTTTATACTGCAAGCTTTCCAAACAAATCATAGTCTGATTCAACAAACAGTTTATACCGATTTGATGTTATTCGTGACTAATTCAGTATGATAATTTAACTACATTAAATATAACATAAAATTATATCGATCTATTATGATTTATATGTTACAGTTCACAAATTTTGAATTTTTGACTCCTCTTGCTCAATTTAATCCAAAATAAAAGAAATATTTCTGTACAAATTTCAGTTTAAATAGCATCACAAAAGTATTTTTGTATGCAAATTTACCCAAAAATCGGGCGATTGGTGGTGGGGCCCGATCCACAAACACGTCATCCATCAAAATCCATTTCTCGTTGGGAACGCCTTATAATTCGCGTTCCTGATAACCAGGAGTACACGCTCCCTGTTCTAAATTAGTCATCATATTTTATTTTTGAGTTTTAAGAATTAAATTATGATTGAGATATTAATTTTTTTTAATCATATGAACGTAGAAAGATTTCAATTGATACTATTTTTCATACGATTTTGAAGGTATAAATTTTAATTTTAAAATATTATATTTATAATTTTAACAAATCAAACATAAAAATTCAATATTTTCCTCCCTACCAAACACACTTAGAAAATATCCTTTTAATGCTATCAGCCTATTACTATTATTGTGTATTTGTGTGTTAGCAAACCTTCCACATAATGTCTTTAACATATTTTAGAGATTTAAATTGCAACGTGGTAAGAATTAGTTCAATTTCACATTTTATTAATTATTTGACCCAATATATCTTTTTCGTCGTGCAATTTTTTCTTTTTTATAGAAAACCTTGCACACTTTTTTCTTGAAAGTTTCATAAGAGGGAATTTTCTGAAAAACTTTTTGGGTTCAGGACAAAAGTTCTAACAACTTCTCAACAAAAATTTCACAAAAAAGAAAACTAAAGAGCTAGAGTGCTGTTGAAATTAGTTGATACACAAATATAATATACAAATATAAATTTTAGTCACCAGTAACTTGAAACTCATTCAAAGTTTACAAGAATTTTCCATTTGTAGACTACAAGAAAATAGTTAACTTGACATTATATTATTTTCCATTAATTGAGTCTTAACCTAATTGGAAGGAGGAAAAAAGATGTAGAAAGGGTACGCATTGTACATATTATCCCTAATAAGACACTATAAATATGCATTATGATTAGGGTGTACATGACCGGATTGGTTCGGGTTTTTCAAATATCAAATCAAATCATTTGTGTAAAAAATTTAAATTTATAAACCAAACCAAACTAATAAAATTCAGATTTTTTCGAGTTTTTCAACCTCGGGTTGGTTCGGATTTTCAAATACCAAACCAAACCATTGTGTCGAATTTTTAAATTTATAAATCAAACCAAACTAATAAACCTCGGTTTTTTTTCCAGATTTTTGGATTTTTTCGGTAAAGTTTGCATACAAACATATAATTAACTTGTGCTCCAAATATTTCTTTAGTCCAACCAAAATACAATTATCTAAGGTGTTTCTTAAAAAAATAACACAAAATATGAGATGAGTACTGATGACACAAAAATATTCAATAAAAAATAATAATGAAATCATCATATAAAATAAATAATGCAAAGTCATAATGAAAATGATCATAATTTAAAAGTACTAAATCATGCTAAAATAAGTTTAATAAGTATTAGTTACATTACTAAACATTTAAGGAAAATTAAAATTAGATTATGTATTTTAATTGTCTAAACCAATGTAAAACTAAAGAACAAATATTCAATATTATTGTCATTCTTAGTGTTGAATTGATTTCCTTTTTGCATTAGTATTAATTTGATTTTGATTTAAGTTTTATTATAATTATCAACATCTATGAACTATAATCTTTATTGTACCATTCTGAATTCTAAGTTTTAAACTTGAAATAATATATTAAAAGATAAAAATTATGAAATAGTATAAGAAATATTTTAAAATTATATCAAAGTAAATATTTTTATGTATAAAATAAAATTTTAAAATTACATATATAATGTCGGGTTGGAATTTTTTTAGTTAAAACCAAACCAACCCAAATATAGTCGGGTTTTTTTTCCAATACCAAACCAAGTCAAACTAAACCACTAGTCGAATTTTTTTTCCGATTAGACTCGATTTGCAGTTTGGTTCGATTTTGTACGCCCCTAATTATGATTCATATCATGCACATCTTATTATATCCTATTAAGACTAAAAAATTTGTCTAACATACCATGTATGATATTTCAAGTACTCTATGTAAGGGTGAAATAAGTTCAACTAGTCATAAAATTCAAAAGAAATTGTTGGATCTTTTGTAAAATATAAGTAATATAGATCAATGATATATATATCGAGAGTAAACGTGGAGATCATGTTATTTAAATGTCTTCAAGTGTGTATCACAATGATAAATTAGTAATGATAACTCTATTTATAAATTGATAAATCAATTACTATATTAAATACCGAAATTAATAGATACAATGTACATATATAGGTAATAGGTGTGATATTAAAAACGTTGTCGGGAGTGATTCACAAGGTGAGGCTAGCAAAGTGTTTACTCAAGGCATCCAAAGTTTTTTAATAGTGATTTTAATTTCACTTTAAACAATATTGAAAATTATAAAAAAAAATATATAATTTAAATTAGATAAAAAAAGAAAGTAGGATTATCTATTTTTTGTCAAAAATATTTTAGAACTTTGAATTAAATAACTCAAATCTTTATGTTAATAAGTAAAAAAATTTACAAAAACATCTAAGTTAATGTATTGGAAGCAAATGACTATTTTCTTATTAACTGTAATTATTTCTTACTCTTATAAATAATAATATTATTATGTGAGGTTAAACACTTAAATGACTTTCAAGAATACTACACTAAAAACAAGTAGAATCTAAGAATAAAAAGACAACTCTAAGTTTATATTATCTTTGTGTATATATTTAATATTTTTTATCGTAATTTGACTTTAAACCACTAATTTTATTAATTAATTTGAAAATGACGAAATAATCATTTTTTTAATGAATTCGACAGTATCAAATGATGACTTAATTCTAAACAATGATGATAATGAAGATGATAGAGTGACGGATGAAATGACATGGAAAAGAAGAAGTGAACAAGAAAACAAAAGTCTAAAAAAGGAAAATAGAGTAAAAATTCACCTTGAAAATTGTTGGGTTTAGCAAGGTGTGAATGGNACTAACCTGAATACAGGAGATAACAAAAATTGAGTTGTCGATCAAGAAGATTGAACAGGATTGTTTCTCTAACTTTTTGTTTTACAACAATTGCATATATACAATGTAATTATACCAGCAACTGCATAGTGTTTTACGCGAAGAGCGAATGAAGTTTATTTTTAGCATGATTTTTTAAATTATTTATTTAAGTATAATAATGAAACGCAATGTTAAATTGGACATAGTTCCAACAAATTAAAAAAATAAGTAAAATAGAAGTAAATAATAAAGATATTTTTATGTTAATAAAAGAAGTAAATACAATTCTAATCCAATTTTTCATTTGTTTAAAAAGAAATTAATTCAGTATTGTTTGATTTTTATCATACTCGTCTTGCTTATTATCGACTAAGGAAAGGTAAATTAAAAGAATCAAATTCGATATCATTATAATGTTTTTTTTTCACCTTATAAAATGAAAATTTAATTTACTTGATGAATTTATAGAAGATGGAATTGTGGCAACACCCAAAGTAGAAGGTGTTTGGTTGTAAATTGATACTAATCATTGGACAACGCATATACTATAAACAAGTCAAACAACAGATAGATAGAGAGAGAACTGACTAAAAAATATAGATATAGATAGCGTGAAATACACGCGCGTTGAAAGTGCGTGACCTCGTAAAAGGCGGGGAGCAACTCGTCGTCTCCAATTTAAAAAAACAAAAAACAGAGTGATCCCCTTCTGTCTAATTGACACCACAAAATAGTAACAAAAATTACTACTACAACTATATTATACTCTCTCACTACCAGCTAAATCATTTCTTCTTAAACAATTACAAAACAAGAGAGAGAAACAAACTTTTTTTTAGAGAGAGAAAACAGAGTTCTTGAAGTTTTTTTTTGGCTAAAAGAGTACTATGAATGTAACCAGAAAAATTTAAAATGGGGGCGGGGTTTTCACTGTATAAAAAATTGAAATAAAATTATACATAATACGAAGACTTACAAAAGGCACATGGCTTCTTGAGTTTGGTCTCCACATATTTTTTGTTTTTCACAAATTAGTATTATTTTTTCTTTTGCTTTCACATGGTCTCCTTTTACATTCTTCATAATGGTCCAAAGGTTTTGTGTATTATTTTTATTTTTGACTGAGCACTTTCAAGAGATTCTTTCAGATCTACAGTGAAAAGGAGAACAAGGGTGGGTGTTCTCTAAATTTTCATAACCAACTTTCTTCTTCCTCTCTTCTTCTTCTGGTTTTGGTTCAATGGAAAGTTATTTCAAGAATTCTTGAAAATAAAGAAAGGTGGCTCTACTTTAATGCAATTTGGTTGACTTTGGTATATGTGTACGTGAAGTTTGATCTCAATCTGAATTTGCCACATTTCCATTGGAATATGCAATTTGATTTTGCTTATTGTATGATGAATGAGTTGATAGATGATTCATGAATATTTTTCAAGTTTTTCTCTGCTGAATTATTAATCTTAAATATATGTCCCACCTCAATTATGTTGTTGAATTGTATTCTTTATATTCTTGTTGGAAGTTGCACTAAAGGGTGAATCTTTTTTTATTCTCTCTGTCCACCTCATTTCATTGCTCCAGTTGAATGCATAGCTTTAAGTTGTTGGGTAGTTTTTCTGAACAGTTTAAATCATAATCTTTTGATTGCAGAAGAATTTTTTACATCAAATGATTGTCATTTTTTTTAGCTTCTGTTGTAGTAATAATAATAAAAGAATGGCAAAGTTGACGTTTTTCACTAATGATCTGTGATGAAGCAAAAGGGATGATGTTAAAAAAATTTCATATCCCATATTTGGATCTTAATAAAAAAAGTGGGCGTTTGTTGAAATCTCTCTGAGAGATTCAGCTTTGTGTATATTTATCCAATAGGGATCAATACACTCATCTTTCTTGATAATTTTGTTTGCAGATGTTGAGCTAAACTTATATGGTGTTGAGGATCTTATTGAAAATTCGATTCAGTTTAGCTCAGATGCGAGAATTGTTGCTTGAGAGCTAAGTTAAGCAATAGTTTGACTTTCTAGTTGTATGTAACATAATAAGTTGAAGATGGTTTGCGAGATGGAAAGTGATCAAACAGAGTACATGGAGATGGAAGTGGAAGTACTTTCGTCGATGTGGCCTGAAGATATGAATGAAAATGGAAAACAATTCAATATAGATTGGCCAGGAGAAGACCAAGATATGTTGGAGGAGGTTAATATCAATGAGGATTCCACCATAGTTGATTTCAAGCGCCTTGTGGAACTTACTAATTATAGCGAAAAAGGGTCATCTCAGTTGGCTTACTTGGTGAAAAATTGGGAATATAAACAAGAAAATGCTGTAAGGCTACTTAGAGAAGAGCTTGACAATCTTAGCAAGCAACAACAAGAATCAGAGCTCAAGAAATTGGAGATATTGGAGAAGTATCAATTCGAGGAAGAACGATATGGAGGTGATAAGCGTCCAATATCTATATTGGATGAAGAATTGAAGAGATACATATTCCAAGAGGCACCTAGGAAAAAGAATGATGTGAAAATTCAAGATAAACTAGAAATAGATGCTGAGTATGACAGTATAAAGTACTGGAAGCAGAGAGCTACACATTTGGAGAAGTTGTTGGAAACGAGTGCTCAACGGGAGCAAATACTAACTGAGAAATTGCAGGAAAGCATAGAAAATCTTGAAAGACAGTCCTCTCCGGTGGAAGAATTATCTCAGATTCTGAAAAGAGCAGATAATTTCTTACATTTTGTCCTCCAGAATGCACCGGTTGTCATCGGCCACCAGGTCAGTTGTCATTTGGAATAATTTGATGAGTATTCACTTACCTAAATTGGAAATGCTCCCAATTTCTTGTTCTAGTTTTGTAGATGTTACCTTGTTATGTCCTCATATTTTTACAAAATTCCAACAGATTTATTTTCTCCTCTTAACTTTTTGTTTCTTCAGTCTAGTACAAACATTGGATAAATCAAGTACTTGGGCTATAGTCAACTACTTAATTTGGTTAAGTGGTATAAAGCCATTGTACAAGCACTTTCTCTATACTACTAACACTACCATCTGTTGCCTGGGACATATGAAGTCGTGGATGTTGTTAATTAAAACCACGAATCTCCAACCAATCGAAATAGGAAGAAAGGTGGTAATAATTGATGCTTGTATGGTGGTCTTCTTTGCATGACCTTTTAGGTTCAACTTAAGCCAGATAAGGGAGTAATCAAAAATATTCTTGTCAACATCTTGTAGTGTTTGTTTGCATCAGTTGCAAGTTTGTGAGAAAGTCCTGGCTTCCAGCATAGTCCAATTGATGTCAGTAGAAAATTCAAGCCACATGGAGTTAGTGTCGAAGAGCAGTCTAACTCCCATTCCTCAGTTATTGTAAGAGACAAAAATTTGATCGGATATCTCCACATACCTCAATGATCTGATAAGTTTTTCTGCTCGGATATTAGAAGCGATTGGGATGATGACATTTTCATTCTACTTATTCCCTCAACCCCTCTTCCTTGATACAATCGCCCTCATTTGTAAACAGATGTTGGATCATTTCCAAATCATTTTTAACCTCTATAGAATTCTCCTCAACTATTTTAAAGGCATACTATTTATTGACATAATATGTTTTGAAGAAACTAAGTGTTCTGATATTCTTTTGTGCAGGACAATGAGTTACGCTATCGTTTTATCTACAATCATTTCCCAAGTTTGCGTGAAGAGGTATATCAACCTTAATATGCTTTAGAGCTTCTCCTTCAAAATGTGAAGTTGCTCAATATTCTTTTGGAGCGGAATCAATATCTTTCTATAATCCATCAGTTCACTTTGATGAAATTTCTTTGACATTTAGAATCTGGTACGTGTTTTCCTCAATCATACTTATCTTTCAGGACATCATTGGCAAAACAGATGTAGAAATTTTTACTGGTGCTGGTGTAAAGGAATCTCAAGACTTCAAAAGAGAGGTTTTGGAACGGGGAATACCGGCAAAGAGGGAAATTACATTTGACACAGGATTATTTGGGTCAAAGACTTTTTTAATATATGTTGAACCTGTGTTCAGTAAGGCAGGGGAGACCCTTGGAGTAAATTATATGGGAATGGAGATAACTGATCAGGTGAGTTAGATTCTTTACCATTAACTCTAGATTCTTCACTGGTTACTCTTGTTGGTACTCAGCAGTAATTTTTGCAAGGAAGTTTGAGTTCTGATGTTCAAAACATCAATTTAAAGGGCTGATACCATGTTATATACTCTCTCTCTTCATGGAAGCTTAGTAGCAATGTCATGGTTAAAATGCAGGTAAGGAAAAGAGAAAAAATGGCAAAGCTGCGCGAAGAGATAGCTGTACGGAAGGCCAAGGAGACTGAACTTAACAAAACTATTCACATAACAGGTTCCTTTTTAACATATTATAGGCTTTATGCACATATGTGAAGTCAGCTGCTAGAAGAATAAACATCACTAAGGTTATATACTTCATTTGTTACAGAGGAAACAATGCGAGCGAAACAAATGCTTGCAACCATGTCCCATGAGATTAGATCTCCTTTGTCAGGAGTTGTCAGCATGACCGAGATTCTTTCTACCACAAAACTGGACAAGGAACAGCGTCAGCTTGTGAATGTAATGTTGTCTTCAGGAGATTTGGTTCTTCAACTAATAAATGACATCCTTGACCTTTCCAAAGTTGAATCAGGTTTAATTTCATTCTCTTCTCTTTTTCATTGCAGTATTTGCTAAAAATATTTGTTGCGATCTCTTAGACGTTTGTATTTGGATGTTCTACGAATCATGTAGATCTAGTTTTAACTCTGTCTATCTTAGGAATGAATTCCATGAGTTTTTCATTGGCACGCTTGGCTGGGATAGTTGAGGGACATAGCTCAATAGTAGAATAGCTTAAGAATATAATTCAATCCCAAAGTGACCTTTCTATGTTATATTTTCTTTTCTATGTGTAGATTTCCTTTTGGATTAGCCAAGTTCCTACTCTCTGGAATTTTCCGTAAACAACATTTAGTGATTTTGTTTCTTGTCTTAGCATCAATAACTACATATATGATTTTGTTTGTCTTAGCAGTAATTAACTTGATTGTCCTGAAAAAAGGTTATTGTCTAATTCTTGTTCAGGAGTAATGAAGTTGGAAGCCACAAAATTCCGACCAAGGGAGGTTATTAAGCATGTCTTGCAAACTGCAGCAGCATCACTACAGAAAATATTAACATTGGAAGGCCACATTGCTGAAGATGTTCCCATTGAGGTAAGATTTCTCATGAATTATAAGAACATGACAACAAAAACCCGAGGGCATCTGTATTCTTTTTGCCCATACCAAGACCAACCATACTGACATTCACTATTGAGCATCCAATTGAAGAGGAAACTTTTTAATTACTCTTTATTATTCCTTCAAGTACACGAGTGAGATGAGTGCTATAGGAACAGTTGCAAAATTGGGAAAAAATTTGACTCACTAAAACTATGTCTGGCTGCTTCTTTCTCCCCCCCCCCCCCCCCCCNCCACACTCATTATCTCTGTAGTTTATCTTTTATGAGCTTCCTACTGAAGAGAGTTTTCCTTAAATCAGGTTGTCGGGGATGTATTAAGAATTCGCCAGATTCTCACGAACTTGATCAGGTATGAAAATCATTTGATGGATGAAGGCCTCTGTGATGCTATCTTTAATGCTAATAATGCTTGTTAGTCAAAACATCTACTGCATATTCTGATTTCTTCTTAAGTCTTGCTCTCATTTTCCGCAAATGAGAGATGTCTCCACAATGGAAATGAAATGAAATGTGTACATAACTTCTGTTGCTTGAGCATGCCAATTGTAGCATCTTGTTATTTCATAGTACTGTACCAGAGAGTTAATTTTTTCCCCTTGTGTCATAAAAGCACTTAACTTTCTTCAACTTCTTTCTGAAAGTTCCCCATAAATAACTGTATCTAAGACATAGGAAACCTGATTAGTTTCTTATGTTATGCAGCAATGCTATAAAATTTACTCATGAAGGGAAGGTTGGTATAAAGCTGTATGTGGTTCCCGGGCGATGTCCTGATGTGAAACAAGGATCCCATAAGAGGATGGCTTCTGATCATTCAAAGGTTTTAGCAAAGATATGTAAGGAAGATAAGTGTACATCACCATCTCACAACTCCCTTGATCGTAAAGGCTCTGGTGGATGCAAAGATGCCGATGGTGCAAACGAGAGATTGATGCAGAACGGGGAGGGCAACTATTCAGAACAAAATGGGGCTTCTATAGAAGATGAAGTGGATGATCCAAATCAACAGGAAACAACTGTGTGGATACGTTGTGATGTTTATGATACTGGGATTGGAATACCAGGTACTTACAAACTCAGCTTTCCCATGACCTGGTTGCTGATCCATAAACTTCATGGATACCTTTGACCTTATTTTGTATAAAGTTTATGTTTAATGCATTGACAGGCGTAAAATTTGTTCAAAATATTATGTTAGAGTAACTTTCCACATGAAGCCTGATATGATAACTTGGAAAATAGAGCAATAATTTGCTATAACAGGTTAACTTGCACTGATGGTGTAAAAAGTTACACCGTCAGTGAATATAACATATAACTCTTCTAATATCTTTAGCTTTCTTTTCTTACTGTTGCTAAGCCAGTTTTACCTTGATTACACAGAAAATGCTATACCCACTTTATTCAAGAAATATATGCAAGTCGGAGCAGATACTGCTCGGAAGTATGGTGGGACAGGACTAGGATTGGCCATTTGTAAACAACTGGTAATTTTCAAGACCTTCTAAATTCCATTTGATTTCAACTTTGTTTTTGAACAGAAGTTCAATGATTTAAATATGTTCCATTGATAAAATTTTGGAGAAATGCAAAGGATGCTGTTCTACTAGGATCGTCTTGGCAAGCCTTCCATCATTTGAGGTTATTGCATCCTAGTTATGATTGGGTCTTGTCAAGACGATCCAAACATATGCAGTCTTCAAATGTAGGACGAAGAACCTAGTAGGACGACCCAAGCCTTTCAAATGTAGGATGACGAATCCAAGGGACGACTCATATTCTTTTGAAAGTTCATTAGACTTTTAGAGTTCTCAAAAAGGATGAATGCAGAGTAATTGAAGTGTGTTCTCAATAATGAGATAAAGTAATGGAGAAAGAGCCTAATGATAGGATAAATCATCTAGTACTCTAAGTTGATATTCTTTGATAATTTGACTTTCGTGGATTTTTGGCCATAACATTACTTGTGAAAATATGCCTTTACTTCACAATGTAGTGGCAAATTGTTAAGTTACATTCCTCACATTGAGTCATGGGACCTTTTACATTACATGGCATAGTCTTCTATCTTATCTTGGTTCATCTGAACTAGTATGCTATGTTTCTCTGACTCTTCAAGAATGTCGACGGGTGCTTGTCAAATCCTTCAAAAGTAGAGCATTTTTGAAGGATCCGACACGGGTGCTGCATCATTTTTGGAGAGTCCGAGCAACATAGTAAGTTGTTTTTCCTTAGCAAGCATCATTTTATGGTCCACAAGTATTGCCACATCTTAGTGCAACTCAAATTTTGTCATAAAAATTTTCACTTGTACTGAAATGACTTTTGCAGAATCGTCTATGATATTAGTACTTACCTTGACTCCTCATATTCTAATTGAACAGGCTGAGCTTATGGGAGGTCATATGACTGTATCCAGCAAAGAGCACCATGGATCTACCTTTACATTTATCCTACCTTACAAAGTTTCACCTGTATGTGATAGTTCGGATGATAATGAAGAACTCTCCGAAATGGATAATCATGATACTTCTTCTGAAGGAAATGATGATGATATAAATTCTGGTTTTTTCCAATTCCAACCGCGCACTTTAGGTTCTCTGTTTTCTTCTCATAGTTCTGGAAGAGCCACAAAACTTTCACCAAACGGTTTTGGGTATAACACTTTGAATAAGACTAATGGATTTCAAGTGAACTCCCATTCTTTCCCTTTAGATAGCAATACATCAAAAGAGACAGGTTCAGTAGAAGATGCATGTTCAGTAGCTGATGCTGTTGAGACATGCTCTGATCCTGAATCTTCATTCAAACACAACCGAAATTCTGGCAATCCAAGCACGTCTGGTAGAGAACAAAAGATTAACGGTGTTTTAGATCATACCCCTTGTTTATCTTCCCCTAATTCAGAAACTACAAATAGTGATCAGGGTGAAATTACAGAAAAAATAGAAAAAAGTCAGATACAGGAACAACCTGATAGAAGTTCTGAGTGTTCTTCTAGCAAGGATGCACAAATTTCAGAAACCTCTTACAAACCCAAAATCCTCCTTGTAGAAGACAACAAAATACTTGTGATGGTAACACGTTCGATGATGAAGCAGTTGGGTCATGACATAGATATAGTGAATAATGGAGTAGAAGCTTTGCGTGCTGTTCAACGCCACAGATATGACCTCATTCTAATGGTACGTTAACTGAACATTTGGTTTTCTTTCGCTTAAGATTTTGTTTGTTGCATGGTGGCTCATAACTCACTTAATGTCCTACACATGCATGTTTATTGTTCATTTCAATATCAATTGCTGCAGTGGCGGATCCAGAATTTATACATTGTGGGTTCTGATATGTATAGCTAACTCTTGTTTCCCACGCATGTACATAGAGTTTGACCCCAAAATGTTAGGTTCTACTGAACTCACGAACGCTGACTGGATCCACGACTGATCTGTTATACAGTTGATTAATGAGATTCCTTGAACATTTAAATAACAGAAGGTTTAGACTAGGAACTTTCCTCATCTTTTGGTCCATAAGTAGAGGTTAGATCTTAATCAATCCAGTCTCCAGATAATAAACATAGCACGAGGGGATAATGCACTTTCTAGTCCAGTGTTTGCAGCAGATGACATATACCAATAACTTAGCGGAATATTTACTTGCTCTCAGGCTCTACATAGGCTTACATTTGTATCAAATATTAGTCAGGGAGGAATTCATGCTAACTTGTGCTGGTCATTATTTTATTTATGCAGGATGTATGCATGCCAGTCATGGATGGACTTCAAACTACAAGATTGATACGATCATATGAAGAATCTGGTAACTGGGATGCAGCAAAAGATGCTGGCATTGATGAAGAGGTTTCTCCTTCAAATTCCTTACAGAGAAGTGATGAATCCTCCACGAAACGTATTCCTATAATTGCAGTAAGAACATACACTCTAAATGCCTTAATTGCCTGTGCTTTACAGCCTCTATACTTCCATATTATCTCTTGCTTGCTCCATTTCTCTCTCTGTTGCCTGTGCCTTTACAGTATCATTCTTACAATTCAGAAAAATGTCTATAAATTGTGATCAAGTTAGCTTCATTTGCAAAATCAGGCTATTGAAGTCTAGCCTTGTTTTTTTTTGTTGTGTCATGCAACCTTTCTTTCCATCAATTTTCTGCTGCAGCTAACAGATGAAACTCGTTCACTTTATCGCAGATGACAGCCAATGCAATATCGGAAAGTGCAGAAGAGTGTTATGCAAATGGTATGGACTCTTTTGTATCAAAGCCAGTAACACTTCAAAAATTAAAAGAGAGTCTACAACAGTATCTACCATGACATCTTTTCTTGTAAATGAATGCACCTGTACAGGAATAGAAAAGCAAAAAAAAGAAAGAATGTGTTAGGAAATTTTGTACTCAAGTTGCTGTGCTTCTAGTTGTCTTGTTCAGAATGATGTACATTAATAGTCTGCCTTCTGTTCCTCTACTAGTCCTCATAGCAGCAGCAAATCACATATCTGAAACTCATGTATCTGGACTTACCAAAATGGAAAGTTTTTATATGAATTCCATTGAAGAGGGAATAAGTCATGAGAATCATTATGTATCACTATGTGTAACATATTTTCAATCAACTCACTCTGTTTACTATCCCGACTTGTTTGAGATTGAGGCGTTGTTGTTCTCACTCCACTCCATTCCCAAAAAACTAAAATAATGAGCAGCTATGTATTAATACCAATCATAATGACAATCTCTAACCTTACAAGTAACATTTTACAAAAGAAGCCAACTCCCACAACCTAATCTAAACATGTATATAAGAGCTTCTAAATAGAGTAACATAAGAAAAGACACAACTTTCAAATAGAGCCGTCAGTATGGGCTAGGCCCGTTGGGACGGCCTGACCTAACCCGTGATTTGATAGTGTTGGGCTACGATTTTTGGAGCCCATTTAAGAAAAGGGTTTTTTTGCCCGGCCTGAATAAGTCTGCCGATTTGTAGGGCTTGAGAAATATGGATAGGGCCGGCCCGTGGGCCAAATAAAAATAAAATAAAGTATTAAAAATAATAAGAGTCTAAACTCAAAATCTGTTTAAAGTTTGAAATATTACTATTTAAATACAAATTATGTTTATAAAATATGAAATACATAAAATAAAAATTCCCTAAAATTTCCAGGGATTCACTATAAATGGGTCATAGCCTATGGAATATTGTCATAGTTTTTGTGTTTTTTTTATGATCATTGGAAAACAATTAGGTTAATATTTCTATTTAGCTATTTATGCTTTTACTTGAAATCAAACTTACTAATTATTATAAAGATAATTTTATTTGTGTATTTGATTAACAAGTAGTAACACTAACACTATGTAATATTGTCTTGTTGATATTTATGATAATATTTTTAAATTATAATTTAATTTAAAAATTATAAAAAATATATTTTTAAGAAAAGAGGGCTGGCCCGACCATTTTCTGGTCCACACAAAAAACGGGCTAGCCCAGCCTGACTCGTCAAATTTCAAAACATGTATGAGTTAGCCCGGATGGGATGGGTCAGCCCATATTGACAGTAAGTTCACCCTTTTTAGGCAACACAATTTTTCAAATGCAAAAATTGACCCACAAATTTATTATTTTGTTAAAATGATCCCACATTTATGTCTACTAACCATTTATTTCATATGTAAATAAAATTTATAATCGTATCATTACTTTTAAAAGTTTATTATTCTCACCAACATAAAATTTATTATTACTTCAAATCAATTCCTACTTTATCATTTATATCCATCAAATTCATTATTTTTTTTATCAAATTTATTTATCAACCAAATTTATTACTACTACTTTAATATTTAATAAAAAAAACAGTTCTTTATCTATAAACCGACCATAATGGCTCTGTAATAATTTATTATTCGATTTTATAATTTTTTGTTTATTTGGTAAGATTGAATAAATAATTGAGACTATTTTAATAGTTTTACAACTTATGTGATTCTTATGTTTATTAGAAAATATACAAGACACAAACTTCAAATCGCATGTCCAAACAAAACTTTAATTTCATATTACATGACCAAGCGAGCGTAAATATAATCGATAACTCAGTTAGCCAAATGTACGTGATCAATAAAAGAATGCAAAAGAATACTAACATAACATGTTGGCTTAGTACGTGGTCAATAGAAGGTTTGAATAACTTATATGCAAAATACAAATTCAATTTGTGACTGGCAATTAAGATCATTAATTAAATTTACAGAAAGTAACAAGAAAATGCCAAAATTCTGAGAAAAAAAAAGATAAATAGTGATGTTGTCCAATTAGACATGTCATCTCATTTTTTTATTATCTAAATTTATTATTTTATTTATTAAAATAAGTTAATTCTTGAGGCATTTTTCATAGTTCAAATTAATTTAATTGTTCAATCTTATGCTTCCATTTAAAATCAGTTTTACTAATTATCCAAACACCTTAATTTTTTTAAAATAATGTTTTTTTTCTTTAAAATTATTATTTTTTATCTCCCAAAGCGATGCCAAACAAACTCTTAGTCATTCTAAAAAATTAATTTGACAATAATTTAAAATGATAAAAATAAAAAATAATGTCTAACATATCTTAATATTATTTTCTTAAAGGACGTACAATGCTCCAACAATTCACTTATTTAAAATGGAGTTACACAATATTATATATAGATTCTCGTAATTATTGTTATTCGTTATGTTTTTCTTTCACATCACTAATAATAGGGAAATTTTTTAAAATGTCAATATTTTAGCATTTAATGGGACCTCTTATCAACATTTTCAATATTTATTAAAAATGTCAATATTTTAGTTTGTTATTCTTCTTATTTATGTATTTTTTATTTGTTTGAGTAGAAAGAATACAATTATTTAATAACAGAAAGGAGAAAATCACGAGAGAAAATATTTTTTAAAAAGGAACATATTACTTAAAATTCTCATCGGTTACAATTTCAAAAGTAATTGATTGTATTCATTCCAATATGATGATATGTGTATTTGTATTCATTATGGTTTTCATGTTTGAGTTTGTATAATGACATTTGTATTTCTTTATTAGTTTGTATTCATTCTAATAGGTATACCAAATTGATTTGTAGTTATTTAGAATGATATTTGTATCAACAAATAAAAATATAAATAAAATATTTGTATCCATATATACTTATGTAATCTGTGTTCATTCAGAAAGGATACAACATTGATTTTGCATATTTTTCAAAAATGAATATTCTTTCTTAAAATTTCAACAAATTTGTATTTCAATCATCAAAACGTACAAATTTACAATCTTAGTAACAATCAAAATTTGTATTTCAAAAAAATATTGTATTTCATGACAAAAAAAATGTATTTCTTACAAATGCTGAGTAAAAAGAAACAATTAACAAACAAAAATTAATATAAATACAATTATGTTGTGAATACAATTTTGCAACCATGACTCTCTCTTTCTTCTTCTTCTGTTATGTTCCTTTTTTTCCGATTTGTTTTCACCAAATTCAAATTCGAATCCGTATTCACTTGTGCATTGGTAACCCTATAAGAAAATATTGAAATTATTAAATATGAATGTATAAAAAATCAAACAATATATGATGTATGAATGCTAATGTATATTACTACAATCTACTGAATCTCAAATATGTAAACAAATTCACAAAAAAATTGAAAAGAGGACAGAAAATCCGAAATACAAAAATATTTGGTGAATATGAAAACAAAATCAGAAGAAAACTCACAAAATATTTGCTGACTTCGAAATTACCTTTATCAATTGAGAGGTTTCTTGAACAATTTGGGAGAAAAAGGAAGAGTTAATTTTTCTTGAACAATGAATGAGAGAAAAATTGGGAAAACGTGAAGAGAGAGAGAGAGAATATTGACTTGAGTTAAAACCTAGAAAGAAGGGTAATGAATAATAAAGGTATTTTTTCTTTTTTACCGGTTAGTGGTGTAGAAATTGATCCAATGTGGGACTGTTTTGAGAAATAAAAGGAAAGGAAAATAGTTATATTAGGATACAAACCATTTTCTAAAATATTGACATTTTGACATTTTTAATAGTTATTTTAAAATGTAGATGTTTTTACTAATTATGTTAGGGATTGTGACTAGTTTTCTATTTTTTCCTTATTAAAAACGATAAATCAATTCCAATTGGGTCCAAAAGTGGCCTGATTGAAAACAACAAAACAAAGTAAATTACAGGAAGTAGAAAACAAACTAACAGAAAAGGAAATAAACTCTAATGTCTGAAAAAATTTCAGCTTCTTCGATGTGATAGTCGCCGGAGAATCCTCCCAAAGTGACGACCAGTCCTTCCAAATACTCATGATATGAGCTATGTTCGATATCGATCCAGGTAAGGATTGCAATCACTTCCACATCAACAAATCTCATTAATGTAATGATTCAAATACCTTTGAAGATTTCTTCTACCTGAATTTTATTGATCTGAGCTAGATCTCAAGTTATACGCAAGAATTTTGGGGACACGCTTCAGTCGCCATAGAGATTTGAAGACAAGATCTATTGAGATAAGCTTTACCTTTATAATTTAATTACTCATCTTTGAGATATGTTTTGATATTCAGTCCTTGATTATTCTCCTCAACAGGTTCAACCCAACTGGGATTAATACTACTGTTTAAGTCGCCTAATCTCCGACCTTGCATCGCTCAACCTTTTCCAAGAGACTAAGGTACGTAATCTTTCACCTTCTTAGTTTAGTCCTCTCCTGATTTGGTTTGAACTGATGTGGTGCTCTTTTTTCTTTTTATTTGGTTTAGGGTCTGCTATGATTTGCTTTAGATATGTTGTTGCTTTATTATTCTCGGGTACTAATCCTTACTATTGTTTTGTTGCATGTGAAATCTGTCCGAGTTCGCCACAAACTCATTCCTTTCCCTTGCATTTTGAGAGAGCCGTAAAGGCTCAAATTCCTTTTATCGAGTCAGCCAATCGTAAAATTGAAGAGCAGGTTTCCAAAAGTCGACGTACAGGTGTCGAAACAAAAATACAGGAAATCGAAGCTGAGATACGCGAATATACAGCTGATGTACTAAGTATATATGTTGGGTATATGGCAACATTGGGACCAAAAGCCCATCTCTTTATCTTGATTTGTATTTTGTTAGAACATAGGACAGGTGGAAGATGGGCTTAAAGTCCAATAAAATCAGGCTGCTACATTAGCTTAGGACAGGGAATTGGGCCTAAAAGCCCCACAAATTTTGGGCATTTTAGTTATTTTTTAGGATAGGTGTAAGTGGCTCAAAAGCCCTAAAATCGAAATAGGCCCAAGTACTGGTCCAGGCGGACAGATCCAGACTTGGGCCCAATTTTCTTTCTCTATTTATTTAATTGTCATTATGTGTTTATTTGTTAAAATTAATCTTAACATTTCAAAAATTTAACTCCCCAAAAAACACCCATTTTAAATTAACTACCTAAAAATATGATAAATATTTTACTTAGGTAACATCAATTTCCCACTACATATTACAAGTATAATTCCCTTTTTTTATGGGTTACGAGGGGCCATTAATTGAAGATTGAGCTATTCCCTTTATTCTATTTGCTGGACCGGGTTGTCATGGAGTGCCAAATTCTTAGAGGGATAGTCAACATATGTTTACGAATTTCATGATGTCAAATCACTAACCAAAAAGTGATCTTTATCATAATTAATTAATGGTAATACTTTAATTATTGATAAAAGTATTCAAAGATAATTAGTATTCTTTATAAATATCACTAAAGTCTATAACGACATTTGATTCAATAACAATCAACTTATAATGTCGATAAAGACTTCAACACTTTTGTTAATATGCATATTTATTAACTCTAAAACTGTTTTGTCGCAGTGAATCTATTTTGAAGTTACTGTTTTTACCTTCTTTTCTGAGCCACCATAGTACCTCTTCATTTTTTCTCTTTTCTGTAAAATACATTACATTTACATTTTTATACACTATTATACATTGCATATACATTTTTATACACTATTATAAATTCCATATGCACTATAAATAGAATGTATAAATAATGTAAATGCTTTGTGTAATCATGTATAAACATACAAGAAACCCACTCAAATCGCGGGCAAAATTGCAAAAGTTCAAGAACTCTTTTATTCAATACATTTAAGCCTAAGTAACTTTTAGATGATTGATAATTCACTTGTTTATAATTAACACTTTATGCTTTAGCGATTCTGAAGGTAATGACATTAATTAATCCAATTATCACTTAAAAAATCTATTACCACTAAACATCTATTTTATTATCGTATTTTTGTAAAAATATATTAGAACCAATACCTAATGATTGATCTATTTATAAT
Source organism: Solanum stenotomum (assembly GCF_019186545.1). Lineage (NCBI taxonomy): Eukaryota > Viridiplantae > Streptophyta > Magnoliopsida > Solanales > Solanaceae > Solanum > Solanum stenotomum. The sequence continues at coordinate 45,531,815 of NC_064291.1, forward strand.
TGTATGCTGGCCTAATGTTGCTGTCTCCATATATAGAACTTTAAAGCTAAATGCTATAAGTACAAGGCATACACATTTAGCTACAAATTCTTATGTACATATACGTGGCGTATTGCTTCTCTACAGTTATATTTTGTTGTAAAGTTCGTTTTTTCTCTTAAAATAAGTATCATTTTAGCTCATTACATACTTATTAAGAAAAATAATAAATATAAGATATAGTTAATTTATTAGATGTTTTTTGAGAGTTGAGCACTACTAGGAAGAAGTAGCTCTTCAAAATGGTCATTTCAAAATAAGTGAATTGTTGGAGTTTTTTTCTTTTCATAGTTTAAAATAAGTGAACTGTTCATAGCTTAAAAGAGTAACGTTGTTGGAAATTTCTTCCATTTTTGCCCCTCATTTACATTTTGTAGGTGATAATTTCAAAAGAGTTAATTGTTCATATTTATGATTTTACTTTGAATTATTCATACTTTCGAGAATAATTTGAGAATAACTAAAAGGGCAAAAGTGAAAAGTGGTGTTCAATTTATATCCTTTTTCTTAATGAATGTATACTGTCTCAATAATTCACTTATTTTAAAATGGAAAAAGTATAAGAGTATAGTTAAAACTTTTATCTTGAATTTCTAAACAATTGTCCACCCAATTGATTAAACTAAAAATAACTGATAAAATATATAGTATATGTATAATCTATGTAACATATGTGTATAATCATATATAATCAATATATAATTTATACATATCACCTTAAAAAAGTGTATAATAAATTTGTCCGATTATTTGTACGAAGAAACCCAATATTTTATGCTTTTAAAGTAGTGACATGAAAGGGAGGGAGGGAGCTATAAGTACACCAATATACTTAATGAGCACTTCATTAATGCTTCAAATCAAATTCAGATCATTTAACTGCTAACAATTTTAAACTTTATTGTTACTCCCTATTGTAACAACTAGCAAAGATATTGTTTGTCCACAATAGACATCAACAAAATCAAACAGCTCATTTGCTTGTAGAAACATTGGATGATGCATATAAATACAGAACTCGATTATTTACGTGTCCTTTCTACTTTATCATATTTGTTTGATGATGTCAAACTATGTAAGAATCAAATATTCAAAAATAGAATTCAATCTATCGAATACTCATGTTATGATTTTTTATATCTTGGATCTTCTCGTTCCGTCTTCTGATTTGTATTTTTTTAATGTAGTATTCAGATCAAAGATCTTTTAGGTATAAAAATAAATATATTTTGTGGTATAAAAGTAGAGATCAAGGCTCTTATGAAAAGGTCATGAAATCATAAATATAAATTTAGGTATAATTTCAAAAATCTCTCCTCAAGTTTCGCTTTATCACACTGACCTGAGAAGAATTGGCATTAGGAACACCTTTATAACTTAATTTACTCTATACCCACTTAATTTATTTTTGATTTATTTTCTAGGGTTGAGCTTTTTAAAAAGGAAAAAGTGTGGGGTCATGGGTCTCTTTGGCCTTTTTAAAACTTGGGATATATTTGTGAATGTGGGGTCATGGGCTTGTTAATTACTTTTAAAACTTTGGGAAAAGATATCTTTACAAGAATATGTTATAATCCCAATACATTTTAAAAAATATTATATTGTGATAAAATATTATTTGAATTACAATCCCAAGAAGTATAAAAAAATATTTAATAATATTATGTATAAACATTTTCCAAGGAAAGCTCAGAACGTTTCAACATACTATTAGAGAACTCTTCGTCTTCTTCCATAAACTCTCTTTACGAAATCATCAACCTCCATAAAAAAAATTGATCATTCTCCAACAAAACTTTCATCTTCCATTATTGAAAACATAAAGAAGTGACATCCTATAAATCATTCTTGAAAAACGAAGTGAAGTTTATTTTTTTTCATCAATCTTGTTCCCCAAGTCAGTTTGAATATTTTTCGATCTTCTTCCCAAGTTCAGTTGAATCTTTTTGGAATCTTCTTCCTCTCAAGTAAGCTTAATCGTGTTTACAATAACTTTTAGTCTATTTGATTTTTTTATTGCGATAGTGTAGCGAAGTTTAGATTTTTGCTTAAAGTTATGAAAATTTGACCCGGTTTAGTTGATGGTTTTTATTCGGAATCATTACTGACGTTTTACTTTGGATAATGCGTAGAAATTTTAGATTTTTTTATGTTTATCTGGGCTATCGATTTGAAAGTTCTTATTGTATTTTGGTCGACTATAATGGTGTTTATGTCAAAGGCATTATCGAGTTTTGTTGGAACTAGTACTTGTTTTGCAATTTTTTTTTAGCATTACTCTGTTTGTATTAATAGACTAGTGGTCGATATTTTGATATGAAAATTATATCTTTGTATATAATACAGTATGACTAAAACAAGAGGAGGCATTGTTAAACGATTTGTTCATAAGCCTTCTAAAAGCAAGAAAAGAAAGGCGGAAGAAGTTTCAAGATCTTCAAAAAAAGAAAAAAAATTGTAGTTGAAGAACCTAAGTCTAACTCGGATTCTGATACAATGGATGAGATTGACAACTATGAGGATAGTAGTGCCCACAATACTAATGATGTTGAGTCTAGTGAAGAAAAAACTGACAGTGGAGATGAGGAGAGTAGTAGAGATAGCTGAGATACTAGAGATGACGATGATGATCCCCTGTCCTTGACATTTTGTGCAAGAGAAATCTCTGGTAAGTCCTATAATCTAACTACATGGATGGATGAATTGGGATCTTTTTCAGTGAAAATTTCTGTGAGAGCAAGAAGGACTCTTTATCGTGATTTTAGAAATGTTTTAGTTCAAGAAAAAAATTATAATGACTTTAAAGGTACTTGTTTTGGACATTTAAGGCATATTTCAGAATATTACAAGTTCAATGGACAGATGGTCCATTATATGTTGCAACGTGCCAAAAATAATAAAAAATTGCATGAGATGTGGTTTTGTGTGAATGATAAGCCTGCTTGTTTTGGCTTAAAATAGTTTGCACTGATTACGAGGCGGAATTGCTCGGCATACCCCCGTGATTCAAAAATGACAAAAGTGTTTCAGTAAGGTGAGATTTCTTTATAAAGTGACCAAGAATAAAATATCAGTGGTACAAAGTTGATGAGTTTGATTAAGGGTAGCAGATTGAATAAGGAGCAGAAGTTGAAGTGCTCTTTAGTTTGGTTTGTCCACTCGATGTTGCTTGCCCACAATTGATCTAAGATTGTGGATTCAAACCACATTAAAATGGTCGATGATTTAGACTTTTTCAAGAGTTATCCCGGGGGGAAAGAGTATTTTGATTTAATAGTGAAGTAATTTGAAGAAGCAAAGTGAAGTGTACAAAGAAAGAGAGAATGCATCGTATGCTCTGTATGGCTTCTCCTGGGCATTTCTGGTACTTATTATCAATTATGTACTTGATTTCTAATAAACTCTTATATATTTATATAGTATTTCATAGTCTCTGTTTATATATTTGTTAATTTTATTAATATTAGGTTTGGATATATGAGGCTCTTCCTCATCTTGGTAAGTATGCAAAGAAGTCCTTGGATTCTCCTCTGTCCATTCCCTGTTTACTTAGATGGCACACGACAAAGAGCGATAATGTTGTCGAAGGTGATCCATTCAAGTATAAAGGGAGAACTACAAATGTATAAACTTATTTATTATCTAGAAATATTTGTAAATTAGTGAAGGTCTTGTACTATTTATATTTCTTTTGTAGGTTGTGCATCCATACCTCATACCTACTGTCCGTGAGACAAAACAAAATTATATGGCAACATTAAAGCCATATACGGACGAAGTGAAGGACATAATCATTGATGCCTTAAAGGCCAATTTGAAAGATGTACTGTGCTTACTTCATCAGTAGAGAATGTGAAGGATGGGTATTCAAGTGATCACAATCCTAATCAACCTTGTGAGAATTTTGTACCAAGTACTTCTAAAGATGAAAGTCTGTGTGAGCGTGTTGCATCCCTCGAGTAATCAATGGTGGAAATTGTTGCTTTTGTACGAGAGGAGAAATTAAGAAGAAATAAAGAGAAAAAGAAAAAGAAAAAGAAAGGTAGATACATTTATATATTATTTCTGTAAAATAATTCATTTGTATTAATGCTTAGCCACTGATCTTGCAGTAGATGATGACAACTTTTCAGCACCAACAGTTGATGACGAGATCATTTCATTAGTTGTAGTCGATGATGATCTTGCTGCAGTTGATGCATACTTTGCTGAAGAAGTTGATGAAGAGATGAAGGAAGAGGAGATGAAAGAAGAAGAGAAACAACAAGATGAGGATAATATAACAGAAAAAGAAGAAGAGAAGATGGAAGAGAACAATGAAGAAAATAAGAGGAGAAACTGGAAGAAAAGAAAGAAGAAGAAAGTGAAGAGGAGAATCTGGAAGAGAAGAAAAATGAAGAAATTGAAGCAAGTGGAGAAGAAGAGAAAGAACAACAAGAGGAGAAGATAACATAGAATGAAGAAGAGGAAAAGTTGGAAGAAGAAGGCTTGGCCACTGATGTGACAGAAGTGGAAAAAGAAATAGACGTGATGGGTACTGTGATGGAGCTTAATGGTGAGGTTGGTGGTGATGAGTAAGGGCATTTGTGGTTTTTATGGTGTTTTAAGATAATTTTTGAAATATTTGTTTTTTTATGACAATTGATTTTTGTGATAGTTGGGTCTTCCCTGGTTTGAAGACAATTGTTTTTTGAGATGTTTTTTTTTTTTTTGAAATAGTTGATTTTTAAGAACATGGTTAAAGTGGTTTGTTGTTTTGCTATTTTTGACGACAAAAATATACATTTGACAGTTTAACATATTTTATTATGAAGGGTTTTTAGATTTTTTATTAATCTATGTCTTAATAGTATACGATTTTTGCTATCACTGTTGATCTATTTAGTAATTCAATTATCGACAATAAACTTGTATGTCTACTACTATAGATTGTTATCACTGTTGATCTAAAATAAAAGATATAAGAGTGCAATAAATAGAGAGAAATACTTTATTTATTCAGCACTACATTCTTGTTGCACATTTCCAAAAATCATACACTGAAAATAAACCACACAATATAGCTTTTAGGCGTTTTTCTTTTTCTTCTGTCAAAATCAACCTTTCTTTTAGTTGATCTCTATCTATTTCAGCATCTTTTAGCAACACTTTCAAGTGATTCCTCTACTCTTCGGTTTCTTTTAAGAAAGTCATTAGCAGATCCCTATTTTCTTCAGATTTCCGTAGCTTTTTTAATATTTTAAATTTGGCGACGCCTTGAAAATTTGATGGGCTACTCGTTGACGATTCATTTTCAAGCCACCTAAAAAAAGAGCATATGCCAACTGCACAATTAAAGAACTGTCGACCTAGATTTGTATCGGTGTGTGACATCCTCAACGTAGCTGGATTACCTCAATGACAATTATAAGACTTTTTTGCATTTGACATTTGAGATGCTTGAGACATTATAAATATGGAGGTGTTTGAGTTGTTTATGAGGGATTGCCTTCCTTTTATACAAAAAAGTAATCAAATGTTACCATTGAAAAGTAGTATTTGAACTTTTATTACCATTACTGTGAAATTTGTATATCAAAATATGTACTGGTTGTCAAAATATATAGACCCCTTAAATAATTGATGCATTTCTATGTGTGTGGTGTGTGTATGACCAATGAGATTTACACTCTGATATTAGTAAGGTATATTTGGATTTATATCTATGTTAAAGCATTGTCGATACTGCACCTACTAGAATATGACACTTATATCTAGACCAAAACTAGTAGAATTTAAAAAAGACAACAATTAATTAATAATAAATTATGTTTTTGAAATTTATCCAATTAAATAAGTTTAAACAAGCCATATGATCATGTAAGAGTCCACATAAATTGGGTGTGGTGATTAGAGATGTATGAGGAACACTTGTGGTTATACAATCAAATCTTTAAAACAATGTTTGAGAAAGTGTAAGTATGTTGTGAGGATTCGTGACACGTGTTCGACATTCAAGGTATGTTAAGACTTTCTAGACTTCGTTGAGGGACATTTTCTAATTAAATATTAAAAATGGAATAGACAATGGGTAAGGGCAAAATATGGGGGTCTCGTACCAATGGTGTGACCGGCATTAGTACGAGTACCGGTCTTATTAAAGGGAAAGTTTATTACTATAATATGATAGATTGAAATTCGATCATGCCAAAGCGTATGGGCATTAGTTGATGTATTTAGTGACTTGATTTCTTTTGTATGGTTGTGTTTCTTTATTGAACCTATATGTTTGTGATAATTGAGGTGATTATATGTCATAGCGACATTTGATTTATTGAAATGCTTCATCATCCCCCTTTATTGATATCATATTGTGCACATGCATTGACATGAGATTGAGTATGAGTAAAGGTCTAACACGTGGAGATCGTCCGTGTTAAGATCAAGTATGATTATAATTTGAGCATGTGGAGATCGTCTGTACGAGTGATTGATTTTGATTATAAAGTTGGGCACGTGGAGATCGTCCGTGCTGGGGATTGTTTGATTTTATGATAGTGTGTTGAGATCGTCTGCACAAACACGTAGAGATCATCGTCCGTGTCAGTATATGGACCTCACGAGTCCCCCATGGGTCATGAACTCTCGATGTATTTCCGATGAGTATCATGTATATACAGTTGAGAGAGTACTTGGCCTCTGAGGCATATCATTCATGGTGTCACATTGCATTGCATCTCATTACATCCCTCATTCTCGTTGATTATGTGTGTTATTGGTGGTTGAACATTTCGTGACATTTGATTATCTCTATTGATGAAAACTTGGTTGATAAGTATAATGTGGACTTGTAAAAAATAAAGGATTATTTTCTTATATACTCATGTCACTACTTCTTCGTTGTCGGTCTATGAGATATACTGGGTACACGTGGTTTCGTACTCATAATACATTTGCTGCACTCTTTTGTGGTGCAGATTGTATTTCAAATTCGAGCGTATTTCTTAGAGCCTGAGTTTGAGTTTGGTTTATCTTGGAGTTGTGGTGAGCTGCTTGGATGTTCTGCGGCCCATACCTTCATCTATCTCTATTTATTAGGTTGTTTTGGTATTCTGATAGGATATTTCCTATGTTTAGACTTGTGAGAGACTTGTTAAGTAATTAGAGACTTGTATTGACTTTTCGAAACTCTTGTACTTATGACACTAAAATCTTGGGGTGGTATTTCAGTTTTTCACATTTTATTTAAAAGACTTAGTATGTAAGATATTCACTTGCTACTTACTTTTCCATATTTTAAGTGGAATTGGTTAACTTATTGGGTTGGCTTACCTATCGGTTGGGAACATAGGTGCCATCACGACTTGTGATTTTGGGTCGTGACAGTCAATCACCTAACAATTTGGTCAATTTCGATTAAACGTAGTCCAAATTAATCATACGAAGTCTTGTCAATATTTTAGTTTTATAATTGGATGTGTCAAATATAATTATGATAAATAAAAAAGTTATATTACTTTTGTTCGATAATTAAATAAATGATAAGAAACAAACAAAAATACATAAAACTTTAATTTGTATAATGTTGGCAATTTGAATTATTGACAAGGGAAAAAACTCAAATATGTCATCGAATTTTCAGAAAAGGCTCATTTATGCCATCACCGTTTAAGAAAAGACTCATCCATGCCATTATTTTTTAACTTTGGTTTTGCAAAACTATTTTTTACACCCCAAACAACTTTTAACACTTTTCAATTGGGGTTTTTGGATCAAATTTACTCCTTTTGCTTCTTCTTCCGTAAGAACACCAAGAACATCAACAACTCCCAAATTTCAATTCTTCATGAAATCACCTCAAATTTGAAGAGTTGCTTCCCTCCGAGATGGATACCAAAAATCAATATCTTTTGAGCTCGAATTTAGCCTAAATCAATGATGCATGAACTTATAAAGAATAATCTAATGGAATAGTAAAAAAAACTGAAATTGCAAGAGAAGAAGAATTAATCAATTCTAGCTAATTTACGGCTAGAGATATTTTCATTGATAATTTTGAAACATGGAGGAGAACATTACAATTCATACCAAATCATAACCCTAGATGACTCACCCTTCTTCCCGGACAAAAAGATAAGGTAGCACAACTGCTAGCTAACATAGTCTAACATGGACTCGATAGTGACCCTTCCTCTAATTAACGGGTCTAACGTGCAGATAAGAAAAATACAATTTAACCTAGAGAGGGCCAGGCCATAGTGTAACTAAGACTCAATGCCCACTTAACTACTTTTCAACTAAATGGTACTACTGTGCAAACAAAAGTACTGCTCCTACAACCCCAATACCTCATTCTGCATCATTTCTCCCTTCTTAAAAACTTTCTTATACTGAATGAAGAGAGTAGGGAACCTAATCTTTATATGAGTGATTGGACACTATGACTTGCATATATGGTTGTAGCTTGAGATAAACCCATCTCCTACTTGTTATAAATTGCCTATTATTTCTTCCCTTATTGACCAAAGCAACCATTCTTTGTTGGGCTCTATGTATATGGAATTTGAGCAGTTGAACCTTGCATTCCCTAGTTAACATACTCCTATCCACTTCGTCATTAGCAGCCTCACCAGAAACATAAGGGAAATGAAGAGATGGAGGTTGGCCATACAGTGCTTCATAAGGAGTAGTCTGTATTGCAAAATGAAAGGTAGTCATGTACTACCACTCAACTAAGGGTAGGTACAAGGACCAATCAACTTGGTTATCAAAACAACAACACCTTAGATAGGTCTCTAAGGTGCTAATTAAGACTTCAGTTTGACCCTCCACTACCCCTTCTTTTGTTTCCTACGATAAATAAAATGCAACATCCCGCATGAATTGGGGACAATAAACAAGGGTTTAAGGGGTGGTTAACTATAAATTAAATAAATCTTGATTCTTAGAACCAAAAGTTAACGGGTGTAATAAAATTAGAGGTGCATTGGACCAACCGAAAAGATTTTATACTGGAGGAGATCCAAGTCCATGTGCTGGTATTATACAGAGTCGGTAAGGTTTGGCCTCTTTCGTTAACAATACGACCTACATCACCGCCTTTACAAACTCTTTGACGGCTTTAACTAAAGGGAAAATGACAAGTTATGTATAAGTCAAATCGTAGATTATTTAAAGAATTATGTCACTAATCGACATTAAAGTGCGTTTATATATTTATTATGTCTTTATGATGACATTGGATAAATTTATCGGTTTTACGCTAGCATAAGATAAAACGGGACAACTGGCTTCTTTTTGTAGTGTAAATATTAGATATGCATTTTAGATCTTTTTTTTTTTAGTTTTTAACATATCTTTATTATTTCTTTTACAAGGATCTTTCTAATACTTGATAAGAGGATTCAGAATCTCCATTTTAAAGAATGAAACATACAATTACGAAAAGAAATTGAATATCTCAAGATCCGAATACTATTTATTCAAAGAAATAGCAGTAAAAAGTTATTTACACGAGATTGAGGGTTTAACTCACTTGGCGACCTTACTATATTCTATAGTTAAGGTGAAGAGTTCAAATTCGTTAGTAATGTAGCATCTCCGTTCCCCTTCTCTACTTCCCCGATGTAATAATAAAATATATATAAAAAAAAGATATTGGCACACACTATTTATAGCAAACAAATGGATGCATATCATATCACAGATCTCCATCATGGTCGATGAGTAGTGTCTAAGAAATAAGGAGAAAATAGATCAAAATCAAGAGAGGCAAATTTAAGAAGTTGTTATTTATTCGAATAAGAGCCCGTTTGGATTGACTTAAAAAAAGTGACTCTTAAAAAGTAATTTTTTAAAGTGCTGGAACTTATTTTTAAAATAAGTAGTTATGTATTTGGATAAAAGTGTTGCAGTTGAAAAAAAAGTTGTTGATGTGTTTGGCAAATAAGTGTTGGTAAACACTTTTTTTATCAAAATGTCTGAAATACCCTTTAAGCTGTTAACATGATGAAAAGTTAATTAATTTAAGGTTTTTATACTTTAAAAAAAATTAAAACAAAATTAATTTATATTTTACATCCATAAGTAATAATATTTTCCTATCATTCACATATTTCTTTACCACCACAAATTATTTATAAGAGGAATAATAATAATAATAATATAATAATGATAATATAAAATAATAATAATAATGATAATAATAAAATAATAATAATAAAATAATAATAATAATAAAATAATAATGATAATAATAAAATAATAATATTAATAATAATAATATTTTCCTATCATTCACATATTTCCTTACCACCACAAATTATTTATAAGAGGAATAATAATAATAATAAATACTAATAATATCATAACAATAATAATAAAATAATAATAATAATAAAATAATAATGATAATAATAATAATAATGATAATAAAATAATAATAATAATAATAGAATAATAATGATAATAATAATAAAATAATAAAATAATAATGATAATAATAATAAAATAATAAAATAATAATGATAATAATAATAATAATTAAATAAATAAAAAAATAATAATATAATAATAATAATTAAAAAAATAAAATAATAATAATAATAATTCAATATGGGCAATTTGGAAATTGTATAAAAGAATTAAGGGCAAAAAGGTAATATACTTGGTCAACATAAAAGGGTTTTTAAGTTAAAAAAAAAAAAAAAAACTCTCCTCACCTAGCTTTTAGCTTTTGGCTTAAAATAAGTCATTTTTGACTTAAAATAATTCACTTTGATAATTGTCAAACACTCTAATAAGTTAAAAACTGACTTTTAAGCCAGTTTGACCAACTTAAAAGCCCATCCAAACAGGCTCTAAATAGTATTTTTCAATTAAAGCACCACAAACTTGGTGGAGGGTTTAGGCTATGACCAACTTGTACATAGTCAAAACGTAACATAACACGAAGGAGGACATAATCTTTAACCTCCGATACAAAGTAAGGAATGATTAAGTTCAATCTTGTGTACATTTGCTCAAATTGCTATGCCTACTATAGGGGATCTCCTCCATTGCAATTTTTATGTAAAACAACATTTCCCTTCGTATTAGGGTGATTGAGGAACAATTAACTCCCGGTTCTTTCTCTCTTTTCATTATAGGTGTTGTAGAGGCCGGCTTGCATGTGCCTCGACTAATTTAATGACCAGATACATGTCACCTAGTTTCCATTATCAACAAGTATCAGCTAACTCTGTTTAGGCTTAAGCAAATACTAGGAAATCAGCCAATGTTTTTATCTTGGGAAAAGGGTCTGAAAAATACTCCAACTTTGGCCGAAATTGCTGTTACAATACCAAACTTTATGGAGGACTTTTTGCCCCCCTGCACTATTTAATAGGTATTTTAAAGGTATATATGTGCCCACGTGGACACGTTACTATTTATAATTACAATATTTATGATGTCCATGTGGACACATATATACCTTTAAATACACTATTAAATAGTGCAGGGGTAAAAGGTCCTTTCCAAAGTTCGGTATCGTAACAGCAATTTCGGCCAAAGTNACACTATTTAATAGGTATTTTAAAGATATATATGTGTCCACGTGGACACGTTACTATTTATAATTACAATATTTATGATGTCCATGTGGACACATATATACCTTTAAATACACTATTAAATAGTGCAGGGGTAAAAGGTCCTTTCCAAAGTTCGGTATCGTAACAGCAATTACGGCCAAAATTCGGATATATTTCAGACCTTTTTCCCTTTTATCTTTATTAGAATTTGAACTTGAGACTTCACGAATTCTGAGCCCACTTCATTAACCATTAATCAGTTCGTTTATACACATAATTTCGCATATAGGTTCTTTTCATCCGAATTATGCAAATTGATCAAGAGTTTATAAGATTTCACAGGTTTATCCCAACATGTAGTTTTTTTCTCTTCATTTGGACTATTTTTCAATTATAAAAATGATAGCATTTAAAACGAAAATATTTCCTACTTGTAGATCTAGGACTAGAAATGCATTCATAATATCTCATACGAATTTATATATGTTAAAAATGTGTTTTGACTTGAAAATTTAGTGCGACCGTTTATGTTGGTATACAAGAGCGTAGCCAACTTATAGCCACTTTTCGTGCAAAAAATTATACTATTTATATATGATTAAAATTATTTTTTATATTTATATATAGATATTGAACTCCGGCAGTGTTTATGGTATTGAACATTTTAACGGAAGAGTTTAATTGAGCTCTTTATATCCTTCTACCATTGGTGATTGGTCTTGTGTTACTATATTGTAACGAACTCAAGATTTATATGATAAAGGTAGGTGAAAAGATAAAAAGACCAATTTGGAGACAATTTGACAAATAAAGCAAAAAATAATTTTAATTGTTCTCAATTACATATCAAAATATTAATTATGAGAATCGCATTGCTAAAATAAATAATGGCAGATAAGATGTCTATTATAACTTATTATATACATCATCATTATAAAACAAATTTAAAAAAATTAGACCATCAAATCACCTTTGTCTTTTCCATATATAATTTCCGTTTTTTGTTGCTTTAAAGGGTTCTAGTAACACTTTTTAGGCATTTTCCCCCACATATAAATTGAAGAAACCTGAATGAGTATAAGTGACTTTTTAGCAAAAACACACAAAACACTTGGTGGATCAAAAACAAAGTGAAAATACTAATGGAAGAAAAGAGGGGTTAACATATATCCATCCATCTTTAAATGCAGACAACACATATAAAAGGGAAAAAAAATTCACTTTGCAATTCACTTTGCACCTCACATATATATCCCTATGTTTCCTTTAATTTCTCTCTTCAAGAAAATGATTATAAGGAGAAGACTCGAATCTTCATCAATAAAATGAAAATTCGATTAGTTAACCAACTGAATAACTAAACACTCCAGATCTTACTATATTCTTTTTATGTTGATGTACTTTTTCCAAACTAGTACCATAAAGTTTAGAAAGCAACAAGATTTATAAGTATTAAAGTCATGCCACTTAAATAAACACTTCATTGATAATACAAAATGATCAAAGCTTAACAAAGAAAGCTCAGATAAATGCCCCTAATAATTGTGCATATCCACTTACTTAAAAGAGAGAAAAAAGACATAAAAAGAACCTTTGGAACTAAAAAAACGTCATCACAACCCATAAGGAAAAGACAAATTTAAAACAAAAACTTTAGAAAATGCATTTGTCACACACAAAACGCATGACGACCCGACTAGACATTGAGGTGCACAGAAGATGATCTGACCGATCAGTTGATGGATGGCTTGGTGGTGGAATCGATGGAATTAAAGCTAGTGCTGCTAGTGGATGATTTGTACTCTTGTTCAACCTCAACATTGTGTGTGTTTTCACCATCAGTAGGTGTCAAATGAGGCATTGAACTTGAGCTGCTACTACCCCATTTATACAAAGTAGTTGCCATGGTCAAACGTCTCCTTTTGTTCAAAGGGCTTTCTTCCTTTTCAACATCTTCTATACTTTTCACATCACCCAAATTCATGAATGTCTTTGATTTTCCTTCATAAAATCCTGATAATCCCCGTCTATAAAATAAAATAAAATCATATCACCAAAAAATTATACGAAATCTTAGCTTATAAGCAAAAGAAAATCTTTTTATTATACACAAAAAATTATTAAATCTATTGAAATTCTTTTAAAAGCATTTACTAGAGATGAATTAGTACAGTCAATCCTTTTAGATAAAATTTGACTGAAAACTAAAGATTTGACAAAAAGTACACATGAAAAATGAGGTTAAAGTTTTGCTATAAATTCCTTTGATAAAATTCTTGTCTCCGTCATGAAATGTCTAAATCAGATTTTAGGAGAATTTTTTAAAGGAAAATTAATTAAACGGGCTAAAAAAGAAAAAAAAGAAAAAACTGACTTAAAAGGAAGAGCAGCTTCCAATGTAACCAAAGAATTGAGGGATCCTTCCTCAACAACAGCCTTGCTTTGTGCTTCTTCGCCATCTTCATCATCACCACCATCTCCATGACTCAACACACCAATCGAAGACGATTTGGAATTAGTATCATCATCATCATTTTTAACTGAACTTGTCAGGTCATCATCAGCCACTTCATTTTGATCAACTTGAACAGGAAGAGAAGACATGATTGATCAAAAGAGTTGCGTTTCTTATTTTTGTGTATATATATGTGTAATGAAAGTAGATATTTTATATTGAAATGAAGCGGTGTGTGGGGGTTTGGATTACATAGATATAGCGGTGATTAAACTTAGCAAGTGTTGAGAAGAAGATGAATTTAAAGTCATTTTATTCTTGACCTGAAATATTTGGAACTTATAACATAAGGTCATAAAAATATCGTCTTCTTCTATAGAAGACCTTTGCCACATTGCATAAGAGAGGCCATTTCACACTCAACCTAATTACCTACACTCCAAAATACACTAAACAAAACTGAAAAACTCATTAAATTTTATTTACTATATTAATATTACTGGAAAATTTGAGTAATATTATCCAATATTAATTGATCTAATTCTTTTTTTTTTAATTCTAAAGAGTAAAACATGATCATATGAAACATATATAACTCGAGCTAAAAACAAATTTGCTCGCTCAGGGCAAAACGAGTATTAAAATGCAGAGGCGCTCCACTTCCAATGGAGACGACACAAGATAACGAAATAGTTATACGAAACGATATATATCAAAATTTCCTCCAAGGCATTAAAAAAAAACAACATTCTTGAATATAAAGGCGTTAATCAAAATTGGCACGAGCTTAATTAATGTCCTCAACAAAACTATCTAGCAAGTTGTGTTCAAGAAGCTGGCTGACTAATTTGTAAGTGCGTCCAGAAAGGGGGGGTTGGTGTGATCGATTTTGGTTCAGCAGCACCAGAGTAGTTTCCACATTGAAACTGACATTATTGGCATATTGATACAATGTCTCTATCTCCATTCTGGAGCAACTGAAGATTGTGCTGTTTGTCAGGTCTCAACTCAAGTGGGGCACAGCACTGGAATTCTGCAAAAAAGTGATCAATGGGCCGGGGCTAGCTGCAGCTTCCTCAACCATGTTAGTGTGATTAATTAAGCAGCTCAATCTTCGCCTTGAGTATATTCATCTGGGTATAGTCCCTGCTCTTGCAAAAACTCCAGTAACGGGAAAATCAATCAAGTGAATGTCCAATTACTAGATGGTTGGAGAAGCATCTATGTATGTACCATTTTAATTAGGGATAAGGGTCTGAAAAATATCTCAATTTTGGTCGAATTTGTTGTTGCGATACTAAACTTTCATAAAAACCTATTACCTCCCTAGACTATTTAATACCGTATTTTTTTATCACCTGAACTATTTAATAGTGTATTTTAAAAGTATATATGTGCCCACGTGAATACATTACTAATTATAATTTTGCATTATTTTTTATGTCCACGTGGGCAAATATATATGTTTAAAATATGGTATTAAATAGTCTAGGGAGGTAATAGGTCCTAATGAAAGTTTAGTATCGCAACGACAAATTCGACCAAAGTTGAGGTATTTTTCAGACCCTTATCCCTTTTGATTACATAGAGATAATTTTTTTTATACGCTCCCTTCTTATCCTTTATTTTAAGCAAATCTGGACTTTCTTTCTTGAAATTTGTTTTTTACTATGAATCTCAAGATACGCTGAATAATTACGAATATTCTTAAGGATAGTGTTGACACGTCTTAAGCTAAATTCTTTATAATAGTATAATTTTATCTAGCAAATGAAAATATTTAGAGAAATAATACCATTATGAAAAGATTTGATTATTCTATTTTACTTCATTAAACTTTTGAAAGAAATAAATTTTACTATAAAAATATTTGACTCTTGTATTTTTATATATATTACATGAGTTTTGACGTTATGTATGATCGGACATGCTTATTGTCCTAAGAAAAATTAATACCAAAAAGGGGAAATAAATCAAACCAACTTTAATAGTGTAATCATTGTCTTTTTACGAAGTCAATGGAACTAGAGCTTTCAACAATTAATTAAAATTTCACATTTTGGAGAAAATATGACTATAGCTTTAGGGGTGCTGAAATCACAGACGATTACTCTCAAATAATTTCTATCAATATTAATTTAATTCCAACACTCAATTGATTAAGGTTGATGTTAAAGAATGACAAAAGTCTCACATTGGTGGTTAATGAGATGGGTGAACTCCTTATAAGGCTTGGACAATCCTCCTCCCTTTGAGCTAGTTTTTGGGGTGTGAGTTAGACCTAAGACCTAATTTAACATGGTATCAGAGCAGTGCCTGTTTCACCCTATGTGGGGCCCCCAAAATCAAAATTGCCCACGCACCAGATGCTAAGCACTGGGCGTGAGGTGGGGTGTTAAAGAATGACAAAAGTCCCACATCGATGGTTAATGAGATGGTTGAACTCCTTATAAGGCTTGGACAATTCTCCTCCCTTTGAGCTAGCTTTTGGGGTGAGAGTTAGGTCTAAAACCTAATTTAACAGTTGACCACTAGAGATATCAGAACCTTCATAGGAACATAAATTAATAACATAAGAAGAAATTAATGACTGAAAAAAACATATCAGAATTTGTAACAATAGTATGAAACAGAAAAAAAAATTAAAAAAATTGAGCCTACTGAATGCACATTATCTCCTTAAGGAAATTATTCCCCTCTAGTATCCAAGGTTTAAAGGAATATATTCTCTCAGGATAGAACGATTTTATTCACCAATGTATTAATACAAAAACAATGGTGTCAGCTAGCCATTCAATGGGAGCAAAGTACACGAATATTTAATTGTGCAGAAGAAGAAGAAGTTCAGAAATTTTATTGTTGTAAAATGGAGAAAATCCCTCTATTTATAGACAACAAAGGATAGTGTGAACAAATGTTTCTTGTGCCTTATCGGAAAGGTCACAACTCTTTAGAAAAGTTACAACCCTTCGTAAAGATTGAAACCTTTCATAAAAGTCGCAATTTTTTATTAAAGTCACAACTCTTTATAAAAGTCACGTATTTCATTAAAAGTCACAACTCTTCATATTCCATTCACACCTTTTAAAACTCAACAAAATTAATATTAATTATATAATTAGATGAAAAATATTGAAAGATGAAACGAGTATATTACATAGTGAGATCGCAATGTTCCTAATAAATTACTTATTATGACACTGAACATTCCACTTTTTTTTTTATAAAAATAATCACTTGGAATATACTGATAAGTAAATTATTAATCCAACAAGTATTTATTAATCATTTTAGAATTAAATGATAGATTATCTGATATAACAATTTAAATTACATCAGTAATATATATGTGTTGCTTCTCCATAATGAGAATGGTATACTCACATATTGAAGAATATGTATCTACCACCAACGTATATCACGTTTGAATTTTGAAAAACTAAACAAAACAATTAGTAAAAAATATTTTCCTCTTAAATATGTCATACACATGATATATAAATTAAAATGAATTTAAGTTTTACATACCGTCTGTATAAATAATTTTTATTAAAAAAAATGAATTTTAGAGGCATTCATCATATTTGTTTCATCCTATTAAAGGGTGGGAAAATTATTTGTCCTAAGTTCACCTACGTGTTGTCCCCATTGATTGACACGTGTTATTCAATAAACAACAAGAAATTAGTTGTGCAATTATGAAAGTCAAGAAACTCAATTACAACTCTAGGAAAACCAATGAAAATTATTTTATTATTAGATAATATATTATGGGGTTCGGTTATTTGTCTAGAAAAAACATCGAGAATTGTACGTTCAACTTTCGTGTGAATGATTACTGGCCTAGCAACAAATTTATTATCGTATGGTTGACGGTGATTACTAGTGATTTTGGCCTCATGCTGAATTGTAGAATATTTAGATGTAGTCATTAAAATTATTTGTGTTTCTCAATTTCTAAAAGTATAAAAAATATATATTTAAACATTAATAAAAAAATAATTTGAATCAATTGTTAAATTAATCTAGTACTAAATTAATTAAATACTTTTAAATATTATATGGTTATTGATGATGGTAATGATTAGCGGTAAATATTGTGTGTCAACAATTGGGAATGGTGTCGATTGGTGATAGTTATATATCGTGGCCCGTGGACAGTAGTTAGTAATATAGTGACTGACAATAATGATTAATAGTGATAATTGATAAGTGATGGATAATTATGTGAGAGATCAATAATAGCTATAATGGTGGTTAATATATAATATGGCTAACTAACAAGTTCAAAAAATTTGGTTGAAAATGTGATGAATTCAACTAACAAGTTCCCAATTAGAAGGCATATAAAATCATAATCTTGAAAATTGGTGTTAAAACTTGTAATTATCTCCAATAATTTCAAAAGAAGATTTTGTAATAATAACAACTTTATATATGTTTCCTCCATATCTTTACCAAAGAAAGTGCTATAAAATCATTCCATGTGTTGATAAAAGACGAAGCTGACCATATGCACAAGTTAACATTAGCAAATTAAACTTGTATATACTTATAAAAATGTACACTAAGTTTATCGTATCATTCAAAATGTTTTTAGCCAAAAAATCATCATATGACACAAATTTTCATGTCATAAAGTAAATTAACTAACAACAATAATATCCTGATTATACGTTCCTAAATTACTCATGAATCACGATTAATTAATATACTTCTCTTTTTATAGTCTGGTACTCGGATTTCATAGACTTTCATCAATGCCTCAAAATTTTTGAAATTCGATGAGGTTGAAGTACAAATTTATTTTTACGTATTGTTGCTATCATAAATAGGAGTATTTTATGTTTTCACCTAATAAATAAAGGAAAAATCTTTTTAGCCAGAAAATTTGGTCAGAGTGATATTTTTTCTATGTTATTTTACCTTTTTAAATATTTTTATCCTCATAGCTTTAATACCTTTTAACTAAAAGATAAAAAAAAAAAAGATCATTTTATTTTAAAATAAAAAAAATATTATAGTTTTTTTTATTTTTCTGGCCAAATTCTGATTAAATTTTCTGGTCATTTAGTACTTCCAATAAATAAAAGTCCAGCAGCTAAGAGGCCAAAAGTTAAATAGAAATTTTACGAGTTCTAATGAAGTGGTTAGCAGATTATTACACTACATTTACCGGTGTCAATATGCTTTAATAAATACTATTTAATCAATTGAATCGAATCGTATTAAACAAAATATCAACCCAAATGCTTGAGAGATATTAGACGCAAAGAGAGCTGAAAATAAATCCCTTGGGTCTGACAAAAATAATGTCCTTGATCACATGCGTGAAACAGAAGAAAATTTTATATTTATAATTGTAAACCTAATTTTTATTACATATTAATTTAAAATTGCTTTAGCAACGCAAAAAATTCATGTCTTAAAACCTATCAGAAGCAGTAGTATCACACTTGAAAAAGGCATTATCGGAATAGATAATTAAGTAAAACACATTTCATGGAAAAGAGTAAAGCTATTTATAAAATCGACAACTGTACATAAATAAATAAAAAATATAAGTTTAGACCAAAGAAAATTTCCAAATTTTTGAAACTTTTAACTTTTATAAGATTGTCATTTGTAGCTCCGATTTCTAGCAAAAATAATAGAGCAACTTTCACATATAGCAAATATAAAAATCATATTTGTATGTTATAGTTATAATTTGTATAATTGTGTTCCATAACAAATTTTATGTTTGCTATAGAGCTTTTGATTTGTATAATTCGCTAGATACATCCAATTTTATACAAATTGTTTAGTTTTGTATAAATTCATTTATACATTGTAATTTGTATAATTATAAGTGTATAGGACGAAAATATATGTATTTGTATACACTTTTTTCTCGCTTTATACTCAGAAACGCATTTTACACATTTGTATACCGAATGGGTAATTGTATACTGAAAATGGCTAATTGTATATCGAACTAGATGGCAAAAAAATGAGATGTTTGTTGTGAATTACAAATAAAATAAATTATGGCTATAACATTTAATTTGAATTAATAGTTTGTTTTGTCATACAATTTTCCAAAAAAAAAAAGGATTGTTTTACATGTGGGCCTCTTAGGCTTGGCCCATTTTTGGTGGTCCGGCCTATCAAGTGGAGGTGAAGCCCAAAGTTACTCCTAATGTTAATGTAGTACATTATGGGTCATTTTTAAATGTATTTAAAATGGAAAAAACTACTTAATTACATAAATATTTCGATTATATTTACTAAATTTTTTGTTATAGTTTGAAATAATTGCACACATTGATACATGTATTTTGCTACCAATACATTCTCAAATACAGATACATAACGGATGGTATAAATGAGTCTTTTCTGAAAGTTCAATGTCATATTTGAGTCTTTTCCCTAGTACCTATGAAAGGCACATACAAAAATTAGGTTAGAAACTCGGGTTTTGTGACTGTTTATTCCCCGAAAACCTTACCATAATCAACTAACACTCTAAAGCATATGCATCGAACTGAAATTGAAAGCCCTCTCAAGCATTTAATTTCGGATTGAAAGCATTAAAAGTAGTTACAGAACCTAGAAAACTTTTTTTTAAAAAAATAAGGAAGAGAAAAGACATTAACCTAAGCAAAGTCGAAGCTAAGCAGCTAAACAAGGGTGATAAGGGATGGCGGGCAATTAGAGATGAGAGAGGTCATCTCGGAAACACCTCCACAGACACTTCCTGTGGGGAGACAACAAGATAGACCTTCACACCCACAGAGTCTTCCTATGGAGAGACATTTCGTGGTGAAATATACTGAGGTCTCTATCCTAGTTAACACATTTCCTGCCCGTCGAATTTCTATGAAGGAATGTATTAACATGTGTGAGATATGCCAGCTTGACTATGAAGACGGATAGCTCGTGCGAGTTCTTCCTTCTTGTAGTCATTGCTATCATTTGCATATTGAAGTGGATGACGTTTGTAGGGATGGCAATGGGGCAGTTCGGGGCGGGGTGAGGTGAATTGAGCTGAACCCGCATAATTTTTAATTCGCCCCGCATAACAATTTTTTTTCATTTTCAACCCGCTCCGCACAACTTTTTAAATATTTTCTTTTTCTAGTTAAGTTTGATAATAAAAATAAAATTCATAAAATAGATTCATTTTTCATTAATTTGTATTAATTTAATTGGATAGTGACTGAAAATTTTAATTTTTAGAGGTTGATTGAAAACATGTAAGAAATTGTATTATTTTTTATTGAACCATTTTTATTTACTATCTTTAATATTTTAGTAGTTTTAAAGAAATTATTTTAATAAATAATGTCTATCACTCTTATGACATGTAAGAAGTTAAAAGGCCAAACCCATTGGTGGCCCCCTAAAGTTGGCACGAAGTTTCACTTAGACACCTCAACTGGGCGATGTTCACTTTAGACACCTCATGTAAAGTTCCGTTATGTCATTTTGACACATTTTTTTCAATAAGCAAAAATATGTAATGTGTGTGCATTACACTCGCGAGTGACCTATTAAGTGTCCAATAAAATAAGGACATTTGTCATTTTCCCCCAAAATAATTCTTAAACAATGAATTTTGGTAAAACCAAAAAGATAACCAGTGAATTGATGACACGTGGCATTTTGCCCAAATAATTACAAAAGGAAAACTTAATCACTTTTAAAAAGAAGTGTTTTGCAGAATACCAAACAACCCTTGGCCCCTATCCCCCCCCCCCCTGCCCGCCAACACCAATCGTCTTCTCCACGAAAATCAAATCCACCCCTACCCCATTCGTCTTCTCAGCCATATCCGAGCTTTCTCTATTCTTTCAAGATTCAAAATATATTAAATCCTCTTCCCTATAAAATAAGCATTCGATGGAATTTGAATGATTTGAGTGAAAAATAATTCCTATTCTATATCTGTAGTGGAGTAAAAACAGAAAATTGAAAAAATTAGGACCAAACAAAATGAAGAAATTTATCTTCAATATCATCATTGGAAACTTAAGTGCAGGTGTCGTTTCCCATGGAGAGTTAGAGACTAATTAGAGCATAAAATACATAATGGAATCTAAGAAAGAGATAAATGTTGACATCCAATTTTGACCCTCCCCATCATAGATTGATCATTGAGCTTCTCCAATTTTAAACGATTTAAGATAATTAGTTTTTATAAAAAAAAAATTTTTAAAAATAGTTTGCAGGTTATTTTGAGTAAGTTTTGTCACTTTTTATAATTTTTATATAATATATATGTTTTACATAATTATTTATATAATTAGTATATTTTATGATTATTTGAAAATCGTCTCAAATTTTTTTTTGTTTTGATTAAATATTTTGGTTAATTAGTTAAGTTATATAATAGTTTATATTTTAAATTATTTAGTTTATATTTGAGTTAACTATTTTATTTAGTTAAGATTAGAAAGCTCGTTAGGTAATTATACTAATTCGTTCTACTTAATTTTTAACCGATTTCACCAATTAATCTCGATTTGGTTAGATCTTAAACTTAAGAATGGCTAAGTTTACAACTCATTTGGTCATTCTAACATAATCATCTCTTGCCCCAGTTTTTGGATCAGCTTGTAAGAGAAATTTGGACCCTTTTCTATTTTTTTCCAGCAGCCCATGAAATTTCCAGCAACCCTCTATCCAAATTCCAGCAGCCCAACATTCCCAACTAATACATAACCCAACCCACTTTATTTTTGAACAATCCAAACATATAATACACAAACAGAAAAAACGTACAACAAAGGCTACCAGACCCCTGCGTCTTTTTCCTCTTCTCCCTCAACACGTAGAAAACCCAGAACTGGTACAGCAGTAGGCAGCAGAGAAAGAGGTACACATTTTTCTCCCCTTTCCTTTTTCGGAATTGGGGTGAAAATTGCAAGAAAAGGCTTCTCTCCAAATTGGTGCAAGGTTTGGGAGTTTGAATTTTGAAATATGTCCTTTTCTGTCCAGATTTTGGACGCAAAAATTCCCCCCCTCCCCAATTAGCCCTAAAAATCTCTATACATATTCCTTTTTATTCACTGTAAAAGGCAGATTTCTGGGAGTGGAAAATTTTTTAACTAAGAAAAAAAAAATAGCTAATATCTACTAACTACATTACAAGGAGAACGGAGGAGGGACTTATTTTTTGTGTTTTGGGTTTGATATTCTTGCTCAATCTTCTTGGCTATTGTTCTAGTTCGGATTTTGCATGGTGAAGGTCGTCGTTCCAGTTCGTTTTCGTCCCCGTTTCGCTGCCCGAAAAGAGGTATCACCTTCTTCTACCTCGAAACGACCCTTTGATGCTAGAAAAGCTTTATTTTATGTTTGTTAGCTGATTAATGCTATTTAGTTTATGACATTTCAATATGATATATTTCTCTTAGTCGTTTCATCAAGTTAATTACATTATTGAGTTAAAGTTTTTTTTTTTTTGGAGTTATACTCAATGTTGGTCTCTCTGCTTTTTGGGTTTGAGCTTCGCGGCGATTTTCTTTTTATTGTTAAGGCTATCCTCTTTACGAAATTAGGTAAAAAAATTTCGAAAAAAAAGGAGGACAATTTCTAAGTACTTGCTATATGTTAGAAGCATGGCTGTTAAAATTTTTCACGATACTTTCTAAATCTGTTTTAAGTGTTGAAGCACGGCTGCCTCTTCCTTCTTTACCTTACTTGAATTTGTGGAAATGTTGAAGTTTGTTTCTTATTCATAGCTGTGAATCGTTGTCTTGTTATATTAATGTTGTGTTTGTTGATTTGTGCTTTTCTAAGGTGTTTAGATTCAGCTTAGCGTCCTACATGTTGCCTATTACTTACTTATTTGCATAAGTGCATAGAACATTAGTGTTTCTTTTAGCAAGTCAGCATATATCAATGTTGTTACTTTCCTTTATCTTTATTGTTTTATCTTTTTTTTTTTAATGAAAGTTTGTTCTCGTTATTTTTTATTGGAAAGCTGTCAACTTAGCATGTGTATTAAGAGTTAATAACCTGTGTTCATTGTTCATCTTGCATTTGGTTATCATGCTATTTGATGGTGATTGGGTCTCCTCTTTTCCATATTTACAAGTATGCTACCAAATAGCCATAGTGACATGTTTTGCATGAAAATAGTCATAGTTTTCTTAGCCTTTTCTTTCCAGAAAGTTAGTTTCCAGTGCTCCCTTTTGGGATTATATGTCATTTTTGGCCAATACTTATATCATATATAAAATTTAATATGTAAATCTTTCACTATTTATTCTGATCAAATTACATATTAATAATTTGTTTTCCTTTCTTTCGTGGTGCATGTGAAACCTACTCGAGTTCATTATGGACTCCTATCTTCCTCTTGCATTTCGGGAAGGCCGCAAAGGCTCAATTTCTTAATTTTATTTACCCGAGTCAGCCAACTATAAAATCGACGAACAGGTCTCAAGGTTGGAAGAACGTAAAGTGGAGGAGAACTCAAAAGACTGGGCCAAAGGCCCACTCTTCATATAAAAATAATTGTGTATTTTGTTATTATTGGGCCTAAGCCTATTTGGTCATTATGTTTATTACTTTGTTAGAATTTAAGACAAGTGAAAATCGGGCCTAAGGCCCAAAGATAAAATATATTTCATTTTATGATTAGTTTAGGACAGGTACAGGTGATTCGAGTGGACCGAAGGCCCAAAACGCAAAATGGGTCCAAATACTGGCCCAGGCGGACAGAAAATCCAGACTTGGGCCCAAATCTTCTTTCCTTATCTATTTATTTGCTATGACATGTTTTTATGTGCTTATTTAATTTTAAGGTTTTCTAATCAATGCTCCAAAGGATACCCATTCTGAATTAATCGCTCAAACTAAACTATTCATTCTTTACTTGACTTAACAAATAAATGAACGAATAAATAAGTTTTACAAGATATTTCGCCTAGATAATATTTCAATAATTCTTTTCTTTTTTTTTAAAAAAAAAATAGTTCTAACTACAAAGTAGTTCAATTTTGCGATCCAACCTAAGTCAAATTACTTTAGCCAAATAAAATTAGTTGTCGGATATCTGCATTAGCGGATATTCTAGGTGCTTTAAAAACCTTCCTAGAATATTAATAGGAACCTCGAACCCCCTTAATAGTTTTTCAATAGATTTACTGTTTTAGTCTTTTGAAAAATAATAGTTTTCTTGATTTTTCTTAAAAATTAAGTGGCGACTCTAAACCAGTCCAAATATATTTTCCTAATAAAACAGAATGGCGACTTCCGCTGGGGATTTGAATGGTTTTAACCTTAAGATTAATTATTTGGCTATGTGTTTAACTGTTTGCTTGTTTAAATTATCGTATCTTATATTAATTGTGGCATTCATGGCACCCGATTCCGTCAAACGGCAAATAGATTGCATTAGGAAAAAGGCAGTTACGTGGCTTACCACGGCTGTCCTTCAGAAAAACGCAAGTTAAATTCTTTGGAAGTGAGAAACGAATAGTTGGCTTGTGGTCATCCAACGTCGTTTATTAGACTTCACCCCGTTGTTTGTCC
>NC_064291.1:45560927-45569246 GCF_019186545.1 Solanum stenotomum
GACCATTCACAAAATATACTGATTAGACACGTAATTATAGAAACTATCATATTTATTATTTTGAAATTTATAAAAATGACAGAACTACTTAAAATGATTTGAAAATTATTTTGAATTTTATAAAACCAATTATTTCAAATCATTTAGAATTTAGGAAGTTCGATGATTAATTTATATTGTGGAGGTCCAAAATTGGGTGTCAACAACTATCCCTCATTTGACTTGGATTGATGAAAGAAATTCGAGGCAAATGAAATTGACGAATCCAATTTTGACTGACCACGTTTTCATCTTTAGACAAGGGATTTTGGTACGGACTTTAGGAATTATGGCCAAACCCCGAAATTGGGTTTCCTACATATCTCAGGTTATATGAGAATTCAGGCCACTTGTAGTTCTATACGCTTGATTTGACGCACGTTTTTGAAAGAATTCAAAAGCTATCCTGATACCATATTATAAAGGGACCAGATTGCTCGAGAATAAGATTCGACAGAGGATGTCGGAATACAGCCGAGTTTTCAACACCAATCTCGCCTACATATCCCTTAACTTAGGGAATCAGGCTGCTTGTAGTTCGACTCTATCGGTTGAAAAGGAAATCTATTATGCTAGATAACCTTCGGTTTTGAATGAGTGACAAAATAAGTCGAGTATGGAAAAGAGACTTGCAACCTCTTAGTCATGAATGTGGAGCTCTTCACATCCATAAGTAAGAACTTACACGGACATAATTTTCAAAGCTCTTGGTGCATTGTTATTCAGATTGGAAAGCTGCTTCCGGTAGAGACCCAATAATTTCCGGATGCGGAACTGAAACCAACAAACCCAAAGATAAACTCACATGCCTTCTGATAGGGGTGTGGTTTGATTGTGGTGGAAGTCGCTCCTCTGCTCGCGTCCTAAGAGTTTGGCACTCCCCTTTGGACTATGTCCCAGTTTGCTGCTAAGAAAAAGTTCCACGTTGTGCTGCATCCCTTTTGATGTCGTCCGCACCTGTGGTTTGTTTTGAGTATTCATCCTCTCGGATGCTCTCGACAAAGACTGAGATAAAATTCATTAGCATAGAAATGCAATTCAAATGGAGAGATAGTGGCTTTTACCGTGTTAACAGTTAATTTCTCTCCTTGAACTTTTGGCGTCAACTCCATCAGGTTACACGTAAAACAAATAAAGCTTGTGTCTCATATTTGCAATATAATCTTCAATGTAATCTTTCTTTGACGGTTCTCTTGATGTTGTTGTTGATGATTCTCTTGATGTCGTTTTTGCAAAGAAAAATGATGCAATTGATATTGATTTTCTTGCGATGCATGAATTTTTTCTCCGCAATGGATGAATCTTTTCCGCGATGCATGAATCTTCTCTTGTCATGCATGAATCTTCTCTTACAATGTATGAATCCTTTTTCTCGCGATGCATGATATTTTCCCGACATGCATGAATTCGTTCTCTTGCTATGCATGATCTTTTCCCGCGATGCATGAATCATTTTCTCTTGCAATGCATGACTGTTTGATGATGCCTCCCTGATACCGAACGAAGATGATGCTTCACCCAGCAACATAGGTGATCTTCTGGGTATCTCTTGGACGTCGGCATCGTCTCAATCGACAATATAAATAAAAATAACCCTCTGAGTAGTGGTATCATCTCATTTGACAATACGATATAAATAACTCTCCGGGTAGTGATATCGTCTCAATCAAAAATATAAATAAAAATGACCCTCGGAGTAGTGGTATCATCTCATTTGACAATACGATACAAATGACTCTCCAGGTAGTGATATCGTCTCAATCGAAAATATAAATAAAAATGACCCTCGGAGTAGTGGTATCATCTCATTTGACAATACGATACAAATGACTCTCCGGGTAGTGGTATCGTCTCATTCGACAATATGAATAACTTTCAGGGTAAGAATATTATCATATCTGATAATATAATGCCAATACACATCTTCCATGTATCTTTAGCTGCTGAAAAATAATAATATCGCTTTCTTCGTGGTTTTCATTTCTTCCATCTCCGAACAATAGTTGCAATGTTCATTATGATCCTCGCTTTGCTGAGGATTTAAATGACATAATGCTACTCATATTCCCAATTCTTTGGTGTAAGAAGCATAAAAACTTTCCTGCATCCACAGAAAAATTGTTAGTTTTTTTACAAAATGAACTGATCTGTGTCGATCTCTTCGGTTGTCTGCTCCTTGTCTTGCCATCTCCGGTTGATTTCTCCGATCTCCCGCTTCTTGATAGATAAGACAAAATATTTTTATGCAAAAATAATCAAAACATGAAGGAAAAGATTTTAAGGAAAATAGATTTTCAAAAGTAATGTTTGGAAAAAGTCAATGTCAAGTGTCATGTCACGTCAAGTTTGATGGACGTCATTCAGAGTTGGTGTTTTGAGATCTGTCTGATCACTTGTTGGGATGTATTCAAAAATACTCTAAACTCTCGTTGAACCTTGCTAAAATTTGGGGCCATCTCAAAACGGAATTTTTAAGATCTTCTCAAAAATTCTGTCCCAGTTGCAAATCTCAAAGTAACTTCAGTCTTGACTTTGTCGGAGAGATCTTCTTCTTGAGAAATTTTGAGTCCCTCTCAAAAATTTTGTCCCAGTTTCTATTGTAAAGGAAGAATAGAAATCTTACGGGAGATATGACCGAACCTTTGTGGCGCCTACGTATCCAGTTGAAGCAGGAATCAGGTCAAACATAGTTCCCTCCTCAAGGATTAACAAAAAATAGAAAAATTACAATAAACTGACCGAGGCCGACATAGGCCGCCTACGTATCTCATTCTTTGAAAATTCAGGTCAGACGTAGTTCATTACAAGAGGGATAAAATTTAAAACGAAGCAATTACAAGCAAATAGAACGATTACAAGGAAATGATAAAAATACAAGCTGAAACTTCACACATAGTATCTCTTGACAGCATCTGAGTTGATTGGTTTTGGCCATTCGGTGCCATCCATCTCTGATAGGACTAAGGCACCTCCAGATAACACTTTCCGAACCATGTAGGGTCCTTGCCAATTTGGTGCAAATTTCCTTTTATATTCATCCTGATGAGAGAAAATGCGCTTAAGAACTAACTGACCAACTTCAAATGTCCTGGATCTTACTTTCTTGTGAAAAGCACGAGTCATTCTCTGTCGATACAGTTGACCATGACAAACAACAACCATTCTCTTCTCATCAATCAATGTTAACTGATCGATCCGCTTGCGGATCCATTCAGCGTCGTTTAATTCAGCTTCTTGGATGATTCTCAAGGAAGGTATTTCGACTTTGGCAGGTATAATTGCTTCTGTTCCATATACTAGCAAA
Source organism: Solanum stenotomum (assembly GCF_019186545.1). Classification (NCBI taxonomy): domain Eukaryota; kingdom Viridiplantae; phylum Streptophyta; class Magnoliopsida; order Solanales; family Solanaceae; genus Solanum; species Solanum stenotomum. Next base: position 45,564,271 of record NC_064291.1, read on the forward strand.
TATGGAGTAGCTCTAATTGATGTTCTGACAGTCGTTTGGTAACCCAACAAAGCGTATGGCAACATCTCGTGCCAACCTCTGCGATTATTAATCATTTTCCACAAAATCTTCTTTATGTTCTTGTTGGCAGCTTCTACAGCTCCATTCATTTGGGGACGATAAGCGGTTGAGTTTCGGTGGGTAATCTTGAATTGTTCACATATCTCTCTCATCAAGTGACTATTGAGATTTGCTCCATTATCAGTAATGATGGATTCCGGTACTCCAAACCTACATATCAAATTGTTGCGAACAAAATCAGCCACAACTTTCTTGGTCACCGATTTATATGAAGCTGCTTCCACCCATTTGGTGAAGTAGTCAATCGCAACCAAAATGAATCTGTGTCCATTAGAGGCGGCTGGCTCTATTGGACCAATGACGTCCATACCCCAAGCTACAAACGGCCAAGGTGAACTCATAGCATTGAGTTCATGAGGAGGCACCCGAATCAAATCTCCATGCACTTGACATTTATGACACTTTTGCACAAACTTGCAACAGTCATGTTCCATAGTCATCCAAAAGTAACCGGCTCGAAGGATCTTCCTGGCCAAAGTGAGCCCATTCATGTGAGTACCACAAACTCCGGCATGTATCTGTTCCAGAAGCTTTGCAGCTTCATTAGCATCAACGCATCTGAGAAGACCTAAATCTAGAGTCCTCCTGTAAAGGATTTCCCCACTTGCAAAAAAATTGAGGGTCATACGGCGTATCGATTTTTTCTGGTTGAACGCTGCATTCTCAGGATAAGTCCCGTCCTCTAAATACTTCTTGATGTCAAAATACCAAGGCAAACCATCTGATTCTGCTTCGACGTGTGAACAATGAACAAGCTGTTCTTTCACCTCTATATCCATTGGATCAATATAGCTTGTATCTGGATATTTGATCATTGAGGCAATGGTGGCAATAGCATCGGCCAACTCATTCTGTGTCCTGGGAGCATGCCTGGATTCAATCTTTTGAAATCTTTTGCACAACTTCTGTATATACTGCACATACGGTCTCATCTTTGGATTCTTCACTGCCCATTCTCCTTGAACTTGGTGAATCAGCAAATCTGAATCTCCAATAACCAACAGCTCATGAACATTCATGTCGATGGCCATCTTCAATCCGAGGATGCAAGCTTCATATTCTGCCATGTTGTTTGTGCAGTTAAATCGGAGTTTAGCTGCCATAGGATAGTGTTGACCGGATTCTGATACTAAGACTGCTCCAATACCTTTTCCTTGGTGATTTGCCGCTCCATCAAAGAACACTCTCCAACCTGGGTACGCTTCAGAAATATCTTCACCCACGAATGCAACTTCTTCATCGGGAAAATAAGTCTTGAGTGGTTTATACTCTTCATCAACTGGATTTTCTGCGCGATGATCAGCTAAGGCTTGTGCTTTTATCGCCTTTTGTGTCACATACACAATGTCGAACTCACTCAAAAGCATTTGCCATTTAGCCAATTTCCCAGTCGACATTGCTTTCTGGAAAATATACTTCAATTGATCCATCCTGGATATAAGGTATGTGGTATAAGAAGACAAATAATGTCTCAACTTTTGAGCGATCCAAGTTAAAGTACAACATGTTCTCTCCAAAAGAGTGTAACGAGCCTCATATGGAGTGAACTTTTTGCTCAAGTAATAAATGGCTCGCTCTTTCTTCCCAGTTTCGTCATGTTGACCAAGCACACATCCCAATGCGTTATCTGAGACAGATAAATATAGCAATAACGGACTTCCTTCTCGCGGAGGGACCAACACCGGTGGATTGGACAAATAGTTCTTGCTGACATCAAAAGCAGTTTGACATTCTCCGGTCCACTTGGTCGAGGCATCTTTTTTTAGTAACTTAAAGATGGGCTCACACACTACAGTGGATTGAGCTATGAATCGGCTGATGTAGTTCAACCTTCCTAAAAAACTCATCACCTCTTTCTTAGTCTTCGGAGAAGGTAATTCTTGGATCGCCTTGATCTTGGAAGGGTCAAGCTCAATGCCCCTTCTGCTGACTATAAATCCCAACAATTTGCCAGCTGGCACCCCAAAAGCATATTTAGCAGGATTCAACTTCAAATTGTATCGACGCAGACGATCAAAGAATTTTCTCAAGTGAGTCAAGTGATCCGAACTCTCGCGGGACTTGATTAGGACATCATCTACATACACCTCAATCTCATTGTGAATCATATCGTGAAAGATGGTCGTCATAGCCCTCATGTAAGTAGCACCAGCATTCTTGAGACTAAAAGGCATCACTCGATAATGATATACACCCCAGGGCGTGATGAAAGCTGTCTTTTCTGCATCTTCCTCATCCATCAGGATCTGGTGATAACCCGCATAACAATCCACGAATGACTGCATCTCATGCTTAGCACAGTTATCAATGAGGATGTGAATGTTTGGCAATGGAAAATTATCTTTCGGGCTAGCTTTGTTGAGATCTCTATAGTCGACACAAATTCTAATCTTTCCATCTTTTTTGGCAACCGGAACAACGTTGGCTAACCAAGTCGGATACTGCGTCACTTCCACTACTTGGGACTCGATCTGCTTTGTAATCTCCTCTTTGATCTTCAAACTCAACTCAGGCTTGAACTTCCGAGTCTTTTGTTTTACTGGACTGAAGTCTGGGTTAATCGGCAACTTGTGGAACACCATATTCGTACTCAATCCTGACATATCTCTATAAGACCAGGCAAACACATCAATGTACTCTCTGAGCAAATGGACTAGGTCTCTTCTTTGAGTTTCAGTCAGATGGATACTGATTCTTACTTCCTTAACACATTCCTCATCTCCGAGATTCACAGTCTCGGTTTCCTCTAAATTCGGCTTGTGTTGATTCTCGAACTGTCGAAATTCATCTGCAACATGTTCGGGTATCTCATTCTCTTCTTCGCATTCCTCATATTTGTCATCACCTGCTTCATTTCGTTCACTTGGTTCATGACATGACATGACATTGGCAGGTTTTAAATTAATATTACTGAAATCATAAACGAACAAAGTTAGGAAAGTAAAATATAAATAGATAAATAAACAAATTTTCAATAAAAGAGGCTTTTCATTTAAATTGAAAGACAAGCACAAACTTTGGTCATGGCCGAGAGCCATTTTGCCCTTTTTAAACATCACAAGGGAATTTAAAAACTTCAAACAAATAACAATTGCATAAAGGGTAGGTCTCGGGCCTCTTCTGGACTACCACCGAATTTAAAAATAAACAAAAACACATGTCCTTTCTACCCAAATGAGCGGGAAATCAGGAGTGGTGTGGAAGTCCAATTTTGCAATTGCTCCTCAGGTTTTGCGTTCCGGATGCCTGATGTCCCGGCCTCTTCCTTGATGACCGCATCAATCTCCTCAAATAGGCCCCAGATTCCTTCCCCGAGATCACCATTGTTGACGTGTTCTTGCACCGGGAATGACTGGTACAGATGAGGAATTGGCATGGCTAATGCTTGATCAACATTCTTGTTCTTCATCTCTGCTTCATCATCTATTGGGATATATCCCAAACCAAACTTCACTCCTTTGGCGGGGATTTGGATAGGCTCGACAATTCCTTGGAAATATTTCCCCAACCCGAAACCTGGTTCGAAACCATTCTGGAGCATGACAGTAGCAATCATTTTGTACACGGCAGGCATAGGAGGCTGTGGAGCCAAGTCATCATCGGTGGCATTTACCAGCTCCACCGTGTAGAAATCACAACCTCGAGAAACCTCGTGAACGACCGACGCATACCCATCGGAATGACTCCCTACACCATAAATGACCATTTCCCGGTCCTTCCAAACAATTTTTAACAGTTGGTGAAGGGTAGACGGCACACCTCCGGCCATATGGATAAACGGTCTACCAAGAAGTAGGTTATAACTAGTGTTGATATCCAACACCTGGAACTCCACATTAAACTCTGCAGGACCCACCTGAATATCCAAGTTTACCGCACCCAATGTATCTCTTTGCACTCCATCAAAAGCCCTCACATTGACTTAGTTCTGGTGAATCTTTCCCAAGTCAAATTTCAGCTGCCTCAGTGTCGAAAGTGGGCAAATATTAAGACCGGACTCGTCATCGACCAAGATACGTTTTATTATCTTGTCTCGACACTTACAAGTGTCGTGCAGAGCCTTGTTGTGCATCCTGCCTTCGAAGGGCAGCTCTTCATCACAGAAACTAATTCGGTGCCCTCTAACAACTTGGTTTATCATAGTCGCTAGATTGTCGCTGTTAGTACCCACAGGCACATATGTGTCATCCAAAGCTATCATCAAAGCCTGTTTATGCAACTGCGAACTCATCAATAAAGCCCACACAGAAATCTGAGCCGGCGTCTTCTCTAGATGCTTTACAATCGAATAATCTTTCGGTTGCATTTTTCTCCAGAACTCCTCAGCTTCGGCTTCACTGATCAGCCTTTTTCCCTGGTCCTTCTTATGCCCCCCTTGGGCCAATTCTTCTGGTGTATAGCACCTGCCAGATCTGGTCATGCCTTGAGTAACAGCCTCTCAATAACAAATTTTGGTCGGGTAAGAGTTTTTCGTGGCACCAAGGCAACAGCCTTATTGGGTGTCAGAATTACAAACTCTTTCTTTTCTCTGATGCTCAACGAAGCTACTGCCTTTTCTAGTTCATCAGGAGCAATCGGAACTATCGACTTTGTCACGCACCAGTCATCATTTGTCTCTATCATATTGATAGTGGCGCCTCCATGATTTGGCAAAGGATTACTATTGACATTGGGCGCAACTGTCTGAAGAGAGACCACATTCTGGTCAATCAGGTCTTGAATCTTATGCTTCAGGTTGATACAGTCTTCAGTATCATGTCCAACACTGTTGGAGTGATACGCGCACCTCTGATCAGGTCTGTAAAACTTTGAGCTAGTGTCAACCGGCTTGGGACCCACTGGATGAATATATCCTG
>NC_064291.1:45570741-45576859 GCF_019186545.1 Solanum stenotomum
AGTGGTGCTTGGAGGTTGGTATTTTGAGGAGGGGTTAGTGTTTGATAAGAGGTTGAGACGTAGTGGGGGTTTTGAGTGGTAAGGTCAATGATGGATGGATTACGAGTAGGGCTTAAAGGTGGGTTCTGAGCTTGTTCCACGTTAGGAGGGGGAATTTGAGCTGGAGGCTTTCCGTCTGGTTGAGTGTTGACAGCAAAACTCGGAGGAGGCAAATCGTGTTTCCTCTGCATCTCGACCCTCATCTCAGCAATTCGTTGCATCAACTGTAGGATCAGTTCATTCTGATCAGCAAGGGCGGATTGAGCCACCACGACATCAGTAAGGCTGATTTCTTCGTTGTTATCACTCATTGCTACTTTTCCCTTTTGTGAACTTTGATTGGGGAAGGAATCTGTAGGACCTTTAGATCTAGTGAAATAAGGATGATCAGCCAGCTTATCGACACAGACCAGTTCTAACTACCTGTTGAGAAAAACAACTCAAAGGCAAATATGTTAGTTTTGATTCATCACAAATAATGCAAAGTATCACATAGAAAGCAGATAAACACATAAAAGTTGCTTTGTTTGGGGACTGACTTTTGAACAAGCAGGAATTTGCTCGTATTTTTATACTGAGGTCGGTGACTCTGAAAGGTTAAATTACGTTGAGCTAAGGTCTTCTTGCTGCATCTTCTGACATCTGTTGATCTCAACTCAATGTTTCCTTGTAGAATGAGGGGAAAAGAAAATTTTTAAAAGAAAGGGGCCGGGCCTTGAAAGGCTGCCTATGTATCTCCCAAGGAGAATTCAGGCCCTACGTAGTTCGAATACAAAAGGAAATTTCATTTTCATTCATTCATTTCTTGAAGATTACAAGGAAAGTGAAAAGCAGACAATAAAGCTCCTAAAAGATAAAATATGCCTACACTCAGGCCATTCTTTTTCTGATTGTCGCATTAATCACGGGGGGTAAACTCATATGCTTCAATGGTGGTTTTCTCACTTCCTTCATTCCATCGTCCCTGAGGAGGAGGCCTATAGACAATTTCCTCCCTAGTATCTTCTTCAGTAGCTTCAGGTCTAGCGCCTTTGGGATCACTGTTGGTGGCCTCTTGGCTGAAGAAAGAGTGTTTTCCACGTGGCTTCTGAAGCATCACGGTTATCTCTTTGAGGGCATCGCGCTTCTTCCGCACAATAACTGTCTTTTCATCTATAACAGCACATTTTGTCATATTTGCTGCCAATTCCACGTCTAATGCCGCATTTGCTATTCGTGCGATTGCGGTGGCAAACTCCACTTTTATTCTCCTTTTTCTGGTTTCTTGGATCTCTCGTCTGAGCCGGTGTAATTTCATCCTCAAATCCTCCTCAGTTAGCTCTATGTCGATGCCCTTCCCTTTTTCCATCTTAGCAGTAATTTTACCTTTCCTGAGATGATGGAGTAATGTTTTAGGATTTGATAGTAGAATTTTATTTTTGGTTGAGAAACTCAAGACTCAAGAAATTTTGGTTGGACATTTTAGTAGTGACTTGTATTTAGCATTGTAGAGATTTTCAGAAATTTTTGAAAAAGAGTGGGCTAAAGATGTCATCATTCAAAGCAACGTACCACATAAACAGTTAAAGCACACAAGTAAACAGACAAATATCGCGTCCTAAACATGCATGTGACCCTTTTATGCAAAGGGTAGGCCTAGCGAATTGAAGGATATATATGTCTTTTTAAGTCAATTCATTATCCCCAAAATATTTCATTAATAACATTCAAAAATGTTTGACAAACATGAAATGAGGAAAATGAGTTTGAAAAGTAAATTACAAAACAAAGTACAAATAAAGCAATCCCACGCAGGGGATGATAACAAACTTCAAGCTCCTCCTGATCTTTCACCAAATCTGCTCCTTTTGGCTATGCTGACCTCTTCCCACGTAGCATATCTGTTCGCCCATAGGTGATCCATTGCCAACCGAGCCCCTTCTTGATGTCTGAACCTCTCGACCGACTGAATCTGCTGCTCCATGCCATCATCTAATTCTGACATACATTGCCTGGATTTTTGTAACTCTTGCTTCAACTGAGCTATGACTTTGGCGTCTTCTGAGTGTCGACGTTGATACTCCAGCTCATTCCTATCAAACTTCTCTTGGAGTTGATGAAGTCGGATTTGATGCTTGGCTCCAACATCTGCAATAATATGGAGAACGTTTGGACCGGGTTCGATAGTTCCGGCGAGACTCTTCTTTAACCATTCTTTGTAATCCTTAGAGCATTCCGGACGAAACCTATTTGGCACCGGCTCGCCCAATACCCTTCGAGTCTTCCATAATTGAAACATCTTTTTAGTAAAAGCGACTTCGCCATTTTCATGATCCGTCACAAATCTTGTCATGTCTTCTATCTGAGGAAGCTCTTGTTTCCCTCCTAGCTGTCTAAGTACTCGAGAAGGAGCATATGGCCGAGTTCCTCTCAACCCAACAAATATCAAGTAGGGGGCCTTTCCACTTCGGATCACAATTTGTTTTGTTATTACCAAGCATTGGATAGACCACTGCACATTTTCCTCTCTCAAACCCTGAAGTCTTGGGTACCAAAACTCTTGGCCTCCAGTCCTATTGAAATTATTACGTTGTACCCACCAATCGTGACTTTCGAGCCTGTTCGGTCTTTCCAAGGGATCTGGTTCTGTTGGATCATGAGCTTTGATCAAGTGTCTCATCATCCACCATTGAAATATCAGGTTGCACCCTTAAAAGAAACGTGTGCCATTTTTACACCTATCCAACGCCCTGTAAATGTCAACAAGGATCATATGAGCCAAATTGTAGTACTTTCTTACAGGCCCATTGTCTACTCCATTAAAAATAGCATGAGTAACCATTACTACACTTGGATGGATGGTGTAGTTCGGTCCTTGGGGAAATACCATTGTCCCAAGTAGACATATCGCAAAAGCGAGGGGGCGTGTTTCCTTCCATTTTTCTTCCGAAACGAACTCATCTTTAAACTTCTCGTAAGCTCTTGCGCGTCCAAATCGATAATACAACTTCCGAAGTAGAATATTTGACCCGGCAGCCTGTCCATCCATTCAGCTTTGACGAGTGACAATTTTTCTTTGATTTCGGCAAAATCCCATACTTTTGGAAATAGAAGATCAGTATTGGGTTGGTGTTTCCTCTTGTTGCACATGCCAACACTCTCGTAACTGGCAAGGACTTCATCTATAGTCGGAGTCAACTCTACTTCCCCAAACCGAAATACCATGTTGTTGCTGTCCCAAAATTTCACCATCGTTCCAATCAAGTCGGGGTAAGCCACCATTTCCATTAATGACGGGAGATGGCCTATGTGTCTTTGCACTTTCTTTTTATCTTCCTTGTTCATGAATTTTCACCAAACTTGGAGGTAAGGATCAGGTATACTCACCATTCGGGTTCTCAACGGCTCAAACGTCGAATTCATCCTACAAGAAAAACAGATAAAGGTAAGTTAACCCCCACCCCCACTTGATAATTGATTTGTTTAAAAATGACATATACATCCTTCAATTAAAACACATAAGTATGATTGTCTTTTTATTGGCAAATGGGCCAAATAGACACAAAGTGGGCTTCTAATGGGCCCAACACGCCTTCGGCGTTGGGTCGACCTAGTTCAAAATGCGCTAAAAATCGGGATTTGGTTTCGCTCTACGCTAGTTGACTAAGAGTGACTTTGAAAGACCGGGAACCCACGTGGACAACTTAGGCTGAAATTCACGACAACCATTGGACGCATGACGTACCAATAAATTACCGATCCTTTCGAAAAAGGGTTGAGTATAAAGAGTCCGGCTGCGATTATGCAGAAACCGTCCTTAATATACTATACAGATAATAGGAAGATGTCATGAAATGCAATGATAGTTATAGCAGTTTAAGCACAAATAAACAATTCAACAGTTAATATCAATTCGTCAAATAAGTCAAATCTTATGGTTAAAACTTAATTAAATCCCCAGCGGAGTCGCCATTTCTGTTATGCCGCAATTTTCCTAACCTTTAGAAAAATCACTTTTGAAATGTTCTAAGTATAAAACAATTTCAGAAAAATACTTAGAAAAGAGCTGTCACTTAATTTTTTAAAGAAATTAAGAAAACTTATAATTTTCAAGGACTTAAACAGAAAAAATCATTTGAAAATACCAAAGAGGGTTCGGGGTTCAATTTACACTTCGAGAAGGGTTCAAGCATTCGAAGTGTCCGTTAACATGCGGTTGACCTGCGACTTGACTAAAATATATTTGACTAATTTTTAGAAAAAATAAAGATTTCGCATAAAAATAAAATAAAATAATAACTTACAATATATTTGATTAACTTTGAGAAAAAAAATATTAAATAAAGGACGCATTTTTATTTTTTTATTTTTTAGGGAAAGGGACCCAAAAATGAAACATTTGACTCGAAATACAAGTGATTAGAAATTAATTGGAATTTATTTTATTCATTTTTTGAAACAATAATTTAAACCCATATAAAGCATGAAAATCATTTTTTAATTAACTGAAGATTAAGTAAAAGTTTTCAATAAAAGTATGAAGGTTGACAAAAAAGGGGAAAACTTAATTAAAAATAAACTTAACATAAACAATATGGTTCATCTTTTGGGGAATTTAATTAAGTTATTTAAAAGTTAGAGTTAAATAATAAAAAAAAAAAATATAATCACACAATTGAATAAGTTAAGAGTAAAGGATAACTGAATTTGGGCCCTTCTTGGGCCTGCTGCAACTGATTTGGGCCTCAATTTAATGTCTGCCCTTACAGACCTTGTGTATACGTCAAACGTATATTTTTGTATACAGGTCGTTTCTAAGCCATTTTTCTGGTATATTGAACAACATATCAACTATATACAGCCTTCTCTGACGCCTCCTACCTGTAACTTTATTTTTGGACACATATTTTTTGTCCTGAACCGATATATCAGTGTATAAACGCTGTATACAGTATGTATACAGCCTATTTCGAGTTTTTGAACTAATTTTCAGCAACATGTTGGGTCTTCAGGACCTATAACAGATTCCGAATATATAGGGGCTAACTCGATAAAAGAAATTTGGGCCTTTATGGCTCATCCGAAATGCAAAGATTGAGTCCGTGAGGACTTGGGCAGATTTTATGCAACAAAAAATAAAATAACCAAGAATTAAAATATAGATAAAATTCCAACAAACGGCAATCAAGTAATCAATTCAAGATAGAAGTAAACACATAAATCACTTTAGAAGATACAAACATAATTGCAAAATAAAAGCACTTCTAAACAAAAGACGAAGGGCTTATATCCAAATAAATGAGATAATTGCAGCAGTTAATTAAGATTAAAACAAGCCAATTAATCAAATGAGCTTCTTAACTAAGTAGGAAGATCTAACATCAACTAAGTGAGGCAAAGCAAGATTAAAGGTGAACTAAAATAATAATAATAATAATAAAATTATGGCCACATACAACTATATTCTGGCAACAAAGACTATGGAGGAAAATAGTCATTCATGTTGTCCCACAACCCAAATACATGAAGAAAACAATATATGAGGTTTAATATATATATATATATATATATATATATACTACATGAGATCGGACTAACATTGAATACTTCATTTTCAAGAATAGTAGGACAAACATGGGGCCAAAATGAGAGCTTCTTGAGTTAGTCAATACTTAAGCTAACAGAGATAAATTAAATAGACAAGCATTGACTACATAATTTCAAATCACCTAGCAAATTAACTAAAACAAAAAAAATAAAAATAAAATAAAAAAATTGATTCAATTTAAAATGAACTAAAAAAAAAAAACTAAACAAACTATAATATTAAACGAGCATAATATCATAAATGAATCAAAACATCATATACACAAAGAACAAAACGACAGAATATTACCTCTTCCGGAGCAGCGACCGGAGACAACGAGCTTTAGAGGGCAACGATTCTTCCACCACAAAAGCCAAATACGAATAGCAAACCAAGAAAATCTGAGCGGCGACCTTCTCGGAAACTTAGAACAAGAGAGCTAAATATAAAATTTTAAGTGTAAAATCACTATTGCCAAAGAACTCAAACTAGGAAAAAAAAAACTTTTTTTTT
>NC_064291.1:45577515-45599662 GCF_019186545.1 Solanum stenotomum
GACCATTCACAAAATATACTGATTAGACACGTAATTATAGAAACTATCATATTTATTATTTTGAAATTTATAAAAATGACAGAACTACTTAAAATGATTTGAAAATTATTTTGAATTTTATAAAACCAATTATTTCAAATCATTTAGAATTTAGGAAGTTCGATGATTAATTTATATTGTGGAGGTCCAAAATTGGGTGTCAACAAATGTCCCTCGTTTGACTTGGATTGATGAAAGAAATTCGAGGCAAATGAAATTGACGAATCCAATTTTGACTGACTACGTCTTCATCTTTAGACAAGGGATTTTGGTACGGACTTTAGGAATTATGGCCGAACCCCGAAATTGGGTTTCCTACATATCTCAGGTTATATGAGAATTCAGGCCACTTGTAGTTCTATACGCTTGATTTGACGCACGTTTTTGAAAGAATTCAAAAGCTATCCTGATACCATATTATAAAGGGACCAGATTGCTCGAGAATAAGATTCGACAGAGGATGTCGGAATACAGCCGAGTTTTCAACACCAATCTCGCCTACATATCCCTTAACTTAGGGAATCAGGCTGCTTGTAGTTCGACTCTATCGGTTGAAAAGGAAATCTATTATGCTAGATAACCTTCGGTTTTGAATGAGTGACAAAATAAGTCGAGTATGGAAAAGAGGATTGCAACCTCTTAGTCATGAAAGTGGAGCTCTTCACATCCATAAGTAAGAACTTACATGGACATAATTTTCAAAGCTCTTGGTGCTTTGTCATTCAGATTGGAAAGCTGCTTCCGGTAGAGACCAAAATATTTCCGAATGCGGAACTGAAACCAACAAACCCAAAGATAAACCCACATGCCTTCTGATAGGGGTGTGGTTTGATTGTGGTAGAAGTCGCTCCTCTGCTCGCGTCCTAAGAGTTTGGCACTCCTCTTTGGACTGTGTCCCAGTTCGCTGCTAAGAAAAAGTTCCACGTTGTGCTGCATCCCTTTTGATGTCGTCCAAAATTGGGTGTCAACACTCTTAAGAGTTTGAATGACATGTTGTTCTGGGCAGACTTAGAAAAATGAAGAACCAGAGAAAGATGGGCTTAAATTTTTTCTGAGTTGAGTGAAGAAAACATCCAGTGGATGTTCGACCGTTTCATCTCAAAAGATGCCATAGTACGGGGCGACAGACAACTTGTGCTTCATCTGCCAGGTATTCGAGGTATTCGCCCATATGCACCCATTCGGGTCCTGAGGCAGTTCGGAAGAAGACAAACTACACCTTGAGAAGCATACTACCGTATCTATGTGTTCGACATCGGGGATGTTAGAGTGCCTGAGGCTTCAGAGATGCTGAGAGAATGGAAAAGAGCAGTGCGAATGAAAGATGACACCATTGCCGCGGACCAATTTAATGCGGGGTACAACGAAATTTACAAAGTTTGGTTGAAGCGCAATATACAGCGTATCTCTTTCTCAGTTCTGAAAATTTATCGCAGTGTAGAGGACAAAGAGACCAAAGCTTTGATAGAACTAAGAGAGGTAAGAAGGGAAGCCCAGGAAATGCACGGGCAATTTCTCCGAAAGCAAGAAGAGGATAAGTATTCCCTCGATAGTGTGACTCAAGAATTAGAAAGCTTGAAAAGCGATTTGGGGGAGCTTAACTTGTGGATTGGAGATAAGAAAAGCGGAATGTGTCTCGAAGACTGGAAAGAGAAAGGTCGTCGGGGCGAAGGATACCTGCTAATGATTCAATATAGGCTTCAACATCTCATGGCACAGAACAAGAGGAGCAGATCAGAGGCGGGGCCATCGGGAGCACCTTAGCGGATTTCGCCCCTGCGTGGGTATTTCTATATGTACTTATTGTTATTTGCCCCTGCGTGGGCTTATCTTTCTTGTATTTTGGTACTTCTTTCAAATAACCCCTGCGTGGGCCTTTTCTTTTGTGTTTCCCGTTTATTCCCTACTCCCCTCTACTTATTTTCGTTTTTCGGACATTATTTTATATGCGAAATTTGCTTTGGGGTAACAAAATGGTTCAATCCTACACATACATCTTTCAAATACGCTAGGCCTACCCTTGGCATAAAAGGGCCCCCTACTTGTTTAGGACGCGCGATATATGCTTATGTGTTTTAACTGTTTACGTGATATTGTTGCTTTGAATGAGGACATTTTAGCCCACTCCTTTCAAAATTTTCCGAAAATCCCTACAATACCAAGTACAAGTCACTACCCAAATATACGACCAAAATTCCATGAGTCTTAAGTTTCTTAGCTAGAAATAAAATCCTACTACCAAATCCTAAAAATATTACTCTATCATATCAGGAAGGTGAAATTGCCGCTAAGATGGAAAAAGGCAAGGGTATCGACATAGGGCTAACCGAGGAGGATTTGAGGATGGAATTGCAGCGGCTGAGGCGAAAGATCCAAAAAACCAGAGAAAGGAGAATAGAAGTGGAGTTTGCCACCGCGGTCGCACAAGCAACAAATGAGGCACTAGACGCAGAATTGGCAGCAAAGAGGACGAAATGCAATGTTATAAGTGAAAGGACAGTTGTTGTGCGGAAGGAACATGACGTCTTCAAGAAAGACATAACTATGAGACTTCAGAAGATACGCGGGAAATGCTCTTTCTTCAATCAAGAAGCAAATAGTGGTCCCGAAGACACTCACCCTGGAGCTACTGAAGAAGATGCCGATGAAAAAATCATATATATGCCTCCCTTCCTGAGACGTCTGAAAGGAGGAGACCAAAAGATCACTCTCCCGACTTATGAGCGGACACATAGCGTGGGAGCAAGAGTCGTGTCATGTGCTCTCATTTACGAGCACCTTAAGGCGTCAAGTATGCTGAAGTCTCTCGAAGGAACCACTTTTAGGTTTGGGCATGAAAGCTCTCAAAAGACATGTGCCTACCACCCGAACCAAAGAGGACACATGGTAGAGGAATGTGTGGAGCTTAAGGAAGCAATCCGCAACCTGATCAACGTTGGGGAGATCCCGTATATGTGGGGTAAGGACACCGTCCTTACCTATGACCAACATGAGTCTAATATGCCGGTCACTGAGCACACTTTGTTTTATTGTCATTACTTCACGCCTTTCAAGAGAATGTTGCTGGATATCTACAGTCTGTTAGTTCAAATGGGAGTATTGGCCTCTGTCAGAAAGGATGACGAAGCAATCGATCCCGTTGGAATTGAGATCTGGAAACCCTACCCTTACCATGATGCCATAGATCACAACATTGGAAGGTGCCTCAGGTTTCGCTATGACGTGGAATCCCTCGTCAACATGGGAAAGATTCAAGTTGAGTTTGTCCCCCGTGGCTAATGCAGCAGTCAGAAGAAGAAGCTTGATGAAAGCACTATCTATCTTTAGGAGCTTTATTGTATGTCTTTACTTTCCTTGTAATCTTCAAGAAATGAATGAATGGAAATGAGAATTTTTTCCTTTGTATTCGAACTACATAGGGCCTGAATTCTCCTTCGGAGATACTTAGGCAGCCTTTAAAGTTCCAGCCCCTATCTTTTTCAAATTTTCTTTTCCCCTTCATCCTACAAGGAAACATTGAGGATGCCAGAAGATGCAGCAAGAAGACCTTAGCTCAATGCAATTTAGCCTTTCTGAATCACTAGCCCCAAAATAAAACGAGCAAATCCCTGCTTGTTCAAAAATCAGTCCCCATTACTCGTGGGTTAACGTGTCTTCAAATGAAGCAACTTTTATATGTTTATCTGCTTTCTATGTGATATCTTGCATTATTCGTCCAGAACTAATACTGACAGATTTGCCTTTGAGTTATTTTTCTCTACAGGTAGTTAGAACTGATCTATGTTGATACACTGGCTGAACACCCCTATTTTACCATATCAAATGGGCCTACAGATTCCCTTCCCAGTCAAAGTTCACAAAAAAAAAAACAGCAATGGGTGATAACAACGAAAAAATCGGCCTTACTGATGTCGTGGTGGCTCAACCCGTCCTTGTCGACCAGAATGAACTGATCCTGCAGATGATGTAACAAATTGCTGAGATGAGGGTCGAGATGCAGAAAAAACAAGATTTGCCTCTTTCGATATCTGCTGTCTACACTCAACCAGATGGAAGACTTCCAGCTCAAACTCTCCTTCCTAACTTGGAACAAGCTCAGAACCCGCCTTCAAGTCCTGCTCGTAATCCCTCCGTCATTGACCTTACCACCCAAAACCCCCACTACGCCTCAGCCTCTCATCTAACACCACCCCCTCCTCAAAAATCCAACCTCGAAGCACCACTCCTTCCCCCTAATGCAAACCACCAAACTAGCCTACCCCCCCCCCCNCCAAAACGCTAATAACCCACGCACTTTCCTCATTCACCAAAACCTATACACCAACCCCCCAGACTTATCCCCAAAACTATCACGCCCCTTTAAATGGGCAAAGTCCCTCTATCGCTCCACCACTACCGCAAAAAGCCATTTTCCAAATACCAGTCCCCAACGAGCATGATGTCCATGGTTCGGAGCTCGACCACTATGAGGAGAAGGAGAGAGAGTGGAGGTCAAAGGGAGAGACCGCCAAGATAGATATGAAAGAGGAAATTAGAAAAGCCATGAAGGAGTTGAACTGCATTCCTGAGGTTGCCGGGTTGAGTTACGAAAACCTATGTATTCATTCGAATTTGGACCTCCCAGAAGGGTTCAAGGTGCCAAAATTTGACATCTTTGGAGGAACGAGGAACCCCTTAGCGCACCTGAGGGCCTACTATGACCAACTCGTGGGAGTTGGGAGAGACGAGGCTTTGTTAATGTGGCTTTTTAGCCGAAGTTTGATCGGAGAGGCTCTAGAATGATTTACGTCTCATGAAACGAAACAGTGGTCTAGCTGGAATGCTCTGGCTAAGGACTTCATCGAACGATTCGTCTACAATGTGGAGATCGTTCCTGATAGTTACTCCTTGGAGAAGATGAAGCAGAAGCCGACCAAGAGTTACAGAGAATTTGCATATAGATGGCGAAAGGAGGCTGCTAGAGTTAGACCTCCTATGTCAGAAAAGGAAATTGTTGAAGTATTTGTGCGGGTGCAGGAGCCCGAATATTATGACAGAATTATGTTGCTCGTCGGAGCAAAATTTGCTGAGATAGTCAAGGTAGGTGAGACTATCGTGGATTGAAAACCGGGAAGATTGCCCGTGTTGCTGCCTCGCCCGGATCTTCGGGCTTGTTGAAGAAGAAAAGAGAGGATGTGTCATCTATCTCTTATGAGGGGAAGAAGACCCCAAAGAAATCATCATCATACCAAGGTCGTTCTCGACCTTCACAGAGTTCGTACCCGGCATGTTATGCACAGGTTGATTACCAAAATACCCCTCTCACCAGTTACCAAAACACCCCTCTTCCCAACTATCAAAATACTCCCCCTCCTAACTACCAAACTACCCCTACTATCTACCAAACTTCCCCTCCAGTTTACCAGACTCCGTCTCATCACTATCGAAATGCCGCCCCCAACTGTGTCAACGTTCAGACAAATTACCAAACGCCTCCCCCAATGTACCAAACCCCAGCTCCACTTTACCAAAATACCCCCTCGAACCACCAAGCTACACAACCAAACTACCAAACCAACTCATATCTCAGATATCAAGCTCCCCGTCCAAACGCTCCAAATTATCGTCAAATTCCTCCTCCTCAACAAGGCAATTATGATCCCCCCCGTCTTAGATTTGACAAGAAGCCTGCCAGAATTTTCACTCCGCTCGTTGAAAGCCGAACAAAGCTGTTCGAACGATTAATTGCGGCAGGGTATATTCATCCAGTAGGGCCCAAGCCGGTTGACACTAGCTCAAAGTTTTACAGACCTGATCAGAAGTGCGCGTATCACTCCAACAGTGTTGGACATGATACCGAGGACTGCATCAACTTGAAGCATAAGATCCAACACCGGATTGACCAGAATATGGTCTCTCTTCAGACAGTCACGCCCAATGTCAATAGTAACCCTTTGCCAAATCATGGATGCGTCGCTATCAATATGATAGAGATAGATGATGATTGGTGCGTGACAAAGACAATAGTTCCGATTGCTCCTAATGAATTGGAAAAGGTTGTAGCTTCGTTGAGCATTAGAGAGAAGAAGGAGTTTGTGATTCTGACACTCGAGAAGGTTGTTGCCTTGGTGCCGCGAGAAACTCTTACTCGACCAAAGTTTGTGATTGAAACGGCTGTTACCCAGGGTATGACCAGATCCGGAAGGTGCTACACACCGGAAGAGTTAGCTCAAGGAGGGCAGAAGAAGGACCAAACAAAAAGGCCGATCAGTGTAGCCGAGGCCGAGGAGTTCTGGAGAAAAATGCAGCCGAAAGATTATTCGATTGTGAAGCATTTGGAGAAGACGCCGACTCAGATCTCTGTGTGGGCCTTATTGATGAGTTCGTAGTTACATAGACAGGCTCTGATGAGGGCTTTGGATGACACTTATGTGCCTGTGGGTACTAACAGTGATAATTTAGCAGTCATGATAAACCAGGTCATCCGAGGGCACCGAATCAGTTTTTGTGACGAAGAACTGCCCTTTGAAGGGAGGATGCACAACAAAGCTCTGCACGTCACCTGTATGTGTCGAGACAAGATACTTAATCGCGTCTTGGTCGATGAAGGATCCGGTCTTAATATTTGCCCACTTTCGACTTTGAGGTAGCTGAAATTCGACTTGGGAATGCTTCACCAGAACCAAGTCAATGTGAGGGCCTTTGATGGAGTGCAAAGAGACAGATTGGGTGCGGTAAACTTAGATATTCAAGTGGGTCCTGCGGATTTTAATGTGGAGTTCCAGGTGTTGGATATCAACACCAGTTACAACTTGCTTCTAGGAAGACCGTTCATTCATATGGCTGGGGCTGTGTCTTCTACCCTTCACCAACTAATGAAGTTTGTTTGGAAGGACCAAGAATTGGTCATTTATGGTGAAGGGAGTCATTCCAATGGGTATACACCGATCGTTGATGATATCTCTCGAGGTTGTGATTTCTACACGGTGGAGCTGGCAAATGCCACCGGTGATGACTTGGCTCCACAGCCTCCTATGCCTGTCGTGTACAAGATGATTGCTACTGTCATGCTCAGGAATGGTTTCGAACCAAGTTTTGGATTGGGGAAGCACTTTCAAGGAATCATCGAGCCTATCCAAATTCCCGCCAAATGAGCAAAATTCAGTTTGGGGTATGTCCCCACAGAGGCTGATGAAACAGAGATGAAGAACAAGAGTGTTGATCAAACATTGGCCAGGCCAATTCCTCATCTGTATCAGTCATTTTCGGTATGAGAAAATGTCAATGATGGTGGTCTCAGGGAAGGAATCTGGGGCCTTTTTGAGGAGATTGATGCGGTCATCGAGGAAGAGGCTGGGACATCAGGCATCCGTGATGCAGAACCTGATGAGCAATTGCAGAACTGAACCTCTACACCACTCCTGATTTCTCGCTCATCTGGGTAGAAAAGACATGTGTCTTTGTTTGTTTTAAAATCGGTGGTAGTTCGGAAGAGGCTCGAGACCCACCCTTTATACAGTTTTATTTGTTTGAAGTTTTTAAATTCCCTTGTGATGTTTAAAAAAAAAAAAAGCAAAATGGCCTTTGGCCATGGCTAAAGTTTGTGCTTGTTTTTTCAATTTAAATAAAAGCCTCTTTTATCAAAATTTGTCTGTTTACTTACTTGTTTATATTTTACTTTTCTAACTTTGTTTGTTTATGATTTCAGTAATATTAACTTAAAACCTGCCAATGTCATGTCATGTCATGAACCGAGTGAACGAAATGAGGCAGGTGATGATGAGTGTGAGGAATATGAAGAAGAAAATGAGGTACCTAAACATGTTGCTGAAGAGATTCGACAATTCGAGAATCAACACAAGCCAAATCTTGAAGAAACTGAAACTGTGAATCTTGGGAATGAGAAATGTATCAAAGAAGTCAGAATCAGTGTCCATCTGACTGAAGCCCCAAGAAGAGACCTGGTTCGTTTGCTCAAAGAGCACATTGATGTATTTGCCTGGTCTTATAAAGACATGCCAGGGTTAAGTACGAATATGGTATCCCACAAATTGCCGATTAACCCAGATTTCAGTCCAGTAAAACAAAAGACTCGAAAGTTCAAACCTGAGTTGAGTTTGAACATCAAAGAGGAGATTACAAAGCAGATCGAGTCACAAGTAGTGGAAGTGACACAGTATCCGACTTGGTTGGCTAATGTTGTTCTGGGTTCCAAGAAAGACGGAAAAATCAAAATTTGTGTTGACTACAGAGATTTCAACAAAGCTGGTCCGAAAGATAATTTCCCATTGCCAAACATTCACATTCTCATTGATAATTGTGCTCAGCATAAGATGCAGTCGTTTGTGGATTGTTATGCGGGTTATTACCAGATCCTGATGAATGAAGAAGATGCAGGAAAAACAGCTTTCATTACGCCTTGGGTGTATATCATTATCGGGTGATGCCTTTTGGTCTCAAGAATGCCGGTGCTACTTATATGAGGGCCATGACGACTATCTTTCATGATATGATTCATAAGGAGATCGAGGTGTATGTAGATGATGTCATAATCAAGTCCCGCGAGAGTTCGGATCACTTGACTCACTTGAGGAAATTCTTTGACCGTCTACGTCGATACAATTTGAAGTTAAATCCCGCCAAATGTGCTTTTGGAGTGCCAGCTGGCAAGTTGTTGGGATTTATAGTCAGCAGGAGGGGCATTGAGCTTGACCCTTCCAAGATCAAGGTGATCCAGGAATTACCCCCTCTGAAGACCAAGAAAGAGGTGATGAGTTTTTTAGGAAGGTTGAACTACATCAGTCGGTTTATAGCTCAATCCACCGTGGTGTGTGAACCCTTCTTTAAGTTATTGAAAGAAGATGCCTCGACCAAGTGGACTGCAGAATGTCAAACTGCTTTTGATGCCATCAAGAACTATTTGTCCAATCCGTCGGTGTTGGTCCCTCCGCGAGAAGGGAGTCCGTTATTGCTATATCTGTTGGTCTCGAATAACGCATTGGGATGCGTGTTTGGTCAACATGACGAAATTGGAAAGAAAGAGCGAGTCATTTATTACTTGAGCAAAAAGTTCACTCCATATGAGGCTCGTTACACTCTTTTGGAGAGAACATGTTGTGCTTTGACCTGGATCGCTCAAAAGTTAAGACATTATTTGTCTTCTTATACCACATACCTTATTTCCAGGATGGATCCATAGAAGTATATTTTCCAAAAAGCAATGCTGACCGGGAAGTTGGCTAAATGGCAAATGCTTTTGAGTGAGTTTGACATTGTGTACGTAACACAAAAGGCGATAAAAGCACAAGTCTTAGCTGATCATCTTGCAGAGAATTCAGTTGATGAGGAGCATGAACCGCTCAAGACCTATTTTCCTGACGAGGAAGTTTCATTTGTGGGTGAAGATATTTCTGAGGCATACCCTGGTTGGAGAGTATTCTTTGATGGAGCGGCGAATCATTAAGGAAAAGGAATCGGAGCGGTCTTAGTGTCAGAAATCGATCAGCATTATCCTATGGCGGCTAAACTCCGATTTGAATGCACGAACAACATGGCCGAATATGAAGCTTGTATCATTGGTTTGAAGATGGCCATTGGCATGAATGTTCATGAGCTTCTGCTTATTGGAGACTAGACTTACTGATTCATCAGGTTCAAGGAGAATGGGCCATGAAAAACCCAAAGATTACATCGTATGTGCGGTATATACAGAAGTTGTGCAAGAGATTTCGCAAGATTGAGTTCAGACACACTCCCAGGACACAGAATGAGTTGGCCGATGCTCTTGCCACCATCGCATCAATGATTAAGCATCCGGATACAAGTTATATTGATCCAGTGGATATAGAGGTAAAAGAACATCCTGTTCATTGTTCACACGTCGAACCGGAATTAGATGGTTTGCCTTGGTATTTTGACATCAAGAAATATATAGAGGACGAGACTTATCCTGAGAATGCAACGTTCAACCAGAAGAAGTCGATACGCCGCATGACCCTCAATTTCTTTGCAAGTGGGGAGATCCTTTTTAGGAGGACTCCAGATTTAGATCTTCTCAGATGTGTTGATGCTAGTGAAGCTGCAGAGCTTCTGGAACAAGTATATGTCGGAGTTTGTGGTACTCACATGAACGGGCTCACTTTGGCGAGAAAGATCCTTCGAGCCGGCTATTTTTGGATGACTATGGAACATGATTGTTGCAAGTTTGTCCAGAAATGTCATAAATGTCAAGTGCATGGTGACTTAATTCGAGTGCCGCCTCACGAACTTATTGCTATGAGTTCACCTTGGCCTTTTGTAGCTTGGGGTATGGATGTCATTGGTCCAATAGAGCCAGCCGCCTCTAACGGGCACAGATTCATTTTGGTTGCCATCGACTACTTCACCAAGTGGGTGGAAATAGCTTCGTATAAGTCGGTGACCAAGAAGGTTGTAGCTGATTTTGTTCGCAATAATTTGATATGTAGGTTTGGAGTGCCAGAGTCCATCATTACTGATAATGGAGCGAATCTCAACAGTCACTTGATGAGAGAGATATGTGAACAATTCAAGGTTACTCACCGGAACTCAACCGCTTATTGTCCCCAAATGAATGGAGCCGTAGAAGCCGCCAACAAAAACATAAAGAAGATTCTGAGGAAAATGATTGATAATCGTAGAGGTTGGCACGATATGCTGCCATATGTTTTGTTGAGTTACCGAACGACTGTCAGAACATCAGTTGGAGCCACTCCATATTTGCTGGTATATGGAACAGAAGCAGTTATACCTGCAGAAGTTGAAATACCTTTGTTGAGAATCATCCAAGAAGCTGAATTGAGTGATGCTGAATAGGTTCGCAAGCGGATTGATCAATTAACATTGATTGATGAGAAGAGAATGGTTGTTGTTTGTCATGGACAGCTATATCGACAGAGAATGATCCGTGTTTTCCATAAGAAAGTAAAAGCCAGAATGTTTGAAGTTGGTCAGTTAGTCCTCAAACGTATTTTCCCTCATCAGGATGAGTACAAAGAGAAATTCGCACTGAATTGGCAAGGACCTTACATGGTTCGCAAAGTATTATCTGGAGGTGCCTTGGTCCTGTCGGAGATGGATGGCACCGAATGGCCGAAACCAATAAACTCAGATGCAGTCAAGAGATACTATGTGTGAAATTTTAGTTTGTATTTCTGTCATTTCTTTGTAATCGTTCCATTTGCTTGTAATTTCTTTGTTTAAAATCTATCCCTGTGTAATGAACTACGTCTGACCTGAATTCTCAAGAATGAGATACGTAGACGACCTATGTCGGCCTCGGTCACCCCTTTATCCCCTTTTAATAATTCTTTATTTTTGAACTACGTTCGACCTGAATTCTCAAGAATGAAATACGTAGGCGGCCTATGTCGGCCTCGGTGGGTTTTTTTGTAATTTTTCTTATTTTGTTAATCTCTGAGGGGGAACTACGTTTTACCTGATTCCTGCCTCAACGGGATACGTAAGCGCTACAAGGGCTCGGTCATATCTCCCGTGAGATTTCTATTTTATCTTTACAACAGAAATTGGGACAGAATTTTTGAGAGAAACTCAAAAATTCTCAAGAAAGAAATATCTCCAACAAAGCCAAGATTGAAGTAACTTTGAGATTCGTAACTGGGACAAATTTTTGAGAAAATCTCAAAAATTTTGTGATTTGCTCGCCAACGGTTAAGGATAAGCCAAGACAGTTACCTGAGACAGAAATTTTGAGGATGGCCTCAAAATTTCAACAGACTCATCGGCAGTTTGGAACAACTTTGAATACTTCCCAGCAAGTAATCAGATAGATCTCAAAACACCAACTCCGAATGACGTTCATAAAACTTGATGTGACATGACACTTGGCAGTGGCTTTTTCCAAACATTACTTTTGAAAATCTATTTTCCTTAAAAAACTTTTCCTTCATATTTCAATTATATTTTCATAAAAAAAATGTTTTGTCTTATTTATCAAGAAGCGGGAGATCAGAGAAATCAACCGGAGATAGCAAGACAAGGAGCAGACAACCGAAGAGATCGACACAAATCAGTTCATTTTGTAAAAAACTAACAATTTTTCTGCGGATGCAGGTCTATAGGTTTGCCTCAAGATCGGCATGTTCTTCCATTCAATGAATACAGAGAAGTCAAAAGGGCGAAGAGCTCCCCAAATTGACAACTTTTCTGTGGATGCAGGAAATATTTTATGCTTCTTATACCAAGAATTGGGAATATGAGTAGCATTACTTTATTCAAATTCTCAGCAAGGCGAAGTCCATAATGAAAGTGCAACTATGTTCAGAGATGGGACAAATGAAAACCACGAAGAGAGCAATATTATTATTTCCCAGCAACTAGAGATACCTGGAAGATATTTATCTGCGTTATATTATCAGATATGATAATATTCCTACCCTGAGGGTCATTTTTATTTATATTGTCGAATGAGACGATACCACTACCCAGAGAGTCATTTATATCATATTGTCAAATGAGATGATACCACTATTCCGAGGGTCATGTCTATTGTATTGTCGATTCAGACGATACCACCATCCAAAAGATACCAAGAAGATCACATATGTTGCTCGATGAAGCATTATCTTCATTTGGTATCAGGGAGGCATCATCAAAAGAAATCATACATCGCGAGAAAAGATTCATGCATAGCAAGAGAAAAGAGTCATGTATAGTAAGAGAAAGAAGTCATGCATCGCGGAGAAGTCATGCATAGCAAGAGAAAATAATCATGCATAGCAAGAGAAAGAAGTCATGCATCGCGGAGAAATCATGCATTGCAAGAGAAAGAAGTCCTACATCACAGAGAAGTCATGCATTGCAAGAGAANGAGCAATATTATTATTTCCCAGCAACTAGAGATACCTGGAAGACGTTTATCTGCNCAGATATGATAATATTCCTACCCTGAGGGTCATTTTTATTTATATTATCGAATGAGATGATACCACTACCCGGAGAGTCATTTATATCGTATTGTCAAATGAGATGATACCACTACTCCGAGGGTCATGTCTATTGTATTATCGATTCAGACGATACCACCATCCAAAAGATACCAAGAAGATCACATATGTTGCTCGGTGAAGCATTATCTTCATTTGGTATCAGGGAGGCATCATCAAAAGAAACATGCATCGCGAGAAAAGGTTCATGCATAGCAAGAGAAAAGAGTCATGTATAGTAAGAGAAAGAAGTCATGCATCGCGGAGAAGTCATGCATAGCAAGAGAAAATAGTCATGCATAGCAAGAGAAAAAAGTCATGCATCGTGGAAAAGTCATGCATCGCGGAGAAATCATGCATTGCAAGAGAAAGAAGTCCTACATCACAGAGAAGTCATGCATTGCAAGAGAAAGAAATCATGCATCGCAAAAGAAAGAAGTCATGCATTGCGGAGAAGTCATGCATAGTAAGAGAAAGAAATCATACATTGCGGAAAAGTCATGCATTGCAAGAGGAGAAGTCATACATAGCAAGAAAAGAGATTCATGTATTAAAAGAGAAGAAAAGAAATTCATGTATTACAAGAGAAACAAATCATGCATTGCAAAAGAAAAAAATCATGCATCTCGGAGAAGTCATGCATACCAAGAGAAAGAAGTCATGTATCACGGAAAAGTCATGCATCGCGGAGAAGCCATGCATAGCAAGAGAAGATTTATGCATCGCGAAAAGAGATTCATACATTGTGGGAAAAAGATTCACTAAGATTCGCCTACCAAAAGAAGATTGACATCGGATGCATCATTTTTCTTTGCAACAACGACATCAAAAGAACTATCAACATATTACATCATCCTATTTTTATTACTTTGACATCAAATGAAGAGTACATTGAAGATTATATTGCAAATATGAGACACAAGCTTTATTTGCTTCACGTCAAACCCAATAGAGTTAACGTCAAATGTTCAAGAAGAACAATTAAGTGTCAACACGATAAAAGACACTATCCCTCCATTTGAATGACATTTTTATGCTAATGAGTTTTATCTCAGTCTTTGTCGAGAGCATCCAAGAAGATGAATTCTCAAAACAAACCACAGGTGCGGACGACATCAATTAGGATGCAGCACAACGTGGAACTTTTTCTTAGCAGCGAACTGGGACATAGTCCAAAGAGGAGTGTCAAACTCTTAGGACGTGAGCAGAGGAGCGACTTCCACCACAATCAAACCACACCCCTATCAAAAGGCATGTGGGTATCTTTAGGTTTGCCGATTTCGCATTCGGAAATTTTTTGTCTCTATCAGAAGCAGCTTTCCAATCTGAGTGACGATGCACCAAGAGTTTTGGAAATTATGTCTATGTAAGTTCTTAATTATGGGTGTGAAGTGCACCACATTCATGACTAAGAGGTTGCAAGCCTCATTTTCATACTCGACTTACTTTGTCACTTTTTCAGAACCAAAGGTTATCTTGCATAATAGATTTCATTTTCAACCGATAGAGTCGAACTACAAACAGCCTGATTCCCTAGGTCGAGGGATATGTAGGCGGGCTCAATGTGGAAAACTCGGCTGTATTCCAACATTTGCTCTTAAATCCTATTTACGAGCATTCTGATTTCTTCAAAATTCGATATCGGGTCGCTTTTGAATTCTTTCAAAATCGTGCGTTAAATCAAGCGTATCGAACTACAAGTGGCCTGAATTCTCATATAGCTTGAGATATGTAGGAAACTCATTTCCAGGGTTCGGCCATAATTCTTAAAGTCCGTACCAAAATCCCTTTCTTAAAGATGAAGACGTGGTCGGTCAAAATTAAATTTGTCAATTTCAATTTCCTCGAATTTCTTGCATCAATCCAAGAAAAATAAGAGATAAATGTTGACATCCAATTTTGACCCTCCCCATCATAGATTGATCATTGAGCTTCTCCAATTTTAAACGATTTAAGATAATTAATTTTTATAAATTTCAAAAAAAAAAATAGTTTGCAGGTTATTTTGAATAAGTTTTGTCACTTTTTATAAATTTTAGATAATATATATGTTTTACATAATTATTTATATAATTAGTATATTTTATGATTATTTGAAAATCGTCTCAA
Organism: Solanum stenotomum; assembly: GCF_019186545.1. NCBI lineage: Eukaryota > Viridiplantae > Streptophyta > Magnoliopsida > Solanales > Solanaceae > Solanum > Solanum stenotomum. The sequence goes on from NC_064291.1 coordinate 45,592,605, forward strand.
ATTTTTTTTTGTTTTGATTAAATATTTTGGTTAATTAGTTAAGTTATATAATAGTTTATATTTTAAATTATTTAGTTTATATTTGAGTTAACTATTTTATTTCGTTAAGATTAGAAAGCTCGTTAGGTAATTATACTAATTCGTTCTACTTAATTTTTAACCGATTTCACCAATTAATCTCGATTTGGTTAGATCTTAAATTTAAGAATGGCTAAGTTTACAACTCATTTGGTCATTCTAACATAATCATCTCTTGTCCCAGTTTTTGGATCAACTTGTAAGAGAAATTTGGACCTTTTTCTAATTTTTTCCAGCAACCCTCTATCCAAATTCCAGTAGCCCAACATTCCCAACTAATACATAACCCAACCCACTTTATTTTTGAACAATCCAAACATACAATACACAAACAGAAAAAACGTACAACAAAGGCTACCAGACCCCTGCGTCTTTTTCCTCTTCTCCCTCAACACGCAGAAAACCCAGAACTGGTACAGCAGTAGGCAGCAGAGAAAGAGGCACACATTTTTCTCCCCTTTCCTTTTTCGGAATGGGGCGAAAATTGCAAGAAAATGTGTCTCTCCAAATTGGTGCAAGGTTTGGGAGTTTGAATTTTGAAATATGTCCTTTTCTGTCCAGATTTTGGACGCAAAAATTCCCCCCCTCCCCAATTAGCCCTAAAAATCTCTATACATATTCCTTTTTATTCACTGTAAAAGGCAGATTTCTGGGAGTGGAAAATTTTTTAACTAAGAAAAAAAAAATAGCTAATATCTACTAACTACATTACAAGGAGAACGGAGGAGGGACTTATTTTTTGTGTTTTGGGTTTGATATTCTTGCTCAATCTTCTTGGCTATTGTTCTAGTTCGGATTTTGCATGGTGAAGGTCGTCGTTCCAGTTCGTTTTCGTCCCCGTTTCGCTGCCCGAAAAGAGGTATCACCTTCTTCTACCTCGAAACGACCCTTTGATGCTAGAAAAGCTTTATTTTATGTTTGTTAGCTGATTAATGCTATTTAGTTTATGACATTTCAATATGATATATTTCTCTTAGTCGTTTCATCAAGTTAATTACATTATTGAGTTAAAGTTTTTTTTTTTTTGGAGTTATACTCAATGTTGGTCTCTCTGCTTTTTGGGTTTGAGCTTCGCGGCGATTTTCTTTTTATTGTTAAGGCTATCCTCTTTACGAAATTAGGTAAAAAAATTTCGAAAAAAAAGGAGGACAATTTCTAAGTACTTGCTATATGTTAGAAGCATGGCTGTTAAAATTTTTCACGATACTTTCTAAATCTGTTTTAAGTGTTGAAGCACGGCTGCCTCTTCCTTCTTTACCTTACTTGAATTTGTGGAAATGTTGAAGTTTGTTTCTTATTCATAGCTGTGAATCGTTGTCTTGTTATATTAATGTTGTGTTTGTTGATTTGTGCTTTTCTAAGGTGTTTAGATTCAGCTTAGCGTCCTACATGTTGCCTATTACTTACTTATTTGCATGAGTGCATAGAACAGTAGTGTTTTTTCTTAGCAAGTCAGCATATTTCAATGTTGTTACTTTCCTTTATCTTTATTGTTTTATCTTTTTTTTTTAATGAAAGTTTGTTCTGGTTATTTTTTATTGGAAAGCTGTCAACTTAGCATGTGTATTAAGAGTTAATAACCTGTGTTCATTGTTCATCTTGCATTTGGTTATCATGCTATTTGATGGTGATTGGGTCTCCTTTTTTCCATATTTACAAGTATGCTACCAAATAGCCATAGTGACATGTTTTGCACGAAAATAGTCATAGTTTTCTTAACCTTTTCTTTCCAGAAAGTTAGTTTCCAGTGCACCTCTTTGTGATCTCCCTTTTGGGATTATATGTCATTTTTGGCCAATACTTATATCATATATAAAATTTAATATGTAAATCTTTCACTATTTATTCTGATCAGATTACATATTAATAATTTGTTTTCCTTTCTTTCGTGGTGCATGTGAAACCTACTTGAGTTCACTATGGACTCCTATCTTCCTCTTGCATTTCGGGAGGGCCGCAAAGGCTCAATTTCTTAATTTTGTTTACCCGAGTCAACCAACTATAAAATCGACGAACAGGTCTCAAGGTTGGAAGAACGTAAAGTGGAGGAGAATTCAAAAGACTAGGCCAAAGGCCCACTCTTCATATAAAAATAATTGTATTTTGTTATTATTGGGCCTAAGCCTATTTGGTCATTATGTTTATTACTTTGTTAGAATTTAAGACAAGTGAAAATCGGGCCTAAGGCCCAAAGATAAAATATATTTCATTTTATGATTAGTTTAGGACAGGTACAGGTGATTCGAATGGGTTGAAGGCCCAAAACGTAAAATGGGTCCAAATACTGGCCCAGGCGGACAGAAAATCCAGACTTGGGCCCAAATCTTCTTTCCTTATCTATTTATTTGCTATGACATATTTTTATGTGCTTATTTAATCTTAAGGTTTCCTAATCAATGCCCCAAAGGATACCCATTCTGAATTAATCGCTTAAACTAAACTATTCATTCTTTACTTGACTTAACAAATAAATGAACAAATAAATAAGCTTTACAAGATATTTCGCCTAGATAATATTTCAATAATTCTTTTCTTTTTTTAAAAAAAAAATAGTTCTAACTACAAAATAGTTCAATTTTGCGATCCAGGCTAAGTCAAACTACTTTAGCCAAATAAAATTAGTTGTCGGATAACCACATTAGCGGATATTCTAGGTGCTTTAAAAACCTTTCTAGAATATTAATAGGAACCTCGAACCCCCTTAATAGTTTTTCAATAGATTTACTGTTTTAGTCTTTTGAAAAATAATAGTTTTCTTGATTTTTCTTAAAAATTAAATGGCGACTCTAAACCAGTCCAAATATATTTTCCTAATAAAACAATAAAAATCAATTTTTGAGAGAATTAGATCTAACATGAATTTGAGGGTTAAACTATCAAGCAACAAAATTGTTTGTATTAATTTCAATCATGATTTTGAACCACATAATTTANTAAAAATCAATTTTTGAGAGAATTAGATCTAACATGAATCTGAGGGTTAAACTATCAAGCAACAAAATTGTTTGTATTAATTTCAATCATGATTTTGAACCACATAATTTAAACGAGTCCTGATTTAAAAACAAATAATAAACTAATTTGACTATTAAATTTAAATCAGTGAGATATATATTTAACTCTAAAATTTCTGTCAACACTTTTCACCATGGAAGGAGTTTAAATTTATGAAAATGGTAGTTGAAAATAGGACAAGACAAAAAAGAAATTAAAAAAAAGGGCTAAATAAAGTTTTGACGCGCTGTTAGTGAGTGTTATACACTCATTATGCCATGCCAGCAAAAAGTGTCAAAATGGCACAACGAACTCCTACTTAAAGTGTTCAAAATAAACAAAGCTTACTTGAGGTATCTAAATGAAAGTTAGTGCCAACTTTAAGGGTTGTCGATGCGTTCACCCAAGTTAAAATTAAGTTTGAACATATACCCGCAACCCGCCCCGCCCCACATTAATTTTAAAAAAACTCACTTCAACCCTCCCCACATCCCACCCGTCCCGCCCCACCCCTCCCATTGTCATCCCTAGACGTTTGTGGCTCTCAACTGCCCTCATTGTGGTGCAGTAATATATGATTTGTATAGTTTAGGTCATGTAGGATTTGATCTACATTGGTTTCTCCAAAAGCATCCAAATAAACAAAAAAGAACTTGCTACACATTCAAGCCAGATCCGACAAGTAAAGTCATAGCTTCAAAATCAGCATTATTTTTTTTTAAGGCGAAATGGTCTAATGAACCCTTTATTTGAAAGCTTCAAAAATAGAAATGTTGACTTAGCTTGTAAAAGCACAGAGACAATTATATTAAGTTTTCAAGTGCATAACCTCCTAAAGTAGTACATAAGCGGGCTACATTTCTTCCACTAGCTATACGTAAAAATATGTTCCCTAAATTATGTAACTCTGTCGTACCAACAATATGAGCATTGAATAGCATTTGTCAACACTTATTCAAGGATGCAGTCATGGTCATATACGTGGCCGTAAGGAAGAACTCGTAAGAGCCTTACCTCATCAAACTCAATCGCACATATAACACATGTGTCAAAGTCTTCCACATCTCTCATCCATAATGGGATCAATAGAAATATGTCGAACAATGACACTCGGCTCATGATGTGGCTCCACCAGAAGTGTCATGTCTTCTTAACCCTTTAAGAGCTAAATGAAGTGTTTCTTAATATAAAAGACAAAACTTTTCCTCGATTCTACTAATGAGGGGGAACGAATTTTCGTTTTCCTTTCTTAGGTCCCCACATTTCCCAAATCTCAGTTCACACCTTATCTTTAAAGAACACAAACCCAACAATCATTGAATGAGATTCTAAATGTTGTGTTAAAAGGGCTTTTCTCCTACTACATTACCATGAGGATCATAGTTGCAACTAATCAAAGTATCCCCTGTTTTGCATAAAACTTTTGCACAGCCAACTCTAGTGCTCTGTTTCCAAATAATCTGTGTATAATGCAAGCATTGCTCATTTTTCTTACAAGAATTGCTCTTATAGTCATAATATGGTCTTTCTTTCGTCCACATCGTGACAGCATCGCTTGGCTTCCAATCCTTTCCGCTCCCCCAAAAAAGGTTCTCCCCGTAGTCGCCACGGGAATGAACCAACTCACAACTCACCTGCAAAGCGATGAGTTCAACTGAATTCAATATTCACACAAAAAAACAAATCATATGTATATACGAGAAATTTATTAAAGTTTTAAAAAATATTAAGTTAGTCGATAACTTTAAGGTAATAGGAGAGAAGGTAATCAACATATAACTAGTAAGTAACGCTATGGACTAAATTCTCACTCTAAGTCAGTTGCAGTAATTTGAAAAAAGGGTAGACACCTAGTGTATTTCACTAGATTTTTCCTTTGTGATAGGTAACTCGACTTTTTTTATTTACATTATAGCTAAAGGAGATGATATTTGCCTACATTTATTCATGATTGAGTATTCTATTTTAATTTTATATTTACTTAAAAATTTTAGAAATATAGTTACTAATGTTACTATATTAGAGTTTGAACTTGTTGAATTTAAATTTTGAATCCATATTCTTTACTCACCTGTCGTTGGTGTCCCCACCAGCTTGCGTAATTTGCTAGTTTATTGCTCCATTTGAGTGGTGGAAGTCCAAATTTTGCTCTAGCTTTGTTGTGGAGATTAAGGTATTGTTTGACTATGTTGCTTGGGGTAGTTGTCAAAAGGTGTCTAGAGGACAAATGTTGATGGGAAGAAAAAGAAAATGAAGTTTGAACTATGCAAAGGAGAAAGAAAATACTAAATTTTCCTAAGGGTCTGTTTGGAAAGCCACCCATTTTGGGGAGTTTTGTGGTAAGTGAGAGGAGGAGGAGGGTTTGTATGGATGGATGAGTGAATCTAATGGTTTATATAGGTGACTAGTTGCAAGCTTTTTTTGTTGTTGCAAATATGTGTTATAGACTGTATATGTTATTATAATAATAATATAGTTTGATCTTTTGATTGGAAAAAAACATAATAAATAAATCGATATTAAAAAAAAAACATAATATTTCAACTTGTTCCTATTGTGTTCCGTAGACACTTGATGCTAGCGTGACACGTAAATTTTAGAGGTGCCTATATGATTATTTTGTAAATTAAAGTGCTCAATTGACACAATATAGATGAAATGAGATATATAAATATGCATACTCAAATTTGAATATCTATTTATAAATTATACCTTGAAAACTTATAAAATCTATTTATTGAAATGTATACATCACATCTAAATTAATCGGATCAATAAATCATGAACACTGAATACATGAAAAAGAGAGTCATCAATAATGTTAAATCACTTGACTTATTTATCATGTTAGAATATTGGTGTTCAAATAAAATGCACATGGTATAACATAGATTATGCGTATCTTATTTTAATAAATAGAGTTCAGAACTCTGACAATATTTATTATTAATAAATATAACATTTATAAGTGCATATTACTTTACTACTATTAGAGAAAAAGTAATACAGGTGGTGAAGGAATCATATCACATGTGACACTTGAGGGTGAGGTGGAAAATCACGTTAATGAATGTGAAAAAATGCATAACTTCAGAAAATGGTTCCAATCATTGGCATGTGACCAACAAACTCTGCTAGCCACTTTAACTAAGAAAAAGATTAACTTAAAAAAATTCCACTTCTAATTTACATATAAAATCATTGTGTGCCATAATTTATCTAACTATTGTTATAGGAGAATATCTAAAGTACTAATAACTTCATAAAATTTACTTTTAAGTCTTGATAACATATTTTTCTAATACAAAACATTGGATGCAAGTTTCAATTTCATGAACCCCATTTCAATATAATGTGTAATATTATCGTCAATCTCCTTATTTTTTTAAATTATTGATTCAAGATACTTGAAACTTCCTCTCTTGAAGATGACTTGTGTATCAATCCTCACTTCCACATTTGCCTTGTGAGTTATGTCGTTGAATGTGCATCTTTGAGTATTTTATTTTAATCCTGCTCAACCTGAACCTTTTAGACTCACTAAGATATGTCTCCAAACCTCTACCATGTTATTAGTTTTGTTGTGTGTCTCATCAATCAATATTACATAATCTGCAAATAACATATATCATGGAACGCCCAAAAGTGGCCTAGATCAGAAAATGCCAAAATGACACTGTCCTAAATCAGAAAAGGAAAGAAATCTAGAAACGACAAGAAAGTCTCCTCAGCTCCATTGACCATCTTCTTCAGATATGCCATGTCAGTTCATCCAATAAAAACGGAGCAAGGGTTGGTCCCTGATATAATCCTATGGCAAAATCAAATCCAATCTGCCTAATCGGCCCAACCTGTTTAAGTTTTGGTGGGTTGTTGACTTGCTCATACATTATTTCAAGAGCAACTTTCACATATAGCAAACACAAAATTTATATTTGTATGTTATAGCAAAATTTATATAATTGTGCACCATAGCAAACATAAAT
>NC_064291.1:45599985-45695045 GCF_019186545.1 Solanum stenotomum
TTCTCTCGCTTTATACAAACACAAACGCATTTTATACAATTTGCGTTTTTTGTATAAAGTGAGAGAGGCGAGTGAGAGAGTGAGATCTGGGAGAGGGGAGAGAGGGGAACGAAAATATATGTATATATACAATTTTCTCTCGCTTTATACAAACACAAACACACTTTATACACTTGAGTTTGTATAAAAAACGAGAGAGGCGAGGGAGAGAACGAGAGTGGCGAGCGAGATTCATCAGGAGAGAGGTGAAATAACAACAGTTTGTTATGAGATACAATTAAATCAAACTATATTTATAGCATTTAATTTGAATTAATAGTTTGCTATTATATACAATTTTCCCTTATTTCAACCCATAAAAAATTGGGTTGATAGGTAACTCGAATTGACTCATGAGAATTCTTATCAAAATATGTTTAAAAGAGCTTTTTTTTAATTTGATATGTTATATTTAGTCATAATAAAGAAGAAGAAAAATCTTATTAGGTACTAAAACAGTGTAAAGGAACAAATAAAACAATTAAGCTTAGTAAAAATTGAGTTGGGTTGAGTCTTGACCCATTATATAACCTATTATCTAATCCGTTTTGACTCAAGCAAATTTGTGTTGGGTTGGATCTTGACCTGATTGTTGCCTTAATCCATTATCACCCGCCCAATTGTCACCCCTATTCCTAGTTTATGACTGAGAAATGCTCGATGTCTCCTCCTATTGTCTTCAACCAGATCTTTGACTCCATTGTACATGAATCATCCTAATATAATACAGGCACAAATTTGTGTGTGTTGCCACTGGATCGATCAGCTGAAGTGGTAATTGTTCTAACGTTGCAAATGGATAAACTTATACATTTATAGATGAATTAGAACAAAAAAGGTAATGAGAAAAAGATCAAAAAGAAAGAACAGTCACATTGTAATAAATAACAAAAGAATTCTCTATACAAGCACAAGAGTTGGTAAAACAAAGGAAGTGGCAAAACATTGGCATTTCCTTCAACTTGCTATTACATCGATGGCATTTCAAAGTAACATTATAATCGTGCGGGAATTTGTGTTTTCAAGGAACAATAAGGACTAGCTTGAAGAGTGCATGCATCTCGCGAAAGGAGAAATCTTACCAAGCCAGAATTATAGCCAAGATAGAGATGAAGGAAGAAGCAGAAAACAACTGCAGTTTCGATTTGTCTACCACTTTCATCTCAGTATAGTCTCAAGTAACCTCCCCTTTCATTTCTTTCCCTAACGCCTGTACTTCTTCTAAGGAAGGATCTCCGATTGAGAGACCAATTTCTTTTCATGTCTCGCCTTCTCTTCCAAGCCATTATATGACTATAAAGTGCTGGAAAAAGGAAGCAGAGGAGAACCAACAGCAGCAGAACCACACACAACATCATAACATTGCGGAACCCTTCCTTCAATTCAGGTTCTCTTTGGTTGGTCCAAGGAACGCCTCCAACATTCATCCCGAACACTACAACATAGCAGACAATGTAGAGATAGATGTCAGATGCTTTTCAACTATGAAATGGAAAAAATAACTTGGACTTTATGAAACAAGTTCCTTACCTCCAGTTACTACCGACAAGGGAAGAAAGACGATGGAGAGGAAGGAAAGATAGTAAAGTTTTTTATTTATCTGCTCAGACTGCCAACTGTCAAGACCTGCCTGAATTGCTGTGACACGATTGGCAATAAATCCAACATTCTCCTTCAGTCTTCTCAGCCGACCAATTAACTCTTCAAGTGAGTTGACGTCATCGCTGGCAAACCAACCTTTTGAAGAACATTTCTCCTTGACTCGTGGAAATACTTGCTCCCCGTGTGCAATCACCTGCAACAAGAGTGATTAAGATTAAATATGTCTTTAGAATCTAAGATTATACATCTGAAATCTCATGAATAGGAGAAATTAATAGATATAGTATAAGGAATTTTACTGTCAATTGCATGACCAAAATGAGCAAGCAAGGTACTTTTTTTTGAGATGGATGAACAAAGTACTCTTTGATTAAACTATTGCCTTCCTTAATGGAACTAAATCAAGAAAACGACAAGAAATACAGGAAATGTGAGAAGATAATAGTTCATGCTCGGAAACCTACAGAAGTCTTTGGCTCATAGCAAGATGCTAGTGACTGGGGTTAAAGTCTCTGTTCCCTCTAGCAAGGGCCAATATCAAATTCTTAACCTCTTTTGTATTCCAGTCTCACGGTTCATTACTCCCACCTAATCAGGTGTCATATATATATCTTGATGATGGCAATAGTGTACTTTCGGTTGGTTGTGCAGCTTGGTGGAGGTGACCAGCTTATCCTGTTATGCCTGTAAATCCTTATCTAGCCTAACGTTTCCCTAAATCCTTTTACTTGGCAGTGTCGGCCTTAAACTAACTAATTTTTTCCTTCAGCTAATAGCCATAAAAGTTCCTTCTAGCACTACTGTATTACTCTTTCTGCAACTCTTCTATCTTGCTTTGATTCATTCTATTTGCTTCGGAGTTACTTGTTCTTTCAGAATAGTTGTTTTAGTGCATGTGTTTGTGATGCAGGGAGTCAATGATCAGAAAGCAGAGCACTCACTGATATGGGTTAAAGAAGAATATATGAAACTGGATCTCAAATGCCTATATACGTGATAGGCACAATGTTTTACTTTTTTCTTTGACCCCATCATCATTTGCTATCCCAGTCGGTAAAGTTGTTTAAAAATCAACACCTACAAACTTCACAAAAAAGGTTCACCGATAATTGAAGTGTAAAAATTTTTTCTTCTTAAAAGAAGTGTAAGACATCCTTAGTCTTTCCGTCCTCTTACATAAGTTCAAAAGAACTGATTTTTTTCGTCATGGCAAACAGCAGTCAAGAATGTCATTCTTCTGTTGCCCTACAAGATATGGCATTTGGGCCTAACTCAACTCCAAAAACCAGCTCTTACGGATAGGATTGTCCAAGTCCAGATAAGAAGACCATCAGCCCGTTCCCCAACCAATGTGAGCCTCTAACTCACTCTAACACCCTCTGCATGCCCAGACCACCAAAGGGAGCGTGGACGACATAACATGGAGTCCCAAACAGGAATGGACCTGGCTTTGACACCATGTAAGATATGGTACTTGAGCCTAACTCAAAACCAAAAGTTATCTCTTGAAGGGAGGATTGCCCAAGTCCATATAAGGAGACCACCGTGTTCCTAACCATGTTGAACTCTAACCCACTCTTACAGGAACAAATCGCTGGTATGCTGCTCAACAAGCAAGGAGTGGCATGCACATAGCAAAAGAAATAAAACCTAATATCATGAATATACTTTGCTTCTTATCTCCTCATCTTCAGAATGCATTTGTGCCACTTATTCTTTTTGTGATTCTTCTTGCAACACTTATGTTCTGTACTTGGATTTTCTTTCATTTGATTGCGTTTGATCAATATGTAAGGAAATGGTGAAGAAGGAAACTAAAGAAAAAGGAAATGGAGCATCAAGAAAACAATGTACAACAAAACCTATATTTGAATAGAATCTGCAACAAAGGCTTCGAGTTATAAAGAAGTGATCACATATGGGAGAAGAAACTGGAAACAATCAAACCTACCTCTTTTACTTCTATTCGTCTATTTCTCACCCTTGACTTTATTAAGTACTAGCTTTGGATGGTGTGTAATGTCTTTCTTCTGTCTCCTTAAACATTAATCCACTTTTCCATCCCAAGTCAAGGAACCTGACAACGTTCCTCATCCCCTTCACCCACCCACCACACTTGGAAGTATCGACATGAAATTAGTTGTTTACTAGGAGTAACAATTTCTTAAACAAAGGAAAATGCAGTAAATAAAGAAAAAGAACAAAATGCATGAAGGAATGCAAGAATCTAGAGTACTAGGCAAAAAGCAATAGGAAAACAGAGAGGATCATATTAAACCAATCCAAACTTAAATCTTCCTCAATAATTGTTAACAGCTAACAAAACGGAGAACATTTTGTGCCAGTTAAGAAAGTGTACTACTCTTTTTAGTCATAACTAAGTCCACCTTTTGGTAATTGAAAATAAATTATTAATGAAGGTAAATCCAAACAGGAAGAAAAAGCTACTCCTTTTTCTTTTCCCCTTCATGTCAGATTGATAGGAACTGTAGAACTACCTGGAGGAGGCGCTGCAGGTCAAGATGCATCTTCGGAAATCTTCTATCATCCAGCAATTGTTTCTTTAAAGCAAAACCGCCTGCAGCCAGAGAAGAAAAGAAGTCATTCACAATCTACAATGAACTTAAACAAAATTAATAAAATATGAAAGAAGGCATTAGGAATTAAATACATCAGGAATATTTTTCAGCACAAACCCACAAAAATCAAAGCAAAAAGAAAATATAATTCTGGAATTGTGCATTTGTGCATTGGGGTGAGAGTAAAATGAAGAAGCAATTTCATGAGTGATTTTAGGATCTACATTTTAGGAAGTAATGGTGATATTTCCTACTCACACCCACCTCCCCCCAAACCTCTCGCACTCAGGAGCCAAACAGTGTCTCGCTCTCATTTTTGCTCCCTTAACCCTGGTTAGAGGTGAAGAGTCTTTACCATTAGGCTATCCCTCATAATGTAATTCAGGAAAACTTATTTATCTTTTTTTTACTCAATTAAAATTCTAGTCTCCTGATCCCAATATATATATGCACTGGTATTTGAATTTTTTTACTCCTACTGCACATATGAATGTGCAAGTAGCTTCCAAATAGAATTAAAATGAGGGTTGAAATTTGAAACAAGGATTACTTCAACAAGTTTAACATGGAGTGTCCATCAAACTGAATCATTCATCATGATGACCGGCATCACTAGTTGACAATATTCTGTCAGATTACAAATATTCCCTGGACCTTATGCCATGGAATGTGTTTTTTTTTTTATCTCCGAACGCAGGATGAAATGATAATTTCATATTACGCGAAAGGAAAAAGGAAAATCACAAAAATTGAAACAATCTTTAGCTCTAGTCAAGTTGTCCGCAGAAAAAATACTATAAATGTCAAAATACTTAATTTTTTTGTAAATTGGTCAAGACAATTAATTTCATGCATGCATACAAAACTTAATTTGTGAATAGATTAAATCACAAATTACTTTTTTTTTTAGCTCCAACACTCTGTGCACACATAGTTTCACATTGGCAACCGACAACATTTATAACTTGACGGAAACAATGCAAATTCTAGAAAAATCTCTTATTATTTCGAGATAAATTAAGAGTGTCATCTTCTCCTTGTTTGCCTACTGACCTCTTTCATCTACTTTGGTCCTCCTTCCAAACAATTCCAATTGTTCTCTCTTCTAACAATACCAAAACATCTCTACCATTTGATTTTTATCCTCATTAAATGATTAAAGAACAAAGAGCTTCAAGTTTTGGAGACAACATACAAAGTTGAGATAGTTAGTCCTAAGTTATCAAGGCCAAAAGACCTAAAACAAAATATAGATGAAGGTGGAGAGAAGTATTTGTCACAGAAGTCCAAACAACAGGAATAAACCAGGAAAAAAAAGAAAAAAAAAGGAGTGAAAGAGACGTCAAGTGGGAAACATAGAATTACTCAAATGAAATTATATAAGCATACATGGAGGAACATCATAGGTGTCATAAACTTAAATAACAATTTTTGGGAGTTATAGACATAAAAGGCATAGATTAGTTATGGGTGTTATTAGAAGTGGAAGTTATGGAGATGAAGAAGTGTAAGTTATAATGGTGCCTCAACTTTTTAAAATATATAAAATGAATGAAGAAACAACATATACAAACACAACAAAAAGCCACATGTTTAAACAACGATAACATATATTTTTCATATAAGTATTAATTTGCAACAAAATATCAATAGTAAACAAACGATATGATGAAAATATTATGTCATTCGCCTTTAATTTGGATCAATCATATCCGACGTAATTATTTGAAATATGTTGATCTATCTACTTTCTAAGGCTAATTTCGAACCATTACCATTGTGTTTGACCTTGGTGATATCAATGAAATAAGTGAGCATGTTTTATTAACCAGATAACTAACCAGCTTATAGTGCTTGAGAATGAAAACAGAGAACGGTAATGTCATGAATAGAGATCCCACTACCTTCCTCCAACTTCAGACATCAAGCAATCGGGAGCGCAAAAATATGATGAAAAAAGATAGAAAGAAGATAACATAGAAACCAATTCCTGGAAGTAAATTATCAGATCTTGAAGTTCCAAAGCAGTTGTACCTGCTTGAAGAATTAAGGTGATAATAGATGCATAATCATAGAATTCATCACAGGAAACAACAATATTTTCAAACCAATAGGCAATAGTCTCATAGCCAAAAGCTATTTAACTAAACAATGAATACATGTTTTTCAGTCACTTAGTTAAGAGCCTGGATGGCTGCAAAATAACATGTCAATGAAACTGGATCATATAAGTCTAAAGTTATAAACACAAATTGGTTGGGTATACCAAAAATACTCAACTACAAAACATAGATAAAACATATTGCCTAAGCAAATTATTTTCATTACTTTTACTACGTACAGTTGTAGTAAATCAGGAATAAGAGATACCTACAGGTCTCAATAAGATTCCTCAAGAGGATAGGGAAAAAACTTCCTAACATCCATTGAGTACTTCTTACAGAGCTTCGCTAACAGAAAAATAAAACATCCAATCAATTCAGCTCTTCAACATAAATTTCATTTCACAGATAACTCTCAAAACAAGCCAGCATCAAAACACTGTCGAGCAAACAGCATGCATGAATTGCTCTGCATATACGGTAACATATATAAGCACAAAACTTTAACAAATCTTAAGAAGCAACCTTTACAAAGCACATGCAAAATTCATGACCCCGTAAAATATAATTGCAGAGAATAACTTCCACAAAAAGGCATGAGTTATAGAATATGAAGTGTCTGAAAATGCAACGTCTTGAAAACTTCTGTATTTTCATTATTTTTTTCCTTGAGTAACCACTTTCCCCCTTTAATTGAGTAAATACCTAGGCACTTTTTTATTTTTATAATTAAGAAACCTAAAATTAATGAGGAAAAAGCAAAAACAGAAGGAAAAAAAAGTGTTTATCTTGGCCAATGAGAGGTTCCAACTGCCAAGTCACCTTGTCTATGACCACAAATATATAGAGAGATAGGGAGGGGGAGATGTACCTTTGTCAATTTCCAGCTCCATTGAGTCCAACTCAATCTCCAGCTTCGTCACAACATCTTGAAGGTGATCCACATGTGTGTCTATGATGTGAACAACCAAATTAGACACAGATTTAGGTACAGGATTATCACCTTCCTCAGAATGATTCATCATCAATAGAAAATCAAGAACATGCTCCCTGATTACAGTCCCACCCCTTTCCTTCATTTCTCCACCACCAGAACTTGGACTTTCCACAATGGGAACCTCTGAGAGAAGGGACTGATTTACCGGGGAGAAACCCAATCTCGGAACACGGCCCAATGACACGGTGATCACTGAATTCTCAGTAACTCTTGCGGCAATTCTAAATGTAAATTTGCTGGACGCAGGACCAGGTGAATTGACTCGAAACACAAGAGCCCCATCTACATGCCCACAAAAGGGTCCATTGCTAACAAGTGACAAAATGTCTTGAAGCTTCATAGGAGGACAGAGTACATCAATAAGATATTGTGCAGACTCTGAGAGTCTCTGGTTCCACTTTGGAAGCTCAACATGGTACCAACAAAATTCTTTGCCTCTACCCTCTGTTAAATCCCATTCTTTATTAAAATAATTCCCTTCTCCATCAAAGATATAAGCTTTTTGCCTCACAGCACCAGAATATCGGGAGTTATTGTAACCATTGTCTCTACTATGTGCCCGTGAGGTCGTTTCTCTATCCATTTCCTCGCCTTCTCCTTCTATATTTAGATCTTTGCGACTAAGATCCATCACTCCTTACCCAACTTGTTTAATTTAGCTAATAATGAAACAACTCTCTATAACCTAAAATATATTCAACATGGATACCTACTTAAACTCCCTGAAATTTCCGACTTTATATACATTTTTCCCAGAAACAATTCGGACACAAGGAACTAAACCAGCAATAATGACCCAAATCAAGATAGGCAGAAATGTAGAGAACTCATGAAAACAGCCCTATCAGTTTCCCCCCCAAAAAGGAAAAATCAGGCTAACCACATTAGTCTATAAGGAATTCATGCAAATTTAGAATTCAATCTCATCACAGGCACACCAAGAAGAATAAGCACAATCATCACAATACCTCATTATCCCATTGCATCAATGATCTGAGAAGAAATTACATACACCCTCAAAGCCAAAAGCTTCACGATATCCTTAATAAAGACACACACGGATTAACACAATCAAACACAACTACAGTTCAAATCCAAGCTAATTGGGACCACCCAAAAACACATCTGTTTGGGTAAGGGATGAAAAATGAACAATATAGGCCCAAAGAAAATGATTTCTGTAAGATTCTTGTAACAAACAATCAAGAATTGACAAAAAAGATTAGCGGAGAAAACAAGAAAGGATCAATTGGTCAGATAAAGACAATGACTTTTCAAGATATTGGGAAGTTTCTTTGAAGGTTCTTGTTATTTCTGTCATCACCTGCGATTGTCAGTTGAATTTTTTAACATTTTCTTGATTATTTTAAAGATAAGTGTTGCCCAGTAGCAACCCAATTTGTATGTTCACCCACCCAAAATATAAAATTTAAAACACAGAAGAGAATACCGTATTTCTAGCCTGTGTTCCATAGAATGCGGTTGCTGAATTTTCTGCTTCCTTCTTGTAATGCTGAGAAGGAAGTTAAAGTGGATTTATTGAATAGGTAATTTTTTAGCGGAGCTTCAGTTAAAATGGAATGATAACTGCATTACTTTATGTGGTGACGCGGATGAGGCTCGAGGGCTCGTGTTCGAATTGTGTATATAAAAAAAAATCTTAATAGAGAGAATTTTTCTGAATGGGGGCTTACTTGATGGAAATCTAGAATAATCTGACTCTAATATGAATACTGAATATCAGGTGGAAAAGCAATAAAAAATAAAAAATAATAGAAACTGATAAATTATTTATCCTTATCATTTTCAAGATTATTATGGAAAAATAAAGTAACATTTACAATTTACAAATTATAATTGATAGGGACTAACAGATAAAACTGCTAGGGAACTAATATCTACTTTCTATCATGACGATCAAGGATATTATAATTATATTTGTATTTTTACTTTATATTTTAATTTTAAAATAATTAATCAATTTAATTTTGAATTTATTTTTTCGTTGTCTAAACATATAAAAACTGGCAACTTTATAAAAAGGGCATAAATTAGACTTTAAAAGATAGAATACTCAATTGATTTAATTTTATCCAGTCATTAATAATTTAATTATTTTTAGATAATATTAAATAGAACAAAGTATGAACGTTCATAACGAGTCCTATTAAAATCAAGAAATATTGGCCTGCTTTATCATCCACATAAGAATAATCAAGGTTTTTTTTTGAAAAAAAGTTATTAGTGAAAAAAGAACTTCAACAATAAGAGACATATAGCTAAAGTACTTGTAATTTCTTTTGTGAAAGTCTCAGAGCCTATTTGGATGGGCTTTTAAGCTGGTCAAATCGACTTAAAAGTCAGTTTTTGACTTATTAGAATATTTGGCAATTATCAAAGTGACTTATTTTAAGCCAAAAATTAAAAGCTAGGTGAGGGGTGTTTTTTTTTTTTAACTTAAAAGTCATTTTATGTTGACCAAGTATATTACCTTTTTGCCTTTAATTCTTTTATACAGTTCCCAAAATGCCCATATTGAATTAAACCTAACATCTATTATTATTATTTTTATTATTATAATTATTATTTTTATTTTTATTATTATTATCATTATTATTATTATTATTATTGTTATTTTTATTATTATTATTGTTATTGTTATTATTATTATTTTTTATTATTATATTATTATTATTGTTATTTTTATTATTATTATTATTATTTTTTTATTTTTTATTATTATTATTATTATTTATTATTATTATTATTTCTAAAATATGAATTTATATTCCTCTTATAAGTAATTTGTGGTGGTAAAGAAGTATGTGAATGATAGACAATTATTATTACTTGTGAATGAAATTAAAATAAATCTTAAATCTTTCAAGTGATCTATTCAAATTATATATTTTTAAAATCTAAAATAAGTTGCACATATAAAATTAACTTAAATAATAAATTTATATTCCTCTTATAAATAATTTGTGATGATAAAGAAATGTGTGAATGATAGACAATTATTATTACTTATGAATGTAACTAAAATAAATCTTAAATCTTTCCTTTGATTTATACAAATTATATATTTTTAAAATCTACAATAAGTTGCGCATATAAAATTAACTTAAATAATAAATTTATATTCCTCTTATAAATAATTTGTGATGATAAAGAAATATGTGAATGATAGGAAAATATTAGTATTACTTATGGATGTAAAATATAAATTAATTTTGTTTTAATTTTTTTCAAGTATAAAAACCTTAAATTAATCAACTTTTTATCATGTTAACAGATTTAAGGGTATTTCAGACATTTTGATAAAAAAAAAAGTGTTTACCAACACTTATTTGCCAAACACATCAACAACTTTTTTTTCAACTGCAGCACTTTTATCCAAACACATAACTACTTATTTTAAAAATAAGTTTTAACACTTTAAAAAGTTACTTTTTAAAAATTATTTTTTTAAGTTAATCCCAACGGGCTCTCAATCAATCTTCTGGAGATCTTTTTGTGATATTATTTAGTCAGGCACATAAAAAAAATTTACGATTTGAAATAAATTCAAAACATTTGACAATAATGAGGGACAAACAAATCTAATCAATGGTCTCTATTTCTTGGCATTTGTTTGTGCAATTTGATGTAGGGGTGCGCATCGGTCGGTTCGGTTCGGTTTTAGGTGTTATTGGTTCGGTTTATCGGTTTTCAGTTTGTAAATACTTCAAACTGATAACCAAACCAATAACATATTTCTTATCGGTTTTTGGTTAATCGGTTTATGGTACTTAACGGTTCGGTTTTCGGTTTAACCAATAAGAAAATACTCATATATATTATATACACGATAAGAAAATTTTCAAATAAACCATATGATTTTTCCAGCATTTGGCATGAAAGTAATAATCATAAAAGTAACAATCATTTTTCTTGCAAGTTTAGACACTAGACACATTCAAAGGAAAAAGTGTGAAAGTAACAATCGTTTAACCATTAACAAAAAGTGTGAAAGTAACAATCGTTTAACCATTAACAATAAGACTAGTAAATTTAGTATAGTCTTATTGGGTTATCGGTTTAACCATTAACAAAAATTATAAAACCGGAAACCGAACCAATAACCCAATAAAAAAATTTGCAAAACCGTTTAAAAACCGTTAGCCCAATAACCCAATATCAATAAACCAATAGTGTTTTTTTTTATTCTATTTATTGGTTAAATCGGTTTTTGCACACCCCTAATTTGATGGGACCTAAAAAGCATCTAGGTTTTGGATTTTTACTTTTGCGTATACATGAATGACAAAGTAAGGTTATTTTGTGGAAAAATAATTTAACAAGATTCTGATTCTCAAGTATTTTTGGTGCAATATTTAATGGAAAAGTTTGATGTTTATATTTAATCAAGGGAAAAAGGTCTGAAATATATTTGGACTTTGATCGAAATTGATGTAACAATATCGAACTTTGAAAATGACCTTTTACCCCATGCACTATTTAATAGTGTATTTTAAAGATATATATGTGTCCAAGTGGACATCATAAATATTGCATCATTATAAATAGTAACGTGTCCACGTGGGCACATATAATCCTTTAAAATACACTATTAAATAGTGTAGGGGTAAAATGTCCTCCATAAAGTATCGTATCGTAACAACAATTTCTGTCAAAGTTAAAGTATTTTTCACACCATTTTCCCTTTAATCTATCATAAAAATTCTCAAGTTGGCCTTTTACATTAGGGAAAAGGGTCTGAAAAGTACCCCAACTTTGACCGAATTTGCTATTACGATACCAAACTTTCATGAAGACCTATTACCATCCTAGACTATTTAATACCATAAATTGTAAAATGTTACTTTATTTTTCCATAATATTTCCAATTTTTATTTTTTCACCCCCTACCACACCCACACCCCTCGCCCACCCTCCCCAAAAAAATTAAGTTTATATTCTTAAAAGTAATTTCAATTTCAATTCAAAAATCATTTTCTACTCTCTAGTAAAATTTAAAAATATTTTCTCAAAAATATTTTTCATTCAAAAATAAAACACTTAAAAAATTTTTTTGAAAAATATTTTCTACTCACCAACCAAACATGAGAAAATAAGTCAAAAATCTACTTGTTTTCCAGGAAATCATTTTCTAGGAAAACATTTTCCTTTAGACCAAACACACCCATAGTGAATACAAAAATATTAGAAACACCCCTAAACTTCGCACAATTATTAGTTTCATTTTAAAATTATATTGATAATCTTAAAAATATTTATTTATTTGATTAATTAAACTTAAATAACTCCCGATCTTCCAACATGAGTAAAATACACCTTTAAAATGACAAGTTTAGAGGTATTTTCAACATTTCTCTCGATTTTTTATTAAAAGTTTCATGCTCCTACAAGAGTTTGAGACTACTGCATCATGTGACATATCAAATACTCCCTCTGTCTCAATTTATGTGACTTATTTTCCTTTTTAGTCCGTACCAAAAAGAATGACACATTTTTATACTAAGTAACAATTTAACTATAAAATGTCTATTTTACCCTTAATGAAATGATTTACAGTCACACAAAATTCTATCATTCATTTTGGATTATAAGTTGTAGAAATCTTCCTTTCTTTCTTAATCTATAAACTATCTCACATAAAATAAGATGGAGGGAGTATATATCTAAAATTAATTAATCAAGTAGATGAATATTCGTAAGAATGTGAGTAGTTCGTAAACTAAGTTAAATGAAAAGAACGAGTTAACTTTAACATACTATAGAAAATGTACAAAGGGAATAAGCCAGAAAGAAAAAGTAATGAATATGTAGATATAAAATATTGGGAATCGTCCATTTACCCGCCAATTGTCCTTCTCTCTTCCACATTATCCATTAATCCCCAATTCCTTCTAAAACCTCTCACACACCAACCCAACCTCCGATTTCTCCCAGAATTTCAGCCGCCGATCAAATGTGGAGCAATGGTTAGTCTTCCTGTGAACCAAAGTCGTTCAAAGATGCATCAGTTTCAAGCCTTACCTGCTCATATTCATGGAGATATGGTTGTACTGTTTCCTTCCAGAAAATGCTGGCAGCAACAGAAACAACACCATTTTCAGAGACCGGCATTGTCTTCTTCTTCTTCCTCGCCGGTCTCTGGCCGTCAGTCCAGAAGGTATTATTTGGGCAGATTCAAAAGACGCTTCCGTTCTGAACCTAATCTAAAACCACTCACTTCCCGCATTGTTGATCTCACTCGCAGAAGGCAACTCCATCAGGTCTCTCTCGAATTAGAACATAGNTCCTATTAAAATAAAAAAATATTGGCCTGCTTATCATCCACATAAGAATAATCAACGTTTGTTTTTGAAAAAAAGTTATTAGTGAAAAAATAACTTCAACAATAAGAGACATAGAGCTAAAGTACTTGTAATTTCTTTTGTGAAAGTCTCAATCAATCTTCCGGAGATCTTTTTGTGATATAATTTAGTCAGGCACATAATTTTTAAAATTTTTATTAAAAAAAATCTACGATTTGAAATAAATTCAAAACATTTGACAATAATGAGGGACAAACAAATCTAACCAACGATCTCTATTTCTTGGCATTTGTTTGTGCAATTTGATGGGACCTAAAAAGCATCTAGGCTTTGGATTTTTACTTTTGCGTATACATGAATGACAAAGTACGGTTATTTTGTGGAAATATAATTTAACAAGATTCTGATTCTCAAGTATTTTTGGTGCAATATTTAATGGAAAAGTTTGACGTTTATATTTAATCTAGGGAAAAATGTCTGAAATATATTTGAACTTTGACCGAAATTGTTATAACAATATCGAACTTTGAAAATGACTTTTTATCTCCTGCACTATTTAATAGTATATTTTAAAGGCATATATGTGCCCACATAGATATCATAAATATTGCATCATTATAAATAGTAACGTGTCCACGTGAGCACATAGTTACCTCACATAAGTTTAATGAAATGATTTACAGTCACACAAATTTCTATCATTCATTTTGGACCATAAGTTTTAAAGTTATTCCTTTCTTTCTTAATCTCCAGACCGAATCAAGCTACCTCGCATAAAATGAGACGGAGGGAGTATATATCTAAAATTAGTTAATCAGGTAGATGAATATTCGTAAGAATGTGAGTAGTTCGAAAACTAAGTTAAATGAAAAGAACGAGTTAACTTTAACATACTATAGAAAATGTACAAAGGGAATAAACCAAAAGGAAAGAAATAAAAAGTAATGGATATGTAGATGATATAAAATATTGGGAATCGTCCATTTACCCGCCAATTGTCCTTCTCTCTTCCACATTATCCATTAATCCCCAATTCCTTCTAAAGCCTCTCACACACCAACCCAACCTCCGATTTCTCCCAGAATTTCAGCCGCCGATCAAATGTGGAGCAATGGTTAGTCTTCCTGTGAACCAAAGTCGTTCAAAGATGCATCAGTTTCAAGCCTTACCTGCTCATATTCATGGAGATATGGTTGTACTGTTTCCTTCCAGAAAATGCTGGCAGCAACAGAAACAACACCATTTTCAGAGACCGGCATTGTCTTCTTCTTCTTCCTCGCCGGTCTCTGGCCGTCAGTCCAGAAGGTATTATTTGGGCAGATTCAAAAGACGCTTCCGTTCTGAACCTAATCTAAAACCACTCACTTCCCGCATTGTTGATCTCACTCGCAGAAGGCAACTCCATCAGGTCTCTCTCGAATTAGAACATAGGGTTATTTTTCCTCAATTTACTGTTTTAATTGAAGAAATGCCTTTAACTTTTAAATTAGAGAAAAAATTTATGGAGACTACTTAAATGTTTGTATTAATTTCAAAACAAGTTGGTCAAAGCATTTGCTTCTTTCAAATACTGGATATACTGCTAGTCCAAGTACTAAGAAGAAATGCTTTCACAGTAGAAGTACTTCTTAATGCTAGAATTGATAAAACTTATCATTGTTATGTTGCAGTTCTACCCTGTTATAAAACTTTGACAAGCAGCCTATATCACGATAACATCAGCTACTGTTGTTTTCTTCTCCTATGGTTATGCTTAGTTTTTGTAGTACATAATCCTAAACTATCTTCTACCACTCCAAACATTTCAATCTTCAAGTGGCAGATTCTCAAGTGCCACTCAGCTGATAATTTGGAGAGTTATGTGCGAGATGTCCCAAGGCATTTTAAAGATTTACCGGACAGATGTCCGTTACATAAAACATGCATGAAGATCTATCAAAAGTTTGAACTTTTTCCCCATAATCGACTTAGAAGGTTTAGAGCCCACGTTACACTAAGGGAGTTCTAACCTGTCTTTTAAAATGTTGGCAGTCTTAGCATCTTTTTATTACAGAAGCGTATCCAGGATTGCAGGATGATGAGTGCACTATTATGAAAATGTGGATCTAATTGGTTTGGCATTTAGGTTCTTATCATTGAAAACAGTTAAAAATTTAAAATTATAGGTCCAAAATTGAAATATTTAATTAATTAAAACGCCAAAAGTACTATCAATAACCATTACCCAATTTTAGAAAGAAAAATAAAACAAGATAGATATAAAAGTCAAATTTCTAACCTCACTGAGAGGTTCACCCAATCATCATCACATTATATGATACTTTGAGTGTGGGTTCACACATTTTTATTTAACAAAAAATTTAAAAATATAACGCTACTATATATGATTTCGGGAGGGGAGCATGGGTTCATGTGAACCCGGTGACCCCCTCCTGCATATGCCTCTGTCTTTACCTCAACTTTTTAATCATTAGACCAACAATTCATTGGCACTCGGACTTAAATCTACCTGAAGCATAATCTTGGGTATAAATTATTATCTTTTTGTAGCTTGAATGTTTGAATTTCTTTTATGAAGTATAATTAGTGTCTCCTTGCTTTGTATGCACCTTTATGTACTGACAGGTCACCAAGAAAATGTAAAACAATGCCGTAATACAAAACTAAATTGAACTGTTAATTGACATACTTGATTTTCAAACAACTTGTTTTAACTCTCAAAATTGCTCATTGATCTCTAGATTTTTGTGGAAATTGAGATTGCGAAGAAGCGACATGGACAGTTGAATACCATTGTTATGAATGCAGTGATGCAGGCTTGTGTTCATTGTGCTGATATAGAATCTGCCTTGAGGGTCTTTGATGAAATGTCAGGCCCAGAGGGTTGTGGTGTTGATAATATCACTTATGCTACACTTCTAAAGGTATTTGTAACACGGTGGTTTCCGTATAATTATTTTAAAAGCTGTAGCCTGTGAGTTGGTTATAGCCTGTAATAGTGGAAATTGAAGTATTCAACATATCTATGCATGTTTAATATGTTTCCTGGTAGGGTTTGGGTGATGCCCGAAGAATCGATCAAGCATTTCAATTACTTGAGGCTGTTGAACAAGGTACTGCTGCAGGAAGTCCAAAACTTTTGCCGCCCCTTGTTAGAGGTCTACTGAATTCTCTAATTGAAGCAGGTTAGTTTGTTCTTGGAGTAAATGGAATTTCATTACATGCTTTTATTGTTCTCCGAGATTATATTGCTGGTGAAAAATTTGGAGGCTGTAGGAGTAGGACTAACCACTTATCGATATTGGATATCACTACTTAAAGAAGGATGGTAATTCCACGACATCTGAGCTATAAAATTGTAGAGGATTTGTATTACCATATCATATGTTTCTGAACCAATGCTTTTCTCTTTCTAGTTGATTGTTAGATTTTCCTAACCAAAGGTATCAAGTTCAAATGAGATTGTGATTGGAGTTTTTTTGATAAGTAAGTGAACATATGAATTCTGCTGTCCCAAAAATGCATCGGTCCATAGGTGTGGAACTATGGCAAGTGAAGGTGTTAAGAGATGGGTAAACCTAAAATTACACAGAAGGAAGTGATCTCGAAAGACCTACAAATGCTTGGCATCAATACAAACTTAGCTAAAGATTGAACATGATGGAAGTAAAAGATCCATATAGGTGATAACTACTAGTTGAGGATAGGTTTTAGACTTGTTAGAGAACTTCTAATAATATTATTGTTAGTGAATTTATATATTTTTAAAAAATTATTCTTGATAAAAATTATTATTATTATTTATGTATATATTTAACTTATTTTTCACTTTTATTTTATTAAGTTTGATGATGATATGACATGAGCTTAAATGAAAAATAGGGATTCATATAGTTGACCCCAACTTGGTTGAAACTGAGGTGTAGTTTTTTTTTTTTGGATCAGTTAAGTGATTTCATTGATAATATCAAGGTCACTGAGGCGTAGTTGTGGTTGTTATAAGTAAGTCGAACATTTTGTTGAAATATAGAAGCACACAAATTGTGCTGTAGCTTACATCTGGATCCTTACAAAAAGAAATAGGTTCTGTATCGAGGAACCTTCCAAAAAAACTTCAGTTCCTATCTAGTCTAAACTGAGGGTTAACTTAGGAAATCTTAGAAAGCTACATACATCATATACATTCTGCATTTTGCACCAAAATTTTCCTCTTCTAAAATATGCGGAAGATTTGGGATCTTGAAAGTTGGTCTTCTTATCTCTGGTTCCTTGTGTAAATTCATAAATAAGTTCTAGGATATGCCCTTTGACTTCTAGGGGACCTTTTTCCATTTATAGTTTGTCAATGTTAGAATAGGAATAGGTTTATACAATCCTATTGAATAGGAATAGGTTTACACAATTCTATTAGAATAGGAATAGGTTTATACCATCCTATTTAGAATAGGAATAGGAATACAAATAGGAATAGGAAATAGTATCCTACTTGGTAAAGGATTGTATTTTAGTGTCTATAAATAGGATCTCAATGTAATAATGTAAAAAACAACAATTCAATAATATTATTTTCCTATATTTCTCACATGGTATCAGAGCCTCTACGAACTTGGTAGAGAATTAAAGAGCTTCCGATGCCAGCGGGTGGTACTCATATATGCTGCCCGTCTGGCCAATGATTATGTTAGCAAAAGTTGGGTCACCATGCATCATTCTAGTGACTACTTTCTTATATCTAATTTTTGTAGCACCGTGCCATCATTCCAGTGACTGCTTTTTCATATTTAATTTGTGTAGGACCGTGCCATCATTTCGGTGACTACTTTTTCATATCTAGTTTGTGTAGCACTGTGCCATCATTCCAGTGACTACTTTTTCATATATACTTTGTGTACCACCGTGCCATTCTTTCGATGACTTCCTTTTTTTGCATATCTGATTTGCGTAGCATCGTGCATCTCTCTGGACTACTTTTCATATTTAATTTGTGTAGTACCGTGGATTTTTCCGAACTATTTCTCATATCTGAGTAGCTTAGCATCATGTGTCTTTTCAGTGACTCCTTAGATTTGATTTGCATAGTTCCATTCGTCTTTCCGGTGACTCCTTAAATCTGATTTGCATAGGATTGTGCCATCATTCCAACCCTACCCGTATAATTTTTCTTTTTCAGCAGGGTCGTGCCATCATTCCAACCCTACCCATATTATTTATCTTTTTCAATGGGATCGTTCCATCAATTCGAACTATCCTATATTATTTCTATTTTCTAGTTGGGTTGTGACATCATTCCGACCCTACCCATATAATTTTATTTCTTAGATTGTGACCACTTTTAGCCATCAAATCTAATACTCCGGCATATGAGCATGTTCTGGCTAGTTTTTCAGTGACTTGTTTGATATCGACTCGTCTATTGATTTCAACATGATCCATATACTTTATCCGCTGCATTGTGAAGAAGTCTATATGGAGCAACCACCTAATTTTATTGCTCAGGGGGAATTTAGTAGCCTTGTATGTTGATTATGTGAGTCACTTTATGGTCTGAAATAGTCTTTGCAAGTTTGGTTTGGGAAGTTCAACACTGTAAATCACTTTGTGTTTTATTGGCATTATGCATCAAATTCAATATTTCATGAGAAAATTAAGCACATTGAGATTGACTGATATTATGCATCAAATCCAATATTTAATGAGAAGACAAGCACATTGAGATTGACTGTCAATTTTGTGAAGTCGACTGATCAACTTGCAGATATCTCACCAAGCCCCTCATTGGTCCTCGTATTAATTACATATGTAACAAGCTAGGTACATGAATTGTATGCACTAGCTTGAGGGGGAGTGTTAGAATAGGAATAGGTTTATTCAATCCTATTTAGAATAGGAATAGGAATACAAATAGGAATAGGAATAGGAATAGGAAATAGTATCCTACTTGGTAAAGGATTGTATTCTAGTGTCTATAAATAGGATCTCAATGTAATAATATAAAAAACAACAACAATCAATAATATTCTTTTCCTTTATTTCTCACAATAGTTTGTCAATGTGGTTATGTCTTCTGTGGATATTGCCCATCTTTGGAAAGAAACTAATTTTTGTGACATTACTTTAGTCACAGACACTTCGATTTTTTTCTTCAGGAGATTTCTTCACATCCTTTCACCTTGTGTAACTCCA
Organism: Solanum stenotomum; assembly: GCF_019186545.1. Classification (NCBI taxonomy): domain Eukaryota; kingdom Viridiplantae; phylum Streptophyta; class Magnoliopsida; order Solanales; family Solanaceae; genus Solanum; species Solanum stenotomum. The sequence goes on from NC_064291.1 coordinate 45,619,811, forward strand.
TCTCTTGCCTGCGTCCCTGTTCTTTGAGAGAATTCTTCTTCCTTCAATTCTCTACTTTCTGCCAACCTATATAAATCCAGTAACCTTGAAGGATGTCATTTTTCTTTTTTGATGATTCCCAAAGGTCTTGTTATTTCATTCCTTCAATTAACATTCCTGACCTTTTGGCCAAACTGAAATTAGGTCTGTCATTGATTTTTGGAATTGTTTAGCATCTTTACATCACCTATACATAATTGTTTTTTGGTGTAAACAATTATGTATAGATGATGTAGATCAAATAATAGAACTGAGAGGAAGCTTGTAAATTTTGTTTGGGTCATGGTTGTAATCCTTTTTGATGGTGGCCAGCATTTCCTCAATGCTGAAGAATACTACTTCCCAATTGTAAAAAAAATAAAATCTGAGATAGTTTTTCTAGCACTAGCCTCGTTGTAGTTTGTGGAAGAAAATAAAACAAGAGGAAAGACTCTTTATCATTCTTTACTTTCTATACTAACTTGTCATTTTATTTCCCTTCTTTCTTCTTGAATGCTTTCCACACAAATGTCAGGTGGTGCTTTATTATTGGATTTATTATTGGATATAGTTGTTTGTGTCAAGATTTATGTCTTGGCTTACTTAATACCTCCTTTACTTCTGCCTTTCTAGTGCAGGGGATCTACGCCGTGCTAATGGTCTTCTTGCACGATATGGTTTTGTATTTCACGAGGGTGGATATCCATCCGTCTTGGTCTACAACTTACTGATGAAGGTCTTCTGCTTACCCACAAGTTTAACTTCTGGATTTGTTGGATCTCTGCATTTATCATTCTTTATAAAAAAATCATACATCAAATTATTTCTCAGAGCCACTTCCTAAATTTCAGGGGTACATAAACACAGGTTGTCCTGAGGTAGCACTACGTTTGCATGATGAAATACTAAGACATGGACTGAACCTTGACAAGCTCACATATAATACACTAATCCTAGCATGTGTGGAGTCTGGAAAGTTGGATGTTGCAATGCAGTTCTTTGAGGGCATGAAGGTTTCATCTCTGAACTCGAAAGGCCAGTTTAGAGCTCATTATTTGCTCAGATGATGTTGCACACATAATTGTAATCTGAAATGTATATTTGACTGGTGCAGGACAGAGCACAAACTGTTGATGATGATGACATTTTACCGGATGTAGTTACCTACACTACGTTGCTGAAGGTGCGTGTGCATGATGCATTTTGTATACAGTTAAAAATCATCTTTTGGAACTCGTCTATGGAAATGAGATAAATAGGTCTCAGATAAAGTGAACAATAGTTGAGAGTCTGAGATGTTGTGCTATTGATCTTAATTCCTCTTTATTCTTATGAAGTTATATATCTTCACGTATACTATCTTTTCCATTAAATTTACAGTGTAGTAATTATTTCACCATATAAGTATATGGTTTTAACGAAAGAGATTCAATTGAAACTTTGCCAGAAACCTGTACAGTCTTTCATTTAATATTGATTAATTAGGTTCTCTACTGTCATTTCTTATTAGTGTTTAGAATTTCTGCTCCTTTTTGCAGGGTTTTGGTCATGCCCAGGATCTTCTTTCAGTTCAAAAGATTGTCATAGAAATGAAATTATCCAACAACGTGCATATTGATCGAGTTGCTTACACTGCAATCATTGATGCCTTCTTGAACTGTGGGACAATAAAAGGTATGCTTTATGCAGATATTTCTAATACTTCTACAGCTCAGGGTTATGAAGTCTATTAAAAAAACTCATGTCAAGTCCAAATAATAATTAACATATGGTGGCTATCAATGGTGAAACTGAAGTAACATTTAACACAACATTGTCCATATTGAATCTTAGCATCTACAGATAAGGTTCTAAAAGGCATGGATACTAATTGCTTCCACAAGAAATTTACTATGTATGTCATGTGAATTCTTCTATCTATGTACAAGTATATCAGCTTTCTTTGAGTTTCCTCCACTTACAATTTGATAAACTGATTCAGGTCACAAAGACCAAAATTTTCATTTTGGAAATCAACTTTATTAGTTAATTGCTAAGTCTTTTTGAAACAAAATTTATAGATTTAGAAGTGACATATAAACTTACCGGGGACTATATGCCAATGTTGGGATAAGTGTGACATTTGGTGAACATCCTTCTTAGAAATTCCCTAATTCGCCTGAAATTATTTTTACCAGAGTAGTATGCAATAATATGGACATGAATAAGGCAGAATGGTTATAGAAATTCCATATAACCGACCACAACTTTGTTGGGACCGAGTTGTCGTAGTTTTACAGAAATTATGTACAGAGCACTATTACCACAAGTTTTAGCATTGAGAAACTTTCAAGAACTATTTGAAAAGTTGGTGGTAGAAGAGAAATTTGTTTGACCTTTCGTAGGTCCAGTAAAATAGGATACAGTGCCTATCCCTTAAGTCGCCTTAAATTTACATTTGTTTCTATGACAAGTGAAAAATAACAACATACCCAGTATATTCCCACAAGTGGGGTCTGGGGAGGGTGGGGTGTACACGACCTTACCTCTAACTTGTGGGTTGAGAGGACAAGTGAAAAATAAACAAGACAAAAAATGTAGAAATACAACTGATAAAAGAAAGAAGAGTAGCTTTCCTATTTGACTTTTATCAATTTACCTCCTCCTGTCTCTGCCTTAAGCCCTTACTGGCCAAACACATTCAGTGATCTGTTGAGAGGAGTCCATTATTTGAGTTCAGTGCTTCCCTGGTCTATGTTTAAGTCTTTGAAAGTGGTTTCTCTAAAACATCAGTGCTTGAAAAATGGAACCTTTTCATCATTGTTTTTTCCTATTTGATTTTCTGACAATCAGACCACATTTAAGTTTCAGAGTTTCTAGAAGTCAAAGAGGCTTAGTGGTTTAGAATTCAGATCGGTGTATCAGTCTTAAAAAGTTATCTAGTCAAATAATGAGCTTTCAGTTTAAGAAGCATGGGTTTTAAATAATGTAGCTAAAAGGCTGTTAGCGGGCAGATCAGGGAACATGAAATGGGATCTTAAGAACCTCCTTCACAAGAAAGGTTGGACAAACTCCAATGTTCCATTAAGAATGTTAACTTCATATAACATGTCACTGAAAAATGCAGATAGACAATAGATCTGCTGTTTATTTGGTGATATCAGTAAGCGATTTCACATTTTTAATTCATTCAGTATCGAGAAAAAGAACTGTGCTAAGGTTTTGATAAGTATGAAAAACTTGCTAGAGTGCAGGAAACATTGTTAAGTTTTGTTGGCAAGATTCTTTCTACAATGGTTAACTCTGTGACAAGTCTAAAGCATTTATGACAGTGAGGCTTCTGTCTGCATCAAGGTTGTACTTAGAAGAACAAAACTGTGAGCCCAATTGGGATCTGGGCTGAAATGGAGAGTATCACCTCTCACACAACAATACATCAGACATTTTTCTTGATCTAGTAATAACAACAATATACCAGACATGTACATGGTGCTTGTTGCTAGGCCTCCTGGCTGTCACAGGTCAACCATTACTATATACAGAAGAAAGTATAAATAAGTCTTGACCACAGTTCATTCCATTGGCAGGCTGATATCTGGGGACTGACCCACATTAATAAGTTAACTGAAGTGTAATTAACACCTTCATAAGAGCGAGGAGAATGTCAGTCCACAGAAGTGCCTTACATAATGGAAAAACTAACAATAGTGGGCAACTCTAGTAATACCTCTCATATTGCAAATAGATGCAGTCTATTACAATCTATCATCATTTATAGTATTGAGTATTGTCCATTTTGAAAGAATTAGTAATTGCTTAGGTATTTCTTGTTATTGGTATTATGGGTTCATGTAAATCAATTTTGGAATATATGCCAAATTCCTTTTTTTTTCTCGCGCAGGAAAGAAAAAACCCATAGGAATCTGGAAAGTATTCCTAAATTCCTATACCTCTAGACTAATGACTTTTTGTCAGCATTAATTGGTTTATGTGTTTAGATTGCTAAACAAATTGAAGCACAAAATTACTCCAGTGGGGCGAATTAATCTCTTAATGAAGTATGTTTTCTGTAGTATGAATATGCAGCATATCCATCTCTTATGAAGTTGAAGATCTCCATTTTTGTGGGGATTCATACGTCAATGCAGAAATCAATGTGAACTGTCGTGTTGTTTAATTCTCTTCCAAGTAGCTTATACGGTATTGTTTTTGCTGATAAGGCTTAAATTCCTCCTTGAATGACTGGACCTGCAAGTTGTAAATCCCATGCTTAATTTATCCATACTCACTATCCTGAATCTCACTCATGAATATACGTGTTCTCCTTTGTGTCCCGCATTATAGTTATCCATCTTATATTTTCCGATGCATGGATGACTTCAATAAAAGAAAGAGAGTAGATTTTGATAGTTCAAAAGAAAGAAAAAAAGTAGATTTACAGTGCAACTTGATCAATAATCTCGTACCATCAAAAATTTGCTTTCGTCATTATAATGTGCAATGTTAACTAATTAAAGAAAAGAGTATGTAAGTTATAACTTATAACTGTGTTGATTATTCTCAAGAAAGCACTATAACAGCGTTGATGGATTTTCTGCTACCTCCACTGTCACTTTGCATATTGAATATTTGTGCACAATATGATAGGCGCTCTGACTGTGTATGGGGAACTACTAAAGAAAGCTGGAGAAGATTCTAGCTTGAGGCCAAAGCCTCATCTTTTTCTTGCTCTGATGCGCGCTTTTGCTGTTAGAGGAGAGTATGAAATGGTTAAAAAACTGCATGGACGCATGTGGCTGGATTCATCCGGAACAATCACCTCTAAAGTTAATGAAGAGGCTGATCATCTCCTAATGGAGGCAGCATTGAGCAATGGACAGGTACTTTCTGCATACACTTGGTCTTGATCTTGACGTTCTTATACACCAGCTCAAGTAAGTCTGGACAACAATATATGTTCCACTTTCCCTGGAAATCATCTTACTGGACTGTTCTATATGTTCCACTTTTGTGGAAATCATTGACATTGTTCTTGATTTATGAAAGAGGTTGCACTTGGTGCTGTGGACAAAATTACTTTATCAATTGAAAACTAGGCAAAATAAATTGGAGAAATCGAATTTTGTGGAGGTGAAAGGAGGATAATCCTTCCCAGATTTTTCTGCCGGAATCATTGATTTTTGGCCAGAATCGAAGATCCTGCTTTCAATTCCCAGTGTTTCGTTAGAGTTTTCCTCCCTTGCTTTGTCCGTCACAGAGATTGCTTGCAGAGTCCCCCCTTGCACTGCTTCTATTACTGAGTTTCAAGACTTATGGCACCTTAAATGAGCTTTTGACAACACTGGGACAAACAGCTATTGACTGCTTCACGTATCTACTGTATTATGGTTAGCTTGGAAACATTAAAGGAAGACCATCATCCAGTGGAGTGAAAAGCAGTTAGAAAGTGGTCGCTTCACTGCTTAAAACAAGGTGAGGCGAGCAAGTAGTGCTTCTAGGGTGTTAGGCAACGCGACTTCAATGAAGCAGTCACTTCTTGGACAGAAGCGAGACTCTATCCATGTACAAGCAGATAAGGATATTATGTCACTCGTGACTGGCCGGTTTATGTAGTATCTAGTATTTAGTACTAGGACTACCGCCGTGGTTCAAGTTTCTTTCATCCCTTTGACCTTTGGGTTTCGTGTTTAAACAAGTTCTTCGTTATTGTTAGAATAGAATAGGTAAACACAATCCTACACCAAATAGGAATAGTTTATAGTCTCCTATTTGGTAAGGAATAGTATTATATAGTGTCTATAAATAGGGTTCTCTATGTAATAATTAGAACTACAATTCAATAATATTTTCCCCATATATTTCTCACATGGTATCAGAGCATTGGTGAGAAACTTACCCAAAAATATTTTTTTAAAAAAAGGTCAGAATCCGGTGACTGTAACGGCTGGTTTGCATTGTTGTCTTGTTTTACAAGTGTTGTGCCAAAACCCACACCACCACGAGGTGCGGAACACTCAGGCGAGCAAACCCCAGTGGGCTCCTCTGAGTTTCACCTTGTCACGCGCCTCCGGCAGTTACAGGCTTGCGTCACCACGCGCGTCACGCGCCGGCGCGTGCGACACTTTCCGGCCAGTGTTTTTGACCAATTTTTTTTTCATTGAGGTCGCCTCTCCATTCCGAGGTAGACTGTATATTTATTTTCTTATTCCGACCAGTTTCGGGAAGTCAGACCTAATTTCCGGCGATTGCACCCTTTTTTTCCAGATTCCGACCATCCTTGTCTGTTTTTGTTTTTTTTTTCTCTCTAAATTCATAATATGTCTTTAGGGATTGATATTTTTGGCTCCAAGAATATAGGTAGTTCAAGTGCTATGATCACTTCGGAACCATTAATGGGAAGCTCAAACTATTTAGCTTGGGCTTCCTCGGTTGAGTTATGGTGCAAGGGGCAAGGCGTTCAAGATCACTTAACCAACAATACTTGTGTGGTAGATGAAAAGGCAAAGGCTAGTGAGACAGATAATAAAGTCAAAGCACAATGGGAGAAGGTTGATGCTCAATTATGTAGTCTCCTATGGCGATCTATCGATTCCAAGTTGATGCCCTTGTTTCGCTCATCCCAAACATGTTATTCAGTTTGGGAAAAGGCTCGTGCTGTATATACTAATGATATATCTCGATTCTATGATGTGATATCTAGAATGACTAGCTTAAAGAAACAAGAATCCGATATGTCTACTTACTTGGGACAGGTACAAACAGTCATGGAGGAATTTGACATGTTGATGCCAATCACTACAAATGTGGACAAACAACAAGAACACAGACATATGTTGTTTCTAGTTCTTACACTTGCTGGACTTTCTACTGACCATGATTCAGTGCGTGATCAGATTTTAGCTAGTCCTACCATTCCTACAGTTGATGAATTATTCTCTCGTCTACTTCGTCTTGCCGCGCCTCCCAGCCACAAAGTAGTTTCATCATCGACCATTGACTCATCTGCTCTCGCATCTTAAACCATAGAAAAACGAGCATATCAATCTATGGAGAATCGACGAGGAGGAGGTCGTCTTGGAAAACCTCGATCCAAGTGTAGTTATTGTCATAAGTCTGGACACACTCGTGACATATGTCATAATTTGCATGGTCCACCACCCAGTTATGATCCTGCTACTCTAAAGGAATATAACGAGTTCCTTCGTAATCATGCAAGTAAGCATACATCTTCACAAGAAGCAGTTGTTGCTCCACCTGATCGACTATCCCATAATGCTCATATTGCTCAATCAAAATATGATGAGTTCCTTCAATATCGAGTAAGTAAGCAAACGTCTCCACAAGTAGCTTCGGTTGTTCAACATGATGTTCCTGTTGCGGGTAATTCTTTTGCTTGTGTTGCACAGTCTAATACTCATGGATCATGGGTCATGGACTCGGGCGCTTCTGATCATGTTTCTGGTAACAAATCACTTCTGTCAGATATTGTTTATTCACAAACTCTTCCTGCTATTACTTTGGCCAATGGGATACAAACAAAACCAAAAGGGGTTGGAAAAGCCACACCCTTATCTTCTGTCACTCTAGACTCTGTTCTTTATGTCCCTGGTTCTCCTTTTAATTTGGCATCTGTTAGTCGTTTGACACGTGCCCTACATTGCGGTATAACCTTTTTTGATGATTTTTTTCTCATGCAGGACCGCAGTACAGGACAGACGATTGGCACAGGACATGAATCACAATGCCTTTACTATCTTACCTCTTCAAATTCCTTCACAGCATGCTCTGTTACAGATCCTCTGGACCTCATTCACAAACGTTTGGGACATCCGAGTCTATCTAAACTGCAACAGATGGTGCCTAGTTTATCTGGTTTATCCAAATTAGATTGTGAGTTGTGTTAACTTGGGAAACACACTCGTGCCACATTTCCACGTGGTACTGAGGGTCGTTCAGAGTCTATTTTTTCATTAGTTCATTCTGATGTTTGAGGTCCTAGTAGAGTCAGTTCCACCTTAGGATTTCGTTATTTTGTTAGTTTCATTAACGATTATTCGAGATGTACTTGGATTTTCTTAATGAAAGATCGTTCTGAGTTATTTTCTATATTCAAAAGTTTCTTTGCTGAAATAAAAAATCAGTTTGGTGTTTCTATTCGTACTTTTCGTAGTGATAATGCCTTAGAATACTTATCATCCCAGTTTCAGGAGTTTTTGTCTGACCAAGGAATTATTTACCAAACATCTTGTCCATACACTCCTCAGCAAAATAGTGTAGCGGAAAGAAAGAATAGGCATCTCATTGAGATTGCTCGCACTCTCCTCATTGAATCCCATGTTCCGTTGCGTTTTTGGGGTGATGCAGTCCTTTCATCTTGTTATTTAATTAATAGAATGCCCTCATCTTCTATTCAGAATCAGGTTCCACATTCCATACTATATCCTTAGTCACATCTTTATTCTATCCCTCCTCATGTATTTGGGAGCACATGTTTTGTTCATAACTTAGCCCCAGGAAAAGATAAATTAGCCCCTTGTGCTCTTGAATGTGTCTTTCTTAGTTACTCTCGAGTTCAAAAAGGGTATCGTTGCTATTCACATGATCTCTGCCGATATATTATGTCTGCCGATGTAACATTCTTTGAATCTCAACCTTACTACACATTTTCTGATCATCCTGATATCTTTGAGGTATTGCCCATACCACAGTTCTTGCCGGTACTGACTTTTGAGGGACCTACAGTATCTTCTCCATCTCCAATTATAGTGCCACCACTCCTAACTTACCATCGGCGTCCCCGTCCAGCAATAGTCTCCAATGATTCATGTCATGCGCCGGACCCTGCTCCCACTGCGGCCTTGCCTCCTGCTAGTCAATTGATTGCACTTCAAAAAGGTATACGATCTACTCGAAATACTAATCCACATTATACTTTCTTGAGCTATCATCGTTTATCTTCACCCCATTATGCCTTTGTATCATCTTTGTCCTCTATTTCCATCCCTAAGACTACAGGAGAAGCACTTTCTCATTCTGAATGGAGGCAGGCTATGATTGATGAGATATCAGCTTTACATTCGAGTGGTACTTGGGAGCTTGTCTCCCTTCCTACTGGTAAGTCTACTGTTGGTTGTCGTTGGGTTTATACGGTCAAAATTGGTCCAGATGGTCAAGTCGATCGGCTTAAGGCTCGCCTTGTTGCTAAAGGGTATACTCAGATATTTGGGCTAGATTATAGTGACACTTTCGCTCCTGTGGCCAAAATAGCATCAATCCGTCTTTTTCTATCTATGGCTGTTGTTCGTCATTGGCCTCTTCATCAGTTGGACTTTAAGAATGCTTTTCTGCATGGCAATCTAGAGGAAGAAGTATATATGGAGCAACCACTTGGTTTTGTTGCTCAGGGGGAGTCTAGTAGCCTTGTATGTCGATTACGTCGGTCACTCTATGGTCTGAAACAGTCTCCTCTAGCTTGGTTTGGAAAGTTCAGCACAGTAATTCAGGAGTTTGGCATGACTTGTAGTGGCGCTGATCACTCTGTGTTTTATCGGCATTCAGCACCAAATTTGTGTATTTATTTGGTTGTTTACGTTGATGATATCGTTATCACCGGCAATGATCAAGTTGGTATCGCTAATTTGAAGCAGTATCTTTTTTAGCATTTCCAAACTAAAGACCTCGGCAGGCTGAAGTATTTTCTTGGTATTGAGGTTGCTCAGTCTAGGTCAGGTATTGTTATTTCTCAACGCAAGTATGCTTTAGACATTCTTGAGGAGACAGGAATGATGGGATGTAAACCCATTGACACTCCTATGGATCCGAATGTTAAACTCCTTCCAGGACAGGGGGAGCAACTCAGTAATCCTGAAAGGTATAGACGGTTAGTTGGAAAGTTGAATTATCTCACGATGACTAGATCGGACATCTCTTTTTCTGTGAGTGTTGTAAGTCAGTTTATGGCTTCTCCTTGTGATAGTCATTGGGATGCAGTTGTTCGTATTTTGCGATATATAAAGTCAGCTCCTGGTAAAGGACTACTCTTTGAGGATCAAGGCCATGAGCATATCACCGGATATATAGACGCTGATTGGGCAGGATCACCCTTTGATAGACGTTCTACATCTGGATATTGTGTTTTAGTTGGAGGTAATTTGGTGTCATGGAAGAGTAAGAAACAAAGTGTGGTTGCTCGATCCAGTGCAGAAGCAGAATATTGAGCAATGGCTGTAGCAACTTGTGAGCTAGTTTGGATCAAACAGTTGCTTGGAGAACTGAAGTTTGGAGAAATCGGTCATATGGAACTTGTGTGTGATAATCAAGCGGCCCTTCATATCGCATCAAATCCAGTGTTTCATGAGAGGACTAAGCACATTGAGATTGATTGTCACTTTGTNTGGTCGCTTCACTGCTTAAAACAAGGTGAGGCGAGCAAGTAGTGCTTCTAGGGTGTTAGGCAACGCGACTTCAATGAAGCAGTCACTTCTTGGACAGAAGCGAGACTCTATCCGTGTACAAGCAGATAAGGATATTATGTCACTTGTGACTGGCCGGTTTATGTAGTATCTAGTATTTAGTACTAGGACTACCGCTGTGGTTCAAGCTTCTTTCATCCCTTTGACCTTTGGGTTTCGTGTTTAAACAAGTTCTTCGTTATGATAGTGGTAATACCTTCAGTATTGCAACTTTCAAGATTGTCTGAGATAGCAACTAAATAACAGTAATTTATTTCTCTTTTTTCTTTCTGGGCTAAATCAGTTTTAGCAATTTTCTGACCATCATGTAGGCATTTTCTAACTTAACCAGAGCAAATAATGGATCCTATTAACTGGTTTTCTCTTAATGTCTACACCTAGAAGTTTTCTACTTAACTTGAGCAGATAGTGGATACTATTATCTGGTTATTTCTCTTAATGTCTAAACCCTTTTTGTCATTAAATAATCCACTTTTTCTTTCAAAAATCATGAGTGGTAACAACAAGCATTTGCTATATGAAGTGTTCGCAGAAGCTCATTTATTTGTTTCGGCATGAATTTATCGTTGTTCTTCCTCTATTATACATTCTGGTTTTTCATTGATTGGCTTTTTGGTTGGTTGCTCAAACTGATATTAAAATACTATTCTTCTTTTTTGATAATGGTAACTTTTAAAATAATATGCTACTACTTTTTATGCCTTTTGTTTTTTGTTCAATTCTGTGAACTGTCTCATCTAAATGATTAAATCGTTGAAGAATGATCAGTTTATATATTTTCCTTAGGTCTGCAACACGCCTCTTGTGACCTATTTCTTTCCCTTGAATCAAGCAAGTGAAAATATTTTTATTGATGGGTTAGCAGTGAGACTTGAACTTAGGACCTCTGTTTGTAACGGTATCAAGTTGGATTGTATGAAGCACTTTATCAAAAAATCTAAACTTGTCTATAAATATTTTAGGTTTGCAACACTGTATTTCCACCCATTTGACTTGCAACAACCTTGCATCAATATAATTTACATCTTTTTATGAGATCAGTCAGCTATTCTACTTGTTATATCTTACTTTAAAGTTTAAATATATTTCAAAAAGAGCACTTCTCATTCTTGGATCCACCATATTGCTAATTTTTAAATGCTAATTGTTGCTCAACTGTCCTTTTTCAGTTGGATTTGGCCCTACAATACATGAAAGGCAATGTTGAGAAATGGAAGCAAATACCATGGGCTAGTCGGGGTGGAATGGTAAGCCTCAGTCTGTAATAATTTCATTTATTTGAGTTTCAATAATACAATTACTTTGCTCCTTTTTTCTTGATAACCCAATTTACTTGGCTCCTTTATGATATGCTAGATTCAATTTGTGCTTAAGCTTAGCGTTTTTCAACTTCATGAGGCACATGTAGTGCCAACCTTTCCAAACTAAGGGCTCTAGAAATGGCACTGGGATTTATCCAAGCAATCATATCTATATAGTGGTAGATGGTATTCTACATGTCATCCTTGACAGCTCTCCACATAAAAACGAAACTTAGAGTTAAAAAAATCACAGTAAATCTGTCTGGCGCTGGAACTTTGTTCCCTTGGAATCTTTTTGGCTGTCATCTCTAACAAATCTATGTTGGGTCCAGTATGAAACTGGGGTTTCCAGCAACCTGTGAGAAGTGACCACTGTGCAACAAGTACGCCACCCCTCTTCCCTGGACCCACATCTTGAAACAGGGGAGCGAAATATAACATATGGAGGTTCATGAAGTCCACGTAGAATTGAGGCAAGATCAGAAACAACTATCCTGGTACATTGATTGAGAGGACTAAGAGTCTAAGACTTCCAAGTTCTTCTCTGCCTCATAAGAGAAGCTGAGATACGTCGAAGTGCTAGATACACAATACTTTCTCATTCAAGCTGTAGTTTCTAATGCTTTCAGGTAGTTTAGGATTAAAAGCTTTTATATCTTAAACACATTAGTTTGCCAATATTGAAGGATCTTCGTCATATTTTTTGAGCGATTAATTCTCCTGTCATTCCTTGGTATAGAGATTTGTCAATTGAATCAGAGATGGGTTCTTTTTTTCTTTCTAATCTTTAGATCTTATGCAGTATCTTAGAATCCATAAGATATATTCACATAAACTAGGGTAAGAGTGTAGATTTCAAGCAAACCAGGCAACCAGAAGCTCAGAGACATCAAATAGCTTTTTTTTTTGTTGTTCCTTTTCTACCTTTAGTTTCAGGTGTTCCTTCTGTTTGATGTTTCACATGGTACTTGTTTTGATCCTTGGACTTCCTATTGATTTCTGTTTCATATCTTTCATGCCACCTACCTATATTACAGTTTAATACTACTGCAGGTTGCTCTGCGAATTGAAGCATTACTTGGTTGCAGTGTTTCTATATTTAGTCCTTGCATACTACCACAGGTACACAATCCCATTTTGCACTCTCAGAACTATTGATGTCAACTAATTCCTTTGTTTGCCAGGCAAGCACTGTATTTCTACTTTTGGTAGAGATGAGCTTTCATTACTTCTTCTGTTTCAAATACTCATCACTATGGTATTTGTAATATTTGCTTTTCTGCTCTGAGACTGAGTTTGTGTGGAGAATTAGGTAAGTGCAGTAGAAGCTGAGTTTGTGCCATAGATTGCTCTAAAGATAATAGAAGTTGACCATGTTCAGTCTGATCGTAGTGTTGTTTGGTATTATTTGGTTTATATGTATATTAACTACTGGTTACTTATATTTCACTATTTTTGCTGTCAATATTTCTCTTTTCTTAGTATTTTCACTAGAGCTTCTTTCACCTTGTATTTTTTGAACCTGTTTTGAAATATTTTTCTTGAGGGGAGGGTCTATCAGAAACAACCTCTTTGCCTCACAAGGTATGGGTAAAGTCTGCGGACACTCTGCCTTCCCTAGACCTCACTTGTGAGGTCACGTTTGAGTATGTTGTTGTAATATGAACTATTGATAGGACAATTTCGTCTTTTTCCTGGTACAGGTGTCAGTACGTGATACTATTGAGCATATCATGGTTCCATTTACTGAAGCACAGCCTCTGCAAGCTACCCTGAAACTAAAGCAAGTCGTCATGCGTTTCTTCAAGGATTCGACTGTTCCAGTCATAGATGATTGGGGAAGTTGTGTTGGAATACTGCATTGTGAAGACTGCAATGAGGTACTTTATCTTCGACCTCTATGATCTATTTGGCTATCTTTATTAACTGCATGACTCTATCCTCTAGTTTGTCTCGGTGTGCTTCTGAAACATTATACACTCTTCTACCGCTACAACTCTACCTTCGTAATATCCTTATCATTTGGTTACATTGACATTGTATGTTTGAGGTGTTGTAGAGATTATTTATCTATTAGCAGCTTGCTTGTGAATTTTATCCCTGATGTGGCAATCTGATTACTACCATGTTCATGCCAGATAATAAGATTATATATCCTTAAGAACATAGAGTTTTTAGTGATGAGCGATTGAATTAGCTGTGGGCAGGGATTGAATTAGCTGAAAGGGGGTTTATGTAAATGTTAGAGTGGGTAAAAGTCCCACATTGGTTGGGGAATGAACTGGTGGTCTCCTTATATGGACTTGGGCAATCCTCCCCTCATGAGCTAGCTTTTGGGGTTGAGTTAGGCCCAGGTGCCATATCTTTACATGATATCAGAGCCAGGTCCATCCCTATTTGGGCTCCTGGTCCACGCTCCAATCGGGTCTGGGCGTGAAGGAGGGTGTTAGAGTGGGTAAAAGTCCCACATTGGTTGGGGAATGGATTGGCGGTCTCTTTATATGGACTTGCATAATCCTCCCCTCATGAGCTAGCCCAGGTGTCATATCTTTACAGTAAATAAGAAAATTTTGGGATTTTAAAAATGTCATTAGTACTCTAATTAAAAAAGAGTCCCTCCTACCCAATTTTTAAAACTTGAGTTTTAGACTCTGAAATAAAAGCCTCAAAAGGCTCTTTTAATTCAATGCCCCTACTATGTCTCAATTAGCAAGTCATAGGACATTTTTTCAAGATGGTGCACGGTTCCCAGTTACTGCTTAAGTGACTCCTTCCTAAACGACTTCATCCATTCAATGACATCCTTGCGGACTGACGAGAGCCTTTCTCTGGATACTAATAGAACACAAGCCAAGGAATTGTCATTTTTCTAACCCAAGGAACTAAGCAGGAAAACAGAAGCACCTCTTATTAATTCTGCATTGTTCATCCTTACACTTTCTCCAACTTCAACGGAGAGGAAATTATGGTCAGTCCTGACAGATGAAGTCAACCTACTTGAAAATGACTGGTTGATCTTATCCGGACAGTTTGAAAAAATAGAAGTAACTAAGGTGGGAAGTATTGGTCTTCATTTCAAGCAATTATCAATCTACCTCACATAGAGATGGAGTTACCTGCTTCTACATGACATCAAACTCCAGAAGACTAGTATATGAGAGAGTTCAATAGTGGATCAGACGATGAAAGCTACTTAAGATTGTGACATATTAGAATAGATATCTACTGCTCAATGCACAGGTTCAAAGAGTGCAGCTAGTTCAATGTGAAGAAGATATGCAGAAACATCATTATTGGGTGGGTCCATAGTTGAGATTTGAATCTGAAGAAAAATAGCAACTAAGGTAGTGTTGTGAATGGCAACAGGATTGTCTTCTGGAAAGAGATATAGATTGGACAAGAGAATTTAATGAGTACGTATCCAGAACGTTTCTCCCTCTCTACCAATTCAGATGCAACAGTTGCTGACATGAGTTCCCCCTAAGGTTGGAGCATCTCTTGTAAAAGACACGTGAATGACTGGGAAGTGGAGAGAGTGGCAGAGCTTTTGCAAAACTGAAGTGGGTTTGCAGGTGTTTCCCAGAACCTGATACTATAAAGCGGAAGCATGACAGTGATGGTAAATTCACTATTAACAGGCTGTATAGGAAGGCACTGAAGGTGCAGCCAGGCTACAAATCAGGCCCCTGGAAACAGGTCTGGAAAAAGCCTGGCCCCAAACAAGGTAACATGTTTTACGTGGTTGGTAGGGAGGAGAGCTTGCATCACTCCGTGAAGGTTATAAAGGAGAGGATTCTGTATAGCATCTAGGTGTTTACTGTGTGTTATAGAATATAATAGGTGTAAATATTATATCTTCCATATATAGCTAATTTAATTATAGGAGCAGATTCTTAGTTGATTTACTTTGATTAGTTTTCCTTTCATAGAAGCATAGTATTTGTATAAGTATCTTGTCTTGATGAATAGAAAGGAACAAGTCATTCTCCATATAATATAAGTTACACTGTGCAATAAAGCTGAGAAAACTAACAAGAGTGTTGCAAAGCCACTTCACAAATTTGGGCTTTATTTCTAATCTCTCTGACACTAGGTAGAAGATAAATGACCAATGACCATCCACCTCTGGCCAATGACCATCAGATTACTAAGAGTTAAATATAAAGACAGCAATCCTAGAGCAAAGACACTGCTATGTGGTTGGCATTTTCTCAGTTCCTCGCCTTTGTTTAACTTCAGACTGCATGGACTATTTCATCCTTCATTCTGTTTGCTGTTCATGTGAAATTGATCTGAACTTGTTGTCTCAGAAAAATTGCCTGAGTTCATTGTGAAATGTAAAAGAAAAATAAAAACAGAAGCTAATATTCTAAATTCCTGTGTCCATTGCTTTATTGAGTAGTTAATTTGGTTGTCTGCTCAGAGATGACACACTTGGGTTGCGGAGTTCTTCTAATGTTTTTATGCCTATTGCTGCAGCTGGATGCGCCACTTTCAGCCATGATGAGAAGTCCACCTCCTTCTGTGACAACCTCAACATCCATTGGTCGTGTTATTGATCTAATGCTAGAGAAGAAGTACAAAATGGTTATTGTCGCAAAATACGAAAATGTGCGCGGAATGTTTTACAGCTCCAGTGTAAGGGCTGTCGGAGTTTTTACGTCTGAACAGCTATATAAGCTAGCTCCAACTTCGTCAGAGCTATGCGTTCAATATTCTTCTGCCTGTAGAGAACCTATTGAAATTTGTAGATAGTATACCTTGAGAAAGAAATTTGCATGAACTTATTCTTTTTCCACTGTAGAGTAGGCTATCATTTCTTTTGGGCTGCTGAGTTTTTCGTGTGTCACTTATCGCATGCTAGATTGCAATACTATTGACTATGAATGGTTTGAGTATCTGTTCAACTTTTTATGATGTTGGTGCAGGGTCTGACAGAAATATTCACAGTATATGGAAATTTTGGAGTTGTTGAGACAACTAAAAAACTAAATGTGTTCCGTCTGTGGGTATGGACGAGCTTTGACTGTACGAGCATTTATGGAAAACAGGTTCCTCATCGTGCTTTTTAGAATGAGATGATCCCTAAATTCAATATGTTATCAGAACAGCCATCAAAGTATATAAATTTGAAAATTAAAAACACTACAAAGAAGTTGAAAATTCAACTTATGTATTTATCACCCTTCTATTTCTTTTTTTGTTCTTTTCATGCACGATTTTTTATTTCTCAATAGTATATATTAGTGAAAAACCACTTGTGATGACAGTTTTGCTTATGTATTTACCGTTGGTCGAATTATAAGCCTAATTGCTAGAACTTCCACTTCAATATCTTGTTCAAATTTCTTCCAGTTCACATCGTGATATTCAATGTATCACCAAGATCAGAAAATTTCTTCAAAGAGCCTACAACAGGTATTGTAAATGGATTTCAACATATGTTTCTGATTTTTCAAGTTATTAGTTCCACTTATTATGAGCATGTTACCTATAGTTTCTAAAGTGTCTATTGAATAATAAAAATCTGCGGGGCTGCTGCGGTTACTCATGTTATATTGTGTCTGTTGTAAATAAAAGAGCTCATGCCATAAATTGCTAATGAAGAAATACATGTATCAGTCAATGATGTGTTAGTAGGCAAGGTTTTCTCTGCCTTCCAAGACATTGCATAACAAATTTGTGTCTTGCTGCCCTATTTTGTGATAATCATGTATATAGATGGTGTTAAACTTAGAAAACTAGCATAGAAAATAATTGTTGCTCACTATTTCACATCATGTATGAAAAATAATTACAACTCCCACTTAAAGACTTCAATGCAGTACAGTATTGTTTTTAGAAAACTATAACAAGCATACAACAAAGAACGATTCACAAACTAAAACAATAGATGAGAACTCATTTGTGGTCTTGCCGGGAGATGACAGTTTCAAAAGCACCAGCCAGTGCTCTCACTTTGTTCTTCCTTTGCTCCCTAAGTTTGCTTGCAGTCTCTTCAATTACATTATTTGAAACCACAGATTCAATATACTTACCTTGCACCACATGATGTAGAGATTTTGATGATGCAACATTCGTATTTTTCACTGGTTCTGCTTCTGTACTTTCTTCTACACCGACTTCAACTTGATTGGGACTGAGATTTTCAGTTTCTTCTACCATGGGAGTTTCTTTCTCTTGGTTTGTTTCTTCGTCCTCCTCTTTCGATTCTTGATTCTCCTCTGTTGCATTTATAATGGTTTCTTCTTTTTCCTTATCTGATGAATCAGGTTCGCTAGGCTCATTGTTGATTTCTTCTGTTTCTTCAATTTTGATTTCTGGATTTTCCACCAGTGTGGCTGATTCATCTGGAGCGTTGATGTCCTCCAATTCAGCACTGTTTACATTTTCATTACTAAGCTCTTCAATATGATCCTCTGTGGCTGAATCATTTTCATTTTCATTCTCATTCTCATTCTCATTCTCATTCTCATGCTCCCCTCCATCAGAATCAGCAATCATTTCGTTGTCACTTATGGTCATTTCCTTTTCAGTTTCGTGAGTTGTTAGTTCTTGATGATCCTCTGGCTCTGACTGTTCACCCTCATGAGAAATGACATTCTGAGCTATATCTGGAGAATTTGCTGTTACTGATGCTTTTGTAGTTGAACCACTAGCACTATCATGCTTCCTGGTTGTGGTCGTCTTCTTTTTGGTCACTGGCCTAGAATTCAGGCCAGCACTGCGTTGTTTGCCAATGGCATCCTTACTAGTAGTAGTTTTTGATAATCTATCCAAAAGGGGTTTCTGAGAAGTGGAAGTCTTGGTTGATAAAGAAGACGATGAGCGAGGAATTCTCTCCTTAGGACTAGGGGAAATTCTGGTTTTTGGTGAGGAAGAATGCAGGGGAGGCTTATTATCGAATGATCTTCTTCGAGCTAGATTAGAAGTTTTGGTACTGTGAGTGTTGTGCAGGTCACTTGAAGATGCAGACTTCTTAGCTTGAGTAATTGTTGGTTTGAGGTAGCTAGGAACATTCTTGTTTAAAGAACTAGTTGTTGATGTTGGATCAACTTGTTTTCTAACAGGTGATGTTGTTTTTGATGTGTTTGTTATACTTCTTTGGTGATGTATTGGTGATGTTCCTCTCTTCTCCTTCCCTGCAGGAGCTGTCTCTCTTGCTCTTGTTGCCATTCTTTTTACCTTTGTCTAGAATAGATTTTATATCTGCAAAACAAAAGAGATGTAACGTTTATTCAATAATAATGTTGGGAGTTGCCACCCTCAAATGGACCCTGCAGAGTGGGATCTAGATTTAGTCGGAGTTCCAATGTGAACACTGGGTGGGAAATTAAGAAAGAAACTTTTATTCAATAACGATATATAAAATATTTAGTCGATCAAGTGACCTAGAAGATAATATGTTGAATACATGCACGGCTGCTTAAACTTATTGAGGATTTTCCCTTAGACATATGAACTCTTGGGCGGACCTATCTTATTAGGTTGCATGTGCACTTAACCTTTGAAAAACTATCATGTCTACTGGATTGGTGTAGGAGCCTTCAAACATGTCTACTGGATTGGGACATCTGGCCGTCATGCCCCTTAGGCACTTTTGGACGCACTCAAATCTTGAGTACCCTTCTGTCTGAACTAAGGTTTGTATCTATCGAACAGTTCAATACGTATCTAATAGACAATCTTACACAAGTTTTAGGATTAGCTTAGGTAAATGCTTCTTTTTCATTTATTTATTATTTTGTCCCCAATTCATGTAAAATGGTTACTTTTACGAATCTTCTTTAATTATTAACCAAAGCTTTAAAAAAAGAAAGAAAGAGGGAATGCACTATTCAACTACTACTTTGAAAATATATATATTTACCTGTGCACATCCTCTACTAATTTATAAGTGGGAATAAGCACACACGTCTCGATTGACATGTTTCCTTCTTGGAAATATCCACTAAGTTTGAGAATAATTTAGTCATTTTAAGTTTATAATGGCTGTTTGCAAATTAGGATTTTCAAAATATCACATGTGTCACATATATTATTTAAAAAGTACATTTAAAATATTATAAAAATAAATGACAGTAAAATTATAAAATTAAAATATATAAAATAATATATATTGGGCCCGAACTTGTCCAAGCTTTTGTATCTAGTTACAAATATAAGTATTAATTGCAACAAGCAGAAAATACACTTTAATAATTGATGACAAAAAGATTTCTTTTACCTTCTCAGCCACATCTTCAAAATGGAAAAGTGCATCTTTTTCTTTCTTTCTTTCTTTCATGCACTTTAAATCTTAGAAAAAAGACTCATCATAATTCTAACCTTCTCAATTCATTTTTCCTATCCTATACGAATAACACTAAAACATATTCAATGTAATAGTACTAGTGGTCCTATTTTTATAAGATAAAGAAACCGTTTTTGATAGACTACATTTCTAATAGACCATTGGTTAAATCAATTCCCCTTTATTTATCTATTGTCTACTGATCCGCCATCCCCATATAAACCTATCTACCCCATCCAAAAAAGAAGAAAAAGACATTTAAAAAAATAGTAACCAACAATATTTTTGAATGCTTTAAGAAAAGTTGTATGAATTAAACAATGTAAAAGATGCTTCAATTGGTTATTCATTTAGAAAGAAATATCATAAAATTCATGAAATTAAACAAGGAGAAAAACACACCTTTTTGGATGAAATGAGATTATGAAAAGCCTTTATCATAGTTGTTTTTTTTTTCTTTTTAATTGTTAGGGAAAAACAAACTCAGGTAAATGGGAGTAAACGAGCGTAAAACAAGGAAGAAAATGAAAGAAAGGAAGGAGAAAAAGAGTTGATTACAAAGGGAAAAAATATTTACGCATTTTTTGAAGTTTGGTTGTTATATTTCGTGCGTAAATTATGGACAACCTAAAATTGTCTAAAACAATCCATAAACTATTTACCTAAATCGTCAAGCACAATTGCTAATTTTTACCCTCTAAAGACGCGATAAGTGTTATAAAATATTATGGTGTGGATGTGTACTACGTCAAGAAATTACTCTCACAGATTATCTACGTTACTTCCCTCCATTATGAAGATAATCTCCAACTTTATACCATTATTTTTGTAACCTTACACCTCCATAATCTCCTCCATTATATTGTTGATTAATGTCAGATTTATAACTAACCTTTTGTATGTCTCTATATTACGTTATAAATAGAGGCATAATAAGAGTTCATATTGTACACACTTGAATACTTGGAGGAATAAGAAAAGCTCTCATGCATCTCTTGTCTCACTATTTCTATTGCTTTCATCTTCTATATTTTTTGTCTTTTTTTTTGCTTTAGTTTTATCATAGTAAAATAATTAGAACTTTATTACCTTCTTTTTTAAGTTTTTGAGCATACAGTTTAACCTTTTGATCATTTATATATACTTCTGTTATTCATAATATATGTTATTACAATATATTTTTTGAGTTTTTGGTCAAAAACATCCTTAAACTATACCTAAACTTAAACTACATTCTTAAAATATCTTTTTTTGGCAAAAAAACATCCTCTAAGTATTTAAAAGTTAAGAATTTTCATCCTTCTATTAGATATCGTCAAAAAACTAGGGGATCTTACAAAAACATGAGCAGTACACGTGACTATCAACAAAAAAAATTTCTGCATAATTTCATTACCCGCTATAAGAAGTTCCTGTAAAAAATATTAAAAATCTTACGCGCCATTGCTTATTGAAATAAAAAATGTTTGGAAGGTACGAGGAGACATGATTTGCTCTTTTTTTCATTTAGTAACGGAAAGAAGCTGGAGCTTAATTATCTTTACCTTTTTCAAAGTCAAACTGTATTTAGATCAAGAAATTTTTGGGTCAATCTGATATTGAAGTGATCAAAATATTGATTATGTCTCGCATTTGAGTTTCATTCTACATTATTAGAAGCGGAAGTTTCCAACAAACGCCGCCTCTAGCATATTTAATTGAGAAGAAACATATTTCAACTAATAATATATTTAATACCAAATTACATAAAAATAAATGAAAAAGAACTGTCAAATTAAAAGATTTTGCATAATGCTAAACTCAATTACTGAAAAAGTTCACGATAGTATTTTTGGCGTATCTAAGAATAATAATTATGAAGGAATGACTTGATTTTTGTGGGATCTGTTACTTTTCTGACAAATTTAAGTAGAAGGATAAAAATTGTTCACTTTCAAATACTTGAAGGATGTTTTCTGATAAAAATGATACTTTAAAGATGTAGTTAAAGTTTGAGTATGGTTTAAGGATGATTTTAGCCAAAAACTCGTATATTTTCAGTTAGGAAATGTATTATCATTATTGAACATGTTTTAAAATAGAGTTGCATATACTCCCTCTGTCCCTAATTACTTGTCCACTTTGTATTGACACACCTATTTAGAAAACAATAATTGACATAGTAAATTTACCATTTATCCTTATTAATTATGAAGTTGATGAATTGAAAACTTAGAATTTTCAAGAAGTTCTACATTTTTCAAAGTAGTTAATTGAGGGTATAATATATAAAAAAAACTTGTCCTTCCTTGATTTGTCAAAATGAACAAGTCAATAGAAACAACTAAAAAATAAAAAATAGACAAGTAATTAGGAATATTCATTGAATCCGTTTAGTCAGACCACTCATGTGCATGTATTTATTGTGTATTTGGTTGACAGCATAAATAATATTACTACTACCTTTGTCCAATAGTATTTGTTTACTAGTGAATTTATATACTTTTTTAAGAAAGTATAAATAGAGGTATAATTTTATTATATCACTTTTAAATATAATAAATACAATGTCTTAAAAAATGTAATAGAGAAATGACTATAATTAGTGATAAGAATAATTTAGGAATGAAGTGTAAAATTACCTATTAATTTCATAAAATAGATAAATATTATTAGAAATCACAAAATAATATAGTATACAACTATTATTGAATGAAGGAAATAATAATTACTACGTAACTAATACAACCTTTGATTAGCGACATTATTTAATATTTGCATTAACTTAATGTATGTACTATTTATACCCTCCGCTCTCTTTTAATTGTCATGTTCTGTTTTTTAAAAGTCAATTTAAATAATTTTTAAAATTAAATTAGATTACTATATTTTAAACAAAAAAATTAGATATTCAAAAACTAAATAAAAGTACAACAAATTGTTTATCATAAAATAATATTAATTTTTTGATGTTCCGAGTTTACATTAGAGATCCAACTAAATTGGGATAAAGTGAATAGGTGAATTTTCTCCATATCCCAAACTTAAATCTGAAATTTCTGATAAAAGAATGGAGCAGTCTAACCACCGCACCGAGCTTTAGTTTAACTTGTAGTGGAACATGACGTATCGCCGGTAAAGTTGAAGGAACAGCCGTCGATCTTTGACTTTCCTCAACCAATTGGCTGATCCAACGGCTGACACTATTTTAGTCCTCCTTTCAATCTGCGTCGGATCCTTCCTATATAGTTCATACTATACGCGTATCTCTCTCTCTCTAAAAGTTCTTTTTCTTTTGCACCATTTTATTTGAACAATACTTTTCCTTGTTGGGTAGAGAAGAAGAAGAAGAAGAAGGTAGTTGAACAATCAACAATATTTCAATTTTTTATTATAATTAATTGTTTTGACTCATCATTTGATCATTATCAATTCAATTTTGTCAACTGTGTAATACAATTTTTTTTTGCCCAAAATTCAAATAAGAGTTTCCTTCTATTTGGGTCAACTGATTGATTATTAAGTCACTTTTCTTGTTAGAATTCAAAAGTAAGAAAGTTAACTTCTTTTTTTTGTTGATAATTTTGTAAGTTTTTGGTTGAACTTTTCTTGTTATTTCTTGATATGGAGTAGTGATACAAATATTTGATATTCAATAATCTTAGTCAACTGTAAGTTGATATGGGTTTGGAGGTTTTTGATTGTATATAAGTTTTGATTTTCCTGATAGGGGTTGTCATATTGTTTTGATGTCCTTTTGAGTTTTCTGATTAACTCTCATGGTATTTCTTTTTTCATTTTCTTGAGTTTTTGAAGTTTTGATTGTTTCGTGATGTAACTTGGTGGATAGATACACGGTATCTGTGTTGGTGGGAGGTAGCAGGTATCGGTTATCAAAAAGAATTTGTTTCTGTTATGATCAGCTTTTTGGGGGATTCTATGTTTTTGTTCATCAGCTGGGGTAGCTGTGCTCAACAGTTACTGCCTTGTTTATGCTGTTATTTATGTTTATCTTCTAAAAATCTACGACATTCTGAAGGATTGAATAATCAGTAGTTTAATTCTTGTAACGAGAAGTCAATGACCTTCTGTAGATATCTCTTGTGTCAGTTTTAATGGCTTATATGAGGTTCAAGTAGTTTTAGCTGTCAATGAATTGTTGGAAACCTACAAGTTAATTATTCTTGAAATTTCTACATGTAAAATGAATGTGAGTTCTCCAAGGTGCAGAACTTTTGAACTACATTGTTCTTGAAGCCTTGGAGATTGTCGTACTATGTTTTGGAAAACAGCTTTTAAGTTCCGACTTGACCTGCTAAAGGGTATTAGTCATTTTCTATCATTTAATTTCGTAAACATATGGCGTTGTTGATGCTAATTATTGTATGTGGTTTGACAGGATTTGGTGGTTAGTGTAATCAATGGATGTATATTCTGGCAAAAGAGCTAAAAATGGGCTTGTCGCGCCCAGAAGAGGTTTAAGGGATACTGCTGATAGCAGAGATGAAGATGTTCAGCTGCGCTCACGGCTTGAATGCAGTGGCCGGCTCAACCATTTGAAGAGCAGCTGTGTTGGAACTAAAGAGAAATCCAGATCATTTAAACCTACTTCTAATGCTTCGAATGGGAAGGATGTGGTTGGGAGTTCATCTAGGACATCTTCAGTGCTGAGTGTAAGAAACGCACGCGAGGGATCTCACATAAAATCTTTCTCTCAAGTTGGAAATGATCAGTCAGAAATTAGCTCTTTGAATGGTGTGCCAGAAGTTACAGAACAAATTCAGTCTTCGCCAGAGTATCAACTCAATATTAGTTCAGCAGCGAGAGACACTAGATCAAGCAAAGCTAGATCGACAGAAGCAAGACACTCTAGTGGAACATCCAGTGGTAAACCTCGTAAAATAGTTTGTCACAAGTCTGGTTCTTACAATCAACATACTCCAATGCATGCCTCTGTTTCTTCACAATCTAAAGCCATTGATTCTGGAAAGCGGCCCTGTAGCAGTGGGGCTGGATATGGGTTGAGAAATCTAAAATGTAAGTCCATATCAGATGTCCTCCCAAATAATTGTTCGACATCGGAATCAAGATTTAGTAGAAGGGACATGGTAAAAAGAAGAAATACCGAAGGTGAAAGTAGTTCATCTGCTAAAGGGAAGAAAAATACCAAGGCTTCACAGAGAGAAAAGCATGTCACTCGTCAAACTCGTGGAATCTCCATCTCTGAGTCAAGAAGTGGCAGAAATTTGGATTATAGTGTGAATAATCATGCTTTGTCAGTTCAGACCCGCAGGTCAATGAATGTGAATTCTAGGTTTAGGGGTCCAGTACAAGATTCATTGCAAACTGAGTCCTCTGGCTTAGTCCAAAGTTTACATCGGCCTGAAACGCCAGATCTCAATCTGGAGTCATCAAGCCAATTGTTCACAGATGGCTCTTCATCAAGTGATTTTAGTTCTTATAGTTTTCCTGGAAATGATATTGATGATTTACCCAGTGTAGTGCCCTTCACTTCTGCCGAACTAGGTATTAACCGATTAATGAACCACCAAGCCTTACAGCGATATAACATGGATGGAGTTGCTCAGGTATTTACCTGACGAATCTAAATTATTCTGTTTCCCAAAATTTACATGATTTTTGTTTAAGATATTTGATTTGCTTACTGCTTCACTTTACAGGTATTATTGGCACTTGAGAGAATGGAAGCAGATGAAGAGTTAACATATGAGGTATATTTTAGTACTTCAGACCGCCTGACAATGTCCTATCTGGATTTATCAATGGAACTATTGTTTTCTGTCTACAGCAGCTACTTGCATTGGAGACGAACTTGCTGTTTAGCGGCCTTAACTTCTTTGACCAGCATAGGGACATGAGACTGGATATAGATAGCATGTCCTATGAGGTCTGTTTTGCAGTTCTGATACTTTATGAGTACTGAGTATTTAAAAAAGTATTCATTCTTATATCAACAATCTAAGAAAGTCATTTTCTAGCTGAAATCTTCTCAAGTTAGAGGACTATTCCTTGGGGGGTAAAAGAATAGCTTTTCTCCCGGTATAGTATGATTCTATAGCTTCCAGGTCATGATTTATTGCTTGTGAACAGGAATTACTAGCTCTTGAAGAGAGGATGGGCACTGTCAGCACAGCTCTGCCGGAGGAGGCAGTATCAAAGTGTCTTCAAAGAAGCATTTATCAAGGCATGCACTCGGAACTAGGGGCATTTGGAGGTGATGGGGATGAAGCTGAGATCAAATGCAGTATTTGTCAGGTACATTTACCCATTTTTATATTTACCGAAGTGGACGATTCTTTATGTTACATCTCGTCTCTGAAAACATGTAGGAGCCAGAAAACGTGTGCTTAGACCTAATAAGAGTCGGATCTTGCCATCCTTGACGTTGTTTCTTAAGCTTTTAGGATGCTCTATCTAGATGACAGCGTACTTTCAGACACTAAGCACATAATGTTTTGCAGGAGGATTATGTGATTGGAGATGAAATCGGAAAGTTGGAATGCAAGCATGGTTATCACATGGAATGTGTACAACAATGGTTAAAGCACAAGAATTGGTGCCCAATCTGCAAGACATCAGCAGCAGCTTCATCAAAGCTAACAACAGCACCATCTTAGTTTAGATCAATTCAAACACCAAATCCGACGAAAAAATAAAATAAAAATAAATTTAGACACCAAAATTCCAGATGTGGGGAAGCTGAATTGTTTCCTTACTGTACAAGTTCATCCACATGGTTGGTTCTAGCATTTTATTTTTCTCCTTTTTCCTTGATTCTTGTACATTTTGTGTTTCACTTGTAAATATTTGACATTTTAAGCTGTAAGCTCAGGTTTTTATTAAGAATGAATTACAAGGATATAAGTAAGCTACTAACTAAAGCCATGACATGCTATGGAACCTCCACCGTGCTGAGGGAGGGGGGACCAAGCAGGGCGCGTCTTTGTACCTCACTGAAGTAATCCAATATGTGGTTCGAAGGTACTTTATTTCGGTTGTAAAGCTGGTAGATGGAGAATGAAAGAGGATGAGCTGGCCCTTTTGCTCAACTAACCTCCAAAGGACTCAAAAAGTAATACTACAAAACTAATGTATTGGCTAAATGTGTAAATAACTTTCCAATGGGTACATCCCACGTCCACAGCCTCTCGTACAACTTCCCAAGCACGAAAACACCTCATAATCTTTGTAACATTGATTGATTAAAGTAACTCTTTTAAATGAAAACACACACTTTGGTGTATAAAACATTCCTCGTTGATAAGATTTGGAGAAAGTCTACATTTTGAGATGTGATGTAGACAATTTATCACAATATAAGCTTTTTCTACACTCAGAATATGATATATTCTAATACAAATATTAGTGATTATTTTCATGACTTGAACATGCTTACGAACTGAGCCACTTTAATGGAATGTGCGTGGCTGCGTGCCTTTGAAGTCCTAAAAGCAAAGATTTTGCAGAGATATCTAGAAAAAATGGTTTATTATTAATAAACGATTTAGTCTTAACTAACGACCTTATTTTAAAGGCCACTTGCTGATAAATGCTTTTATTAAAATCATTAAATTGTTTAGTGATTAAAATGATTTTATTTTTTGCAATTAACTGACTATTTTATTAATCACCAAGTGATGTATACAAATCCGAGTGAACCAATACCCTGGTTGCTCCTCATGCTATCCTTATAGCAGCCTAAGAAATCTAAAAAAACAGAGATCCTATAATGAACATAGAGCTTCAAACAGGTTCCTATTGCCCCTCACTCTTATACATGTGTTTGTCTTTATAGTATGAAGCAAGGTCTCTTTTGCTTTGGAAACTCGTTGGAATATTAAGACATTTCTCTCACACCAAATCTCATACACCACTGCTGCAAAACAAGCTTTTAAAAGGGTCTTTCGTGCTGCTCTAGTGATTAAAATAATTTTATTTAACCCGAAAGGGTGGCCCAGTGGTTTGGGCTTGGGACTTCCATGTTGGAGGTCTCAAGTTCGAAATCCCTTGCCAACGAAAGCAAGGGGTTTGCCTTCTGGGTCGAGCTCGTCGCACCGGGCTTGCCTAGTGCGGGTTACCTCTCCTATGTGATTTGCGAGCTATTGCATAGGAGCGGGGGTTTTACCCTGTGCACACCCAAAGGGTAGTGGCTGCGGGTTTCCCTTGTCATAAAAAAAAAATGATTTTATTTATGAAATAGTTTTAACTACATACCAATATTTTTAAAAGATTCGACTTAAAATTTCATTGCTTTATTAATTAATGAAATGCCAATTTACTAAGCATTCTCTCCCCCTTTTCTCACTTTTCATGTGTACAAAAAAACAAAGAGGAAAAAATGAGAATTTTACAATTTAGGTAAATAATTACATGAGAAAGAAATTCACACCAAATATCAAGATTAAAGAAAATAATTCAAAGCTTATATTCCTAAATTCAAGATTACTTTTTTAATTATTTTTTTATAATAGGGTTGGTAACAACTAAACCAAAGAGGGGCCCAACAAGAAGCATACGACATTTGACTGGACAAATTTTGTACTGAAATCTATCTTCTCTCTGAATTCGCCATCTTATTGATCTTCAGATAAGATTATTGAACTCTCCTTCTTCTCCCTCCCTTCCTCCACAGGTAAAATTTTGCTCCTCTTTTTCTTGGTGTTCTGTAAAATTACTTGAGAAAAATCACATCTTTGGCTCAATTTTGCTTTTCAATACCTCAAATTGTCAATTCTTGTAATATAAAGCTCTTTCGGTTTTACTCTAGTTCATTCGTACATTTTGAATTCACTTTTATTTTGCCAATTGATTGAGAAAATTATATGTTAAGCTCAATTATGGTTTGGAATGCTAAAAATCAATTCTTGTTATGCAGTCTCTTTTGGGTGGGTGGGGGTTGTTTCTGTTATTGGATTTGCTTCAGTTGGATAGATGAATTTGAAAGTTCCTATCTTTTTTGGGTTTTCTCCAAATAGCTCAAGAAATCACATATTCATCTCCATTGTGCTTACAAATACTAAAATTTCTAGTCTTGTAATGAAAGTTTTTCTAGGTTCTTGTTGTTATTGGTTTTATTAACAGAATCATTAGAAAAATTCTGGTTTTGGGTCAATTTTTTTGAGAAAATTACATCTTATGCTCAATTATGTATTGGATGGTCAAATTCCAATTTTGTGATGTATTGATTTTTGTGTGTGTGTTTTTTTTTTTGTGCGTGTGGATTTGCTGCAATAAAATGATGCATTTGAAAGTTCTAAGAAATCGCATTTGTGGCTAAATTATGCTTTGTAAAGCTCAAAATTCCATCTGTAAAATATGATCTTTTTGGGTATGGGATTTCGATTTGTGTGCATATTATGGGATTTCAAATTGTAATATATGCACTTTCCCTCATATTGTAGTGCTGCTTATCTGAGCAATCATGGCTTCTGCGGCAATGTTGAACGCACCTTGTAATATTGGAGCTCTAAAGTTTGAGGTGAAACTGAAGCCATCACCAAATTTGTTTTGTGCACGGCCTTCTGTTAAGTTGAATCAAAGGAGGGTGTTGACCATTAGAGCTAGCAAGGAAGGGCATGATAATGGGTCTAGTTCAGGACCCTTGAGAAAGATGGGCTTGACTGATGAGGAGTGTGAGGCTGCTGTAGTTGCCGGAAATGTGCCTGAAGCTCCTCCGGTTCCACCAAAGCCGGTTGCACCTGCCGGTACCCCTCTTGTGTCTTCTCTGGTTAGTTTTGAGACATCATTATTTGTAATTATGTCAATTTGCCATTTTAGAGATGGCGAGGAAGTGTTCTAAGTGGACCACCTTTTTCATTAGTTTTGGAGGAGTGTTTTGATTACTTTTTGACTTTGGTTTTGGTGGCATATTTTCTAATCTGCTAAATATTATTTCCCTATCTCCATATCAAATTGTTACAGGAATTAGATGTTTCATGAATCCAGAGTGTTTGATTTATTTTTGATTGAACTGGCCAGATGTAAGTTGGTTACTATGGTGTACTTACATGTAATTCACAATGTTTCTGAATGACAAGTAACTTACCAACTGTTAAAATAGCAGAAGCAGTGGAGAACAAATTGCTCTGACAACTTGGTCACAATTGAGTATAGGCATCTCAATAAATGATAACTTACTTAGGATATAAAAAATGGATTCATCTACTGAATTGAGGCAAAAATTTCATAAAATGCTAGTACTGTATTGGAAGACTGCTTAACTATTGTCGATGGGTGTTATTACATTTTGAATTCAAGATTCTTTAAAACATTTTTCAAGAGTTCTAGTACAGAAAGGCGAAAGCCTTATAAAGGAAAGTGACCATACTTTGAGAAAATTACACCAGACTATAAAATCTTGAAGTTGACAGATAAGGTCTAACAATAACTTCTTTGAACATCTTTGACTATTCTTATCTGGAAGGAGGATGCAGAATCTTGAATTTGATACTTGCAAATTACATGATATTTACTTATAGTGTATTTCTTGTATTTTTAGAAACATTGAGGGTCTTTATTCCATTTACACAAGATGATCAGCGATCATTGTTAGACATTCCTATGAATACTTGACTCTGAAGATGGTGTAATTAATGTTTTATCCTTCAACTTCTGGAAAAAAATATCCTTCAACTTCTACTCTTCTTGTAGGCTGTCAGTGGGTACTACATTTATTATTTTGTAAGTAATAGTGTTAACTTGTTTAGTTTGTGTGTATGATAGCATCTTGGTTGAATTGTTGAACTGTATAAAGATTTTTTGGTGATAATGCTTTAATGTAGACTCAATACTGCATCAGAAGTTGATAGATTGATTTGCTATGTGCCTAGCTAATGACTAGATGTTGCTTGTATAGCCAATTAATAGGAGACCACGCCGTAATCGTAGGTCGTCAGTAGCAAGAGCTGCATTCCAGGAAACAAATATAAGCCCTGCGAATCTTGTATATCCACTATTTATTCATGAAGGTGAGTACTTGTCTGAGTTACTTCCTCTCTGCTTATAACCTGTATCAATCTGTTCTTACAAATTGCACACTTGCAGGTGAAGAGGACACACCTATTGGAGCAATGCCTGGATGTTATAGGCTTGGATGGAGGCATGGTCTTGTTGAAGAGGTCGGTGAGCTATCCCTGGGATTCTTCGTCCTCTATAATGACTTTGCATTCTTAGATCAAAGTTTCAGCATTTTGATTCCTTAATTCAATATGGGTATCACTCACTCTTGTTAGGATTATCAACGACATGCTTGTCTAGATTCTGACTGTGCTCGTCTGGCAAAAATAATTAAAATAACACTGTCAAGAACTCTGCTGTCAGATTCCTCTGAGTCACTCGCTGTGTGTAATAAGAGAGGCGTGCGTGCTGGACATGTTATTCAGTATTTTAAATATATACAAGACTTCAATTACAGCTACCAGAACAAAGTATAATTTTGGAATTCAGGTCTGAATATTCATTGCCACTTTGCGAGGTTGGGTAGGATGAAAGACATCATTTTTTTTAAATAATGAAAGACCTGCAAAGATTTCCTTTTTTTTACCAAAACAGTATTTAATTATAATCTTCCAGTGCATAAATCTGTCTTTTTTTTCCATCTTAAAAGAGACTAATTTATTCACTGGAAGATGATAGTGAAATACTGGTTTGGTAAAAAGGAAATCTTTGCAAGTCCTAGGTGCAGGTTTAAGTGTAGATATCAGGAAAAAGGAAAGAGCAATAAACAGAGAAAAAAAAAAAAGAAACACATACAACAACTAGCACAATTTACTACTACACCTCAATCCCAAGCAAATTTGGGGATCAGACAAGCTACCATGTGTATACTCATGTATATACTTATTTGCTAATAGGTTGAGAATGTATAGGATGACTCTTTTAATGGAGGAAATCACCTTGGAGGCTAAGAAGTACTTTTGGCGATAATTGGTACTTTTACAATTCTTATTGTCCATGTTATTGACAGACCTCATGTATGATATTCAAGGAAACCTACATTTGCTTGAACAGAAATCAAACAAAGTGAAGCTAAAATTAGTTGCTGTAAATCTGTTGTAACAAAATTGGAGTCTCCTAAATAAGAATTGAGGTGCTAAAAAGGGTGAAAAAAGGGCAGGTTAAAATCCAGTGGATGATAAATGGGTAGGCTATAGATGGGTTTGTAGGCTGCACTCAATTGCTCATCTGTAGTTGCCGCCTCTGATTGAGAAGTAAATACCAAATGGAACTGGAACATTTCTAGAATTTTACCAGCTCCAGAATATGATCATTCTTGACACTTACTGTCATATGCTTTTAGAGGGCTCATATAAATCTTGTCAATGATTTGGTTCCAATCTTGCAGTCCATGACACATGATTTTCAGTACTTAACAAATATGGCTTGGTTAAAGATACATCTAGATCATATTTGGAGATTCAACTGCGATCATAGCACCTTTGTAATACTTCTGTGCATTCTTTTGAGCAAGTGGATTTACTTTTTCTTATGCAGGTCGCAAAGGCAAGAGATGTTGGAGTCAACAGCATTGTGCTCTTCCCAAAAGTTCCAGATGCTTTAAAGGTCCTCTTCTAGACATCTATCAGCATAAATTTCCATGTACCATCTGACTTCAGATTATATAACTTGTTTCCTGCAACTTCAGACCTCTACAGGAGATGAAGCTTACAATGACAATGGATTAGTGCCCCGAACAATACGTTTGCTGAAAGACAAATACCCTGATCTTGTATGTAGATACATGTCATCTGGTTTCTTTTATCTGCTTAAACAATTTTTCTGTGGGAAAACCCTGGCGCTTCCTCTGATGTTTGATGTGTTTTCAATAGGTTATCTACACTGATGTTGCTTTGGATCCATATTCATCTGATGGGCATGATGGCATTGTCAGAGAAGATGGTAAGACATACTTTTGTGTTCGTACCAGCCTAATGGGAAAACCTTTTATTGCTGAATTACATAAAAATTAAGAAACAGTTCTAATAGATATAATACACATGAACCCATGGAATCCATTCTGTAAATTCTATCTCATATAGCACATCCTATTATTGTAGCTATGTTTATTATCTCTGTTAACTTTGAATTGATGCTGATGCAATGAGGTAAGTTCTCTTTCTTGGTTATGGTGATAGCAGTTAGTGTACTTCGGTCTTTAGCTTCCTGAGTTACTGTATGAAGGAGGAAGTTGTCTTTTGTACTGGAATATTTGGATAATGATCTTTTCTTTCATCATTTTGGGTCACTATAAAGCATAGACCACTAGTAGCAAAATTCCTCTTCAACAAAAAATCATACTTTCTTGTTGAAATCATTTACTTCATATAACTTTTCAGTTCATCAAACATGAAAACTTCATACATCTTACTTTTGTGACTCCTATTTGTAAGATAATAACTGATAGCTTTTGAAACTGTACTGATTCTTGATGGCACTTCATCTCTATCATGGATGCTTCCCTGGATTGCAATCCGAAATATAAATGCAAGTTATATTTATGGAAAAGGGTCAAAATTACCCCTGAACTATGCGAAATAGACCACTTATACCCTCCATTGCATTTTTTTTGAGAAAGGTAACATTACTTCTATATATCCACAGGTATACTACATCAAAGTGTAGTCCCCCTCCAAAAAGTTTTACTTACATCATTCCTAGGATCCTCCATTGCATTTTGGGATCAAAAATACCCCTACCGTTATCTTAAAAGACCACAAATATCCTCAAGAGTTAACAGCTATGATGTGGCACGCCACATGACACAAATTCCGCCACCTAAGCTTGTCAACTAGGATACCCACTAAATTTTGACCCAATTTTTATAGAATCCAAACCCTCACCCATTCTTGCTAGATCCGACCCATTTTAATTAAGAGGCAAANAGACCATTTATACCCTCCATTGCATTTTGGGATCAAAAATACCCCTACCGTTATCTTAAGGTACCACAAATATCCTCTAGAGTTGACAGCTATGATGTGGCACGCCACATGACACAAATTCCGCCACCTAAGCTTGTCAACTAGGATACCCACTAAATTTTGACCCAATTTATATAGAATCCAAACCCTTTCCCATTCTTGCTAGATCCGACCCATTTTAATTAAGAGGCAAACATATCCGGCAACATCTGCTCCGGTGATGTCTACAACGACAAAATCGGAGAATCTAAAGCAATTTCTTATTGTACTATCCTCTAGAAATTGAGATCTGAAATAATTTATGTTTCCTTTACATTGTACTCTAATTAATCAGGGTTGGTTGGAATTGCCAATTATGTTTGTTGTTCACAGAACTAATTAAATAATTAATGTAATAAAATGCTATGGTAATGAAATTTATGTCTCTTAAAATCTCTTTACATCTCTGGTTTGAGATTTATGAAAAAGTCCAGTATGAATATAACTTATTTTCTAGGGTGGCGGAGCACTGTCAGCGGGGGGCTGAGTCCCAATTGAAACTAAATTCTTTGATG
The DNA here is from genome assembly GCF_019186545.1 of Solanum stenotomum. Classification (NCBI taxonomy): domain Eukaryota; kingdom Viridiplantae; phylum Streptophyta; class Magnoliopsida; order Solanales; family Solanaceae; genus Solanum; species Solanum stenotomum. Next base: position 45,654,347 of record NC_064291.1, read on the forward strand.
GAGAAGTTTAGTGGGTTCTTCTAAATTGAAATTCTTAAAGCCAATTGTGTTCTTCAAAATATCCTAGTCGCTGGTCTATTGAATTGAATAACGAAAATGAGGTGAAAAGATGATGTTTGCCTCTTTATTTTAGTGGGTCGGATCTAGCAAAAATGGGTTATAGTTTGAATTATAAATTGGGTCAAAATTTAGTGGGTATCCTAGTTGGCAAGCTTAGGTGGCGGAATTAGTGTCATGTGGCGTGCCACATCACTGCTGTTAACTCTTGAGGGTATTTGTGGTCTCTTAAGATAACGGCGGGGTATTTTTGATCCCAAAATGTAATGGAGGGTATAAGTGGTCTATTTCACATAGTTCAGGAGCAAGTTTGACCCTTTTCCGTTATATTTATCAAAAAGGAATTAAAGTTGCATTTATCATTGCTAATAATTTTACAGAAAATATTTGCTGCGAAGATGAGGAGAAAATACCTTATATTGGGCTTTTTAAGAGCTTATGATAGATAAACCTTTTTTCTTGTTTTCTCTTTCTATATATATTTTTTAAAATAAAGATATGGATAACAAAGGCCTTTATTTGGAAAAATTGGGAATGCTTTTAATTCCTGTTGCAGAATAGAAATCTTTGTTTAGCCGCTGTAGGATTCCTAAAGCACCTTATATTTTTTTTATTTTTTTGGGTAATACCACTCTTAATTAGGAATATTTACTGTTCTGTTTGATTTAGTTTTATCCTAAAAGGAAACCAACCAACTATGTTGGTTTGATAAATATACGAACCAAACTAAATCAAATATTTTTTCCAGTTTTGTTTTTTTTTCTTCGATTTTTTAGTCACGTGAAACACAAATTCAATTCACAGCAAAAGGTAAAATCTCTCAAATGTCAATATATGTTTAGAAATAATCAAGCAGATAGATTAACTTATCATCTATTGAAACATCCACATATGAGAAGTTCACCGTGAGACATGATAATTATCCACTAACAAAATTAATAAAACAAATTTACATCCATCTATGCTGCCAAAATTAACTAACCTTAATGATTTAAAAATAATATACAAATCACGCCTAAATAACTTCATTATATGTGAACAGAAAAGTCAAGCAAGCATCACGAACATGTTAAGACAAATTTACAATTTTTGTTGTTAAAACTATATAAAGTTCTAAAAGAATATCTAAAAATTGATATCTATGTGTACAGAATTATACAAAATCCAATTGATACAAGTCAAAGGACAAGTTATTTCAGTCAATTTGGTTTGTTTTTTAGTAACACCTAACTCTCTTTCAAAGTTCCAATACTGCAGTTTGTATGTGTTTGAGAAAGGCTTCCAACAGTTGATAGCTTTAGCATGGCCTTAGTTATGAATGTTTGTCAAAGTTATGTTGGTGACATTTGTACTTGTTTCCTCTGTTGTTAATTGTGTATCTCCTCTTTTGCATCAATGATATTTTCTTTTCCATAAAAGGAATAGAATTGGATGAATTTCCTTGTTAATAGAGGTTGAACGAAGACAATGTTTAAAGACAAAGAAACACAAAAATATTTGCCTTTATGTGGTTTCTTAAAAATTGAATGACCACAAATGTACAGAGTTAATGTTGACTTTTTGAATACTTGAGTTTGGTTTTGGTCTTCTGAAATGGCTGCAGGAGTTATCATGAATGACGAGACTGTGCATCAGTTGTGCAAGCAGGCCGTTGCTCAGGTTATCTTCTATTTCATATGATAATGTTTCTTCACAACAGACAAGCTTCCATCACTGTTTCTACTCTTGCTTGTATACATATTTTCATTTTGACCTTTGTTGAGCTGCACCATTTTTCGTGTTCTTTGAGAATAATTTCTATAGTGCTGGCTGAGTTATTGACTTGAGAAGTTGAGATATTTTTCTTACTTTTGCAAGTAGTGTGACCTTACCGAGAAAACTATTCCACATGTCTTTTGCTGGATTCTGAGGCTGATGGATATATATCTAGTTGAAGAACAATTATTATTGATGGATGGCCACCATCTCTTTCTTTTTATTGTTTTTATTCCTTTCTTTACCTACTTCTGTTTCTTTTAAGGCTGAACGTGATTGTAGTCATTATGATTACTAAGTATAGAAGTTTGCAATCCCAAAAAGGTTAATTCATCCCAAGTGGGGATACAGCAACATTGATGGAGTAATGCTGGTCATGCAGGAAAACCAGCCAGAGTGGGTGTAATAGGTTGAAGGCAATGACGCTGCAGATTTGGGTGAGTGGGTGGGTGGGGGTATTGTATTAGGGAGAAAATTGGGAAAAAAACACCATATAGTTTTATTTTAAGCGGTACCACATGTAGTACTGGATGTCACTCTGGAATTAACTTTCAAACAGTGTCATGTTAATAACTTCACAGGGGAGTGTCTGTCTGAATACTTCTCTCGAATCTTCAATAACTAGGCCATTAGCTTGCAAACTAAGTCATTTCGTTGTCAGTCAAACCAGGTGGTAATGAACACTTCTAGGGTTCTCAATTACTGCTCTTATGTATACTTGTTTGTCTGCGTATCCACAAGAATCTGAACCACAACTTGCAAGTTCAATATATCATCATAGAAGCCCAGTAGGACCTCAAACAACAGAAAAGAAGAAACTAGCTGCGAAAAAACACTGCCTTCTAACTTTTAAGAAAAAAACAGGAGTAACCAAATTACAACATTGAATAAAATATCCTAAAATATGATTAAGTTCAGTAATCTTTCCAATTGATGATGCTAGCTCTTGAACTTGGTTTGTCGTTGATAATAATGAATATAAAGCTTTTCTAACTTAAAGCCAGGTATAAATCAGGTGTCTGTTCATTTTCCCTTTGCTCTTTTATGCTTGCATGCATTTTGTTGATAATTTTTTTTATCAAAACGTAGTGTCTGATCTTGTTATTTCCTCTTCTTTTATCTTAGGCCAGAGCAGGAGCAGATGTTGTCAGTCCGAGTGACATGATGGATGGTCGTGTCGGAGCAATTCGAGCAGCTCTTGATGCTGAAGGATTTCAGCATGTGTCGATCATGTCCTATACGGCAAAGTAATTTTCAAAACTCATAAGTTCTGTCAATGTAGATATTATATATAAGTCCTGGAAATATTTAGTTGTTTGCATATAGATTCAGTATTCAATGAGGCAATTTTTCTATGTTTGTGCTTTACCCCTCTTGTATATTGAGAAATATATCTTACATCTTAGATCAAGCCTAAATGGGTTAGCAGCATCATATGGTGACTTCTCATTTTATTTTTTAATGTAAGCACTCAGAGGTAGCTTAAGATCTGGTTCTTTTCATGTAAGAGAATTTGATGATCAGTCTCTCCAATGGTTCCGGACATTAGTGGTCTAACAACTTAGAACTCGAGCATTGTTTATTTTTATTTTTTTGCTTTTATGGATTCTTTGATATTGAAACTCAACTTCCATCTCTTTTTTTAACTTGTTAGCTTGAATTATATTTGCAGGTATGCAAGCTCCTTTTATGGACCTTTCAGAGAGGCTTTAGATTCAAATCCACGTTTTGGAGACAAGAAAACGTACTGAACAACAGACTATTATTATTTTCCTTTTATCAAATATCATTCATTATGTAGACAAAATGAGTGTCTCTGAACTTGGTTTTCACATGCAGTTATCAGATGAACCCCGCAAATTACAGAGAAGCATTAGTTGAGCTGCAAGCAGATGAGTCTGAAGGAGCTGATATTCTTCTTGTTAGTATCGCATTTGTTGTTCTGCAGAAATTTGGAAATATACTATTCTTCTAAAGCTGCTGCTGCTTCTTCTTCTTCTTCTTCTTTTTTTTTTTTTTTTTTTTTTTTTTTGCATATCAGGTGAAACCAGGTTTGCCTTATTTGGATATTATTAGGCTTCTTCGGGATAAATCTCCTTTGCCCATAGCTGCCTATCAGGTACTCAGATGTTCATTTCGTTTGTTTTTCATCATCTTTTTATAAGTAATCAAAGATTTTATAAATGTTTGCACTAGCCAGTGAGAGAAAACATAGCTACTGATAGTGCAGATCCCCTCTTGTATCTAAAATTGCATCAACATCCTGTACAATAACCAGGTTGCACCAAAAAACTAGCAAAATAATATTGAATATCTTTGTTTAAGGCAATGTAAATTTCTCCTATCGCCTTCAAAAGTTCTTTTCAAGCCAAAAGTCCACCAAATGGCTTGAGGGATGCAATGGAACTCTAGTTTGTGCTTAAGAAGAGTTACTTCATATTCAGCATTGTCATGTAGATGAGTTGCAATAATAAGTCCAACAAGTTTACTCAAGGCTTCCGATGCTTCTGTGTGACAGATTTGAGATCTCTTCAATTTACTTGCACGTTATTTTCTTTCTTGAACAATATATTTGTCACGAATTTTGGAATCTGAAACCCTTTGTACAGTCTAGACTTGAGTTATTGCTCTGCAGAATTCAGGAAGATTTCTGGGGCTCTATGCTCTCGGTGTTTTTCGTCAACGCTGCACTTAGTATTTCCGGCTCTTGCCCGTTTGTTTACAAGCATAAGGGACTGAGGGTAAAGAAAGCTCTTTTTCCTGATAAATGACCCTTGCTTCCAAATAGATCTAAATGCTTTGCCAAGTGAATGATTTTAATGAATGATGCATTAAGAGTTTAAGACTTTGTTTTTGCAGAACTATTGAATTGTTCAGTTCTGTTAAATATAACAGTTTGATAAAGTACCACTCTGGTGTATTGAATATACTTGCTAGTGGACTAATTCACACTCCATCAACCATCATAGAGAAGGCGTCTTTCAATCGTCATGCAAATTGGGAGTCTATTAAACAAAAAATGGAACTTGTGACATGACATATCTTCATTAGGAACTCATTTCCATATTCTTTATATGATACCCCATCATCATCTTCTTTTACAGTTTCTGGTATCTGAAAATCAATTTCTGCCAATATCCTTGAACACTAGTTTTTGCCTTCATTTCTACGCTATCGTCTTCTACAGTTTCTCGGGTTTCTTTCTTCACAGGTTTCAGGTGAATACTCGATGATTAAAGCAGGAGGGGTTCTGAAAATGATTGATGAAGAAAGGGTTATGATGGAATCATTGATGTGCCTTCGACGAGCTGGTGCTGACATCATTTTGACCTATTTTGCTCTGCAAGCCGGTAGATGCATGTGTGGAGAGAAGAGGTAAAGAGCTAACCGGATCATAAAAGGAATTCACGTACGAAGAAGATTTTCAAGTGAACTTTGTAAATTAGTTGATGTGAGCTTTGATTTAAAAAAGTAGCAGAACAACTATGTTAGTCGAGGGTCAATGGAAACAACCTCTCTACCTCACAAAGGTAGGGCAAGGTCTGCGTACATCCTACTCTCCCCAGACCCCCACTTGTGGGACTACACTGGGTATGTTGTTGTAATTGACTACGTTGCGTCTCTATTGTCTAATTTTCTTGGTTACTCATGAGGTAAATTTATTTAGATTATTTGATGTGAGCTTGATTTAGAGGAGAATATGTTCTCTTTGTAACCATTTTGTTCATTTCCTAGCTCAACATTTGAAGTTATTAATAAAAAATCAAAAAAAATCAGTTAATTGTTTCAACTTCCACACATGGTATGTTGTTGTTGTTGTTTTCCCCACATTGGCAGTGCTACCATATTTTGATTAGTTTCCTTAAAGTCAATTGTTTACTTTTCTAGGTTGTCATGATGCTCCACACCTTTAACTTGATATTAGAAATGGACATAATTCAACAGCAAATCAGTAAATTCCATAGGCTTTTGTGTTTTGGCTCCTTTCTTCTTTTATTGTTGATAAAAGGTTGATATAAATCATAAATTGGGATGGACCTTACTTTGATATTATGAATCGCGCGGATATAATTCAATCCCAAAAGTTGATTCATGAGGTGAGAATTATTCAAGAACATACGAGAAGATCAAATAATCCACCGCTCACCGATGTGGAAATTCACCAGTTTTGTCATCACACTCTACAAATATCTAAAAATCATCCCTGCAAATTTTTCGAGAATATTGTGAGAAAATAATTTAATTTGAGACGTAGGATATATACTCTTGTTGAATATGCTTAATTTGTTGTGTTATGTATGATTGTCACATGCAGGCACATTAAAGATCACTTTTAGAGATTATGGATTGATATTTATTGTTCACTTGTGACAGCCAAAAACAAGGCCACGAGAATGAGATAATACAAACAAAAAAATTCAGAAAACCAAGTACATGCATGTGTGCCTCACTATTTCAACATGTTGGGACCTTTTTTCTTTCCCGTGTCCGATATCTACGTTGGAATTTGATATTCTGAATTTGCACCGCATAGGCCTATTCTGGGGAAGCGCTCCCTACCAAAAATTTTTCGGGACTTTTTTTCTTTATTACTTGTAATTTGTTTTTGTAGGTATGAAAGAATTGTTGTAGTAATTTTTTAAGTAATATAATAATGTAAAAAGAAAATAAAAAATTACACCATCAATATGTAAAAGTTTAATTCTTCTTTTTTTTTCCTCCTCCATTCCATATTCCTGATTTCCAATTACTTTGTTGAAAAGAGGAAGTGGAGGGGAAGGGGAGAGGATGGGGAAAATAATAAAACAAGTATAAATGTTAAAGTTAATTCTAAGAGGAGGTAGACTATATTATTTTATTATATTGAATAATAGTGCATTTAGAGACGTGGATTATATTAACAATCTTGAATTATTATAATGAGAAAATACAAAATTATGAATAGGATTAATTAATAATATAGTATTATATTTTTAATCCAGAAAAATTGTTCAAGCCCATTCCTTCAATCGTACCTCATAGGATAAAATAATCATGTTAAAGATTAATTATGGTATGACAAGATTAGATTAGTTAGTTTGATGTGACAAGAATAATTTTAATTTTCAAAAAGTATTTTTTTTCCCTTTAAAATCATAAGAAAAAGCTACAAATATCGAGCGAGAAATCAAATACTTATACAACCTTTTAAATTACAATAGTACTCGAAATTAAGTTTAATCAGACTTAAATACTCATACTAGCTATCGAACGAGAATCCAAATAGCAACAAAAACATCAAATTAATGGACAAAACATATATGGCCATATGCCCATATGTAGTGTGGTAGTTAGAAAAATTATAATCCCCTTTCTTATGTCGTTTTGTAATATGAATTTCTTCTAATTAGTTATTAGTACTTCTCAATCTTATGTAAGATTCTCCCACAATTATAAAAAGATGATGTCAAATCATTTTCTAAACAAGTGTAGGGCAAAAATAAGAGGAGATATGCTGTCATTTGATGTTTTTATTATAGTGGTGCATGCATGTGACTTCTTTAGTGCTTTCTTCATCCCTAGTCACTAGCTAACAACTTCCTATATTTGTTTTTGCCTTTTTACTACTTTTATTTTTTTTTATGTCAAATTGAATGTTTATTTTGTGTTGTCTTTATAACAATCCCAATTCATTTTTTGCTTCATTGGGGGAATATTATAAATTTAATTAGAGATTTGTATGCCATGTTGGAATAAATACAAGATTTAGATTACTTTTACTTTTACAACACAACAATAAAAATTAAGTACTATTTATTGAATTGATGAGAAAGGAAAAAATAGTAGTGTTTTCACATTTCAGTATTTCAATGAAAATCTGTTTCCCACCATGTATTTTTCAGTGAACTAATTCGGTGAAAAATTTACTATCACTTCACAAATTAAATATTAGTCCATTTGAAATAGTTTAAGTGAAATTAATTAGTACTACTATTTATATAAAGTCTCACTAAAACTTTCAAAAGAAATTACATAAGAAATAATGGATAGGTTGATCAGTAGAAGTCAGTTTCTTCACTTAATCCTTCTCCTTCTTCTTCTACTCTCTATCGTGTCCAATAAAAGTTGTATTAATGCTCAGCTCCATCGCGATTTTTATCGGAATTCGTGTCCGAACGTAGAGTCCATCGTCCGATCAGCAGTTGAACAGAAGTACAGACAGACCATTGTTACAGCAGCTGCAACTCTTAGACTCTTCTTCCATGATTGTTTTATTCAGGTATATATAAATAAAAAAAATAGGTTCATTTTATTGCGTCTTTGTAACAAACCGTTATGTATGCACCACCCTCCCAGACCCGACTTGTGAGATTACACTTGTAATAGTATGAATTAATAGTGTGTATGATAATGTCAGGGTTGTGATGCTTCGATCATACTGAGATCCTCAGGAAATAACACAGCAGAAAAGGATCATCCAGACAATATATCACTTGCTGGAGATGGATATGACACTGTTATTAAAGCTAAAGCTGCAGTTGATAATGTTCCTGCTTGCAAGAACAAAGTATCATGTGCTGATATTTTAGCCATGGCTACTAGAGATGTTGTTGCATTGGTAAACAATATACTCTTTACTTGTGTTTCTTAGATGTTACTATACTCGAAGACGAATAATCTAGCTAATAGTTGAGCATTGGATGTATGTGTAGGCAGGAGGACCACATTATGCTGTTGAATTAGGAAGAAGGGATGGCAGAGTTTCTTCACAAAATAGTGTACCTAACAATTTACCTCACTCTGAGTTTCACTTGAAGAAGCTCCTTCCTATGTTTGCCTCTCGTGGTCTCTCTATCAGACATTTGATTGCCCTCTCTGGTACATTACCCATCTTCCTATTTCTTCTTTCTTCATTGGCAAAAGATACTAAAAAATTATCACGATTTATGCAGGAGCACATACACTAGGATTTTCACATTGCAACCAGTTCTCAAGCAGGATATACAGCTTTAACAGCAAACGCAAGGTTGATCCAACAATTGATCAAGTCTATGCTAAGGAACTCCAAGAAATGTGCCCACAGAATGCATCTCCTGGAGTAGTTATCCCCTTAGATCCAGATACCCCTCAAGTTTTCGATAACATGTATTTCAAGAATCTTCAGAGGGGGAAAGGGTTGTTCACTTCAGACCAGACACTGTATACTAAAAGGGGATCAAGGAATATAGTCAATTTGTTTGCATCAAACAAGACAGCTTTTGAAAGGGTCTTCATTGCTGCCATGACAAAGCTTGGAAGGTTCGGGGTCAAAACTGGAAATCTTGGTGAAATTCGAAAAGATTGTGCTGTAGTGAACTAAGTAAACAGAATATAGAGTAGATTCTAGGACCATTGTGCATCACTTGTTTCAAATTCCAATAATTTCACAATAAGGTTTAATATCTGGTTAATGAAGATTCGAAGTAGGTAAAAACTGACTTACTTGCAGCTTTCCCTTGCCCCTCACAGAAGCACCTACAACTGCTGCACAATCACTCAGGAAAACTCCCTGAACCCAATGCAACCCCACACAGGAAAAAAGAAAGGAAAACACACACACGACGTCTCTCCTCATCACCATGTAAAACTTAAAACTGAGATCGAAAAGATACATTCAATAACCAAATGGACCAGTATAAATGATTTAAACAGTGTTTTCTCAATCTTAAGAGAACAAATGACTATACGAGTAAGTTCAGTGAAAGTCGAACCTAAAACATGTGAAAGATGGCAGACCTGACAAACGACTTACAACTAGCTGTACCACTTCCATCCCCTTAACCAAATCCCACCCCGCAATCTTCTAAACTTTGCTGCTAAATGAGAAGTAAACAAGAATTATCATTCTAAACTACAGCACCCAGTGTTGAACAATTATAAGAACAAAAGAATTAGCATTTACAAAAGATGCTTAGGCACCAATAACAGCATCCAATTAATGGAACTTCTCAAAATTATGGCACTTCTATCCATGCCACAAATGTATTGTGGACAATTCCTTCTCGCTAGATGAACCCAGCCAAAAGGACACAAGTTTATCCAAGATTCCTTCAAATATTGAAACCCTGGAAAAAATTCCCAGCTTGTTCTATTGTGACGAGGGGGGTACGATGATTTTTTCCAGTTTATTGTCAACATCTGAAGAAGCTCTCTGACAATGTTGAAAGAGAAAGCTATGCAGTGTCCCCTTGTGGTAAAGAATTAGACCTCTAGAAAACTTAAAAATGGGTTAAATGGGAAAACAATCATAATATAGAATTTTGACACAAGTAATCTTCTCTGAATTCTTGTAGGAGTTATCCAACTTCTTCCTTGACACTTAAGAGGTTCTATTTCAGCTCATCCATAAGATTTACTATCTAAGCCCAGGCTCTAGCTATTGCTGATAGCTGATTGTTGCTCCAATCACATTCAACAGGGACAGCAGAATCTCCATTCCCAAGGTGACTTGATTCCCCAGATTTACAAATGGTTAGTCTCATTAAGAGAAATTGCAGCTTGTTCAATTGACACATTACTAGACTCGGAATTTTTTATTTCCACATTAGTATCTTGGTCATCCATATCCATGTGGTTTTCACCAGACAATTCAGGCTTGGTACAGGCATTTGTCAGACCATTAAGTGTGCTATTGCAAACTTTCCGTGAGACATCTTTCTTGGCACATTGGTTCAATGGACGTTTCCCAAGAAACCCAGGGGAAAACAGTGGCTTCGACTTTGCTCCAGAGAAACTCCCTCCATGTGATTTCAGGACCACATTGTGGATTCCATGAGATGATTTTTTTTCTTTCTGGTTAGCTATGTTTGGCATTTCAGAAGAATTTTGTAACTTCTCATTGTCTGAGATGCCCCCAAATTTTGACGCAGAGGATGAAGCATCATCCAGAATTTCACCATTTGTAGCTACAGAATCCTCCTTAAAAGAAGAATTCAAAAGACAGTCATTGGTGGTTCTTTGACATGGTTCAGTATCATCTTTACTGTCAGAAACAGGGGATATTGTTTCACATTCTTGAATGTCAGCTTCAGCCGAAAAACTACCCCCAAAGGAACTACTGGATACCACTCTAGGGAAAGAAGTTCCTATAGCTGCAGTGTATGGTTTAACATCCTGCAGCTCCTGCTGGACATGAGAACTTGCCACAAAATCTACCTCCTGATCCTCCATTCTGTCCTCGGGGTTGGTCAAGGAGAATAGCTCCTCTTTGTCCCCAATGATCTTAGATTCTGAACCATTAAGAGTTGGCGCTGAAAAAGAATTAACAACTGTAGCCGGAGACCCCGTTTCACTGAGACATTCAACATGTTGGTCTGTGGAACCCGGTTTGTCTTCCACTTTAAGTGTATCTTGGTCTTCTTTCTCTAAAGGTCCAAGAGGAAATACGGATGTTCGCCGAGGGTAGATCCTGTCAAAAGCAAACGTGAATCAAGATCATTCAATACAACATGTTAAATAGACGTGATATAAAGATGACGGATCAATCAGATCATGGTCTAAAGAAAGTTACCTGCTATATAAGAGCATGTATGCTCCTTGAGAAAGCACTTCATCCAAATCAACATTAACCACCTAACAAAATTTGTAAAATAAGTCGCACATGAATATTTAAAGTAATAAATGAAAAGATATGAAAAGGAAAAATAAATCGTCTATATGAAGGATTATGCTGCTTGAGGTAGAATATTAAGTGATGACCTTTACTAAGGCTCATGCACTTTGACATTATTTATTTATTTTGAAATTGGTACTGTTGTATTCCTCAGCATTAAGGGGTGCTAAAGACCATCAAAAGGCACACAGAACATATTACAGAAGGGAACAAAGACCACCTATAATCTCATATGTATCTTCTATACATTGTACTTCACACCAAAAGTAAAATGATATAACACAATTCCACTTAACTATTTGTTGCAGACTCAAAAAACATGAGATTCAATAGCCAAATAGAGAAAATGGCGTCACATCCTCACATACTACATGACACGGACAATTTCTGAAAGGTGGCACAACAAAGGGAGGTGCCAATATTATCTGTTGCTCATGCTTTTTATTTGTGTATACATATATACCCAGGCAAGTTTGTATACAAGCTAAAAACATGGAGTAGATTCCAATCTAAAGAATAGACACAGTATATTTCTCAGATTAGATACATCTACTAAACCGCCTTAAATCTCTAAGCACTAAACTAAAAGAAGCATAAGTTTCCTAAAGCTTCATTTTTTACTTACAGTACATTATCTTGGGAATGGGCATGTATATGATATGAGTGGGCAGTTTCAAATAACTTTTAGTGCATGCACAAAATACCCTAAGCATGTCACACCCATCTGACACATGTACATCAAGGTAAATGAAGGAGCCAACAAATAAGACAAAATTGAGATATGAGAGAACACAACTAGCTTGTAGCCAAAATGACACAACTAGCTTGTAGCCAAAATGCTTCTTCAAGCGAAAGTAGTAATATTTTTATTGTTCAAACAGATCTATCGAGGCAAATATAGCACTTCACCGCATATAGCAACTTATATAAATTTTAAAGCTTCAGAGATGCAGTGTAGATTATCAGCACAAAAGAATATAAATGAAAGTCCAACATGCCAAATTCAGCCAATGCATTTTGTGCATTGGGACAGCATACAACAATAACAAGAGGGTGTAGAGCAAATGAGATGTTTCTACCTTGCAGTCATCGATCCGGTACCAACTTCCACGAAAATCCTTGATATAGCATATGTAATGGCCGAAAAATGACGCATTCAACATATCCACATGAACAATAACTGCATATAGCTTGTAAATATCATTGCCGTCTCCTGTTTCACTCATGTACGGATGGAGATCTAGTGTTTCAGGGAAAGTCACTCTCTTATTTAATTTGCCAAACCTACCACTCTGCATAGAGATTTTGGACATAAATAAACAAAACTAGCAGAAATTTAGAGCACAAACTCACAGAGTTGCTTCCAAGAATAAAATGGAACTTAGGGGGTGAGGAATGTTAGTAGAGAGAAAGACAGTCCTTAGTTATTGTAATTCACCCAAGAATAAAATGGGATTTAGGGATGAGGAATGTTAATAGAGAGAAAGACAGTCCCTCAGTTATTGTAATTCACCCAAGAATAAAATAGAACTTAGGGGTGAGGAATGTTAAAAGAGAGAGAAAATCCCTGATTTATTGTAATTCACTCATCCCATAGAGAAATGCAATTCTATTTCACAGTTCAAAAAAAAAATATAATAACAACAATTAGAAACGCTACACTTATCCTTTTGCTTTACAAGCTAGGGTATGCTTGGTATCCATACAAACTGAACTAAAGATAGGGCACGATGGAAGAAAAAGATCATCTAGGTGATAGCTAGTAGTTGATTAGCATGCATCCGATTGCCATCAACTTGTGGTCAACTCATTGATTCAGAATCCGGTTGTTGCTGGTTGCTGTTCACACTTTTTTTTCTATCTTTCACTTGAAGGATTGAATGGATTCCTTAAGCACGATGGAAGAAAAAGATCATCTAGGTGATAGCTACTAGTTGATTAGCATGCATTCGATTGCCATCAACTTGTGGTCATCTCATTGATTCAGAATCCGGTTGTTGCTGGTTGCTGTTCACATTTTTTTTTCTATCTTTCACTTGAAGGATTGAATGGATTCCTTAAACGGTTCAACTCATTTGAAGTAATTTTACATAGTTGCCATGCGGTTGGCTATTTGTCTTGAATGAAAAGTTAAAAGGCAGTCCACTATTTGTAGTATCTAACATCTGTTGTTGAAATATGGCCAAAAGAATCCCACCAGGGAAGAGGACCACCTTGATGTGGGGATGACTTGCTGGAGAGATGAAAATTGGACATGAACCTTTCTTCTAATTCTCTCAAGAATTTTTGGTAATAGATAACATGTTCATGCAGGACTAGTATGACTCACTTTTTTCACAGGAGAGAATAGAGATATAGGTCTTTCACCACTAACTAAAGACGGATAGGTCCTATAAAAAGATCAAGGATCATTCATTTACATGTTTGGAAAAGAAAACTTATTTAAGGGCTAAAGTTTATAGTTCACTTTACCATAGATGATTGAAGCACAATAAATAGCAAAATGAAACCAACCTGAAACCTTTTCAAGGCAATTGTTAAGATATTTGGTGCCCTCCTAACCATTAGGCGCTTCCATGCTTTGACATAGTCATTGCATCTGCAAGACCAACCGCAGTTGTTGATTAGCGATTAGGTAGCACTATCAATCAACTGTGCCTTGATTGGTTGTCAACCAACAGCAATTTAACTAGTGAGCTTTAAATAACTCTCACAAATGGTAAAATTAAGCATGCCATCCAATAGAATTAATGAATAGGATAAATTGGAAAACTAACATAAAAGTTACAATCCAACCACAATTTTGGAAAATATTGTTTTATGATGTATGTGACAGTTGTCCTCAAATACTCTCGAAATAATAACTAAGTCAAAGATATAGGACAGAAGAGTGACATATGTCTGTATTAATCCACCATGCTATTAGATACAGATGAACATAAAAATCTGGGAATGGAATCAATCAGCATTGTAAGGTAAACATTAAACTATACATCATTGCTCAAAGAACACAAAAATGGCATTCCAGACTGTAAAAAGGATGCAATTAATCACTGGCATGGGAAACCTCACCCATCACATTTATACAAGTTATCTCCATCAAGCCATTCTCTTGCTGTGAATTGATCTAAGCACTCCTCCAAAGATTCAGCATCCCCATGAATCTCTACTGTCAGATCCATCATATTTTCAAACTGATTTGAAACATTACTGCATTCTGTACATATGACCTAAAAACAGAAATAACTCATTTAGGAAGAGAAGGAAAGGGAAGAGATCAGAATAATATAAGAGCAAAAACACATATGCAGCTTGACATAACAAAAAACACAAATTACTTGGCAGAATACCTAATCATCCCCTTAAACTTGCCACCGTTGATTCGGTGGATACCTAAATTTTTTGTAGTCCCAGTTACCCTGGACTTGGCTAGCACTCCATTATTTTAGCCAAATAATAAAGGTTTAGCCAAAATAATAGGTTCCAAATGTGTATTTATTTCTATTTGTTTGTTAGACGCAGTAGCTATATTCCAAATATTTCCTTTTTTTCTTTTTGACACAAATCTGTATTGGCAAGAGCTCCATTATTTTTAGCCAAATAAAAAGTTCTAGCCAGAATAAATAATTCCAACTATGTACTTCTCAATGCAATGACTATTTATTTCAACTATGCATTTCGTCTTTTTCAGGCCAAATGCCCAAATGTGTAAGAAGTTTGATCAAACTCCAATATTTTTAGCCAAATAAAAACTTTAGTCTAAATAATAGAATTCCAACTAACTTTTTTTACCAATTTTATACTGAAAAAGATGATCTTAAAAGAAGGTAAAAGATATATTTCATTTTAAAGAAAAGTGCCACGTAGCAACACTTGTATGTCACTTCCATGGGATGAGATTGTCCAGGGCTAAAGGCTATTAAATAACCAAATCTAGATGGGGTAATCAAGACTACGAATAGTTTAGGTGTGCACGGAATAAACGGTGCCAAGTTTAGGTGGGTAATTTGGTTACTAGCAAAATATTTTGATGATGCAACATTTATAAAGTATATAAATATAGAAAGAGGTTATGATACTTTAGATAGTGACATGCTTATGTCCTCTATCATAAATTAAAATTACCTGAGATTGCAGGTGACCACCAAATATGTGCTGAATAAGTGTTGTCTCCTGTGTGTTAGGAGGAACAGCCTTCTCTCCACCGAATTCATCAAGGCACACAGACTGCATCATGTCAATAGCAAACCTACAAAAGAAAGAATCTTTCATTATTTTATGTAGCATAGCTTCCGTACATAAAACACGGTTGATTATTTATCACAGTGAACACTATAGCAGAAAATACATATCAGACTTCCTATAAGATACTCATCAAATTTACTTTATGAAAAGAAACATACCTCATAAATTCATGGGCATCTTCCTGCTTACCATACCCAAGATTACCACCAATATTAGGCAACCGTGAAAGTATGTTGATTGGTGAGAAGGGCTGCTGACTCCGACTAGCCCGTTCTACATGGTGTTGAAATTCACAAAGGAAGCACCAACCATTCCGCCTACCTGAGGGAAGAAAGGAAAAAAGTGCATAACATAAAGAGCTATTCCAATTACTTCAAAAAAAGGCGGTAGCTTGTATACTTTCTAAATGGATTTACATTCTCTCAGATGGCCTTTCTCCAACAAGTAGGCAACAAGTGGCTTAGTATATGTCAGACATTGTAGAACCACATTAGCAAAGCAACTGCACAAGAACCAAAAATACATTTAAAATATAGATACAAAAAACAGATGGCATATTAAACAATTCTTGGTGGCTGGAGTGTAACTGAGGGAATACCTGTTTCCACAATTAAGGAGCCCACAAGGTGGGAAACCTGGGCTATCCCAGTTAAAGAGTTCCAAGAATTCCTCATATGGGAAAAGTACCTAAACGATTTAACCAAACTTTGGTCAGGTGTTGTGACATAAATGCATAGTTGTGTAATTAACTAAGACGGCGTATACCTTCTTCGAATGGTCTAGAATCTTAGAGGTTCCACTAGCATGAGTCAGTGAAACAGCAGAAGATTTCCTCCCTTGCAAAGAACTGCCTTTCCCAGATAACTGTAAATCCTTGCATTTAAATTTGTGCCCTGAGTTCCAATGAGATCTCTGGCAAGCTTCAGAGCTATGACAGGAAGAGAGAGAGAGAAAGAGAGTAGAACCAATCAGTAGTTAACCAACACGGCACTCCAGAGTCCAGACTATATAAGGAAAAGGAAAAAAAAGTATGGTCACCCCTGAGGAATGTTTTTAGAAGTGACACGTGCAAAGCGACAAGGTCAATTGGGCTTTAAGCGAGAAGTGCAACACACACTTTTTTGAAGTGAAGAGCACTAGTTACGTCAAATTACAAAAAGGGAAAAGGGAAAAAATTTCATTGTACTATACAAAATTGATCAAAGAAATTGATCTGTCATAAAAAAAAAATTGACAACATTGATCAAGGTCACAGTAGGTTATACTTTGGATATATTCAAACCCTGCCGTTAGAGAAAAATCTCTACCAATTTATCGTCACATATTGTGTTTATACCGTAAAATAGAAGATTTTGTAAAAAAAAACAGAAGTAACCGTTGTGGACACTAATTGATTGAAGTCAAATTACTCTATCAAGTCGGGGCTCTATATTACAATCTAGTATAAATAGTATAGCAGATTGTGCTAGATTGCTACATTATAAAATTAGACACAATAACTGGTCACTGTTGTCACCATAAAGCAAAAGTTATTTTATGGAATCCAAAATTAAAATCTTCGTAAAGATATTGATATTATTGTAGATTGTGTAAACATACAAAAAACCAACTCTGTTTGGGCTTCAGATCCCTGTATATATATATAAAGAGAGAGAGAGAGACATGCTATCATAGACTGTGTATATGTGGCCGCAGGAAGTTGTGCTGTCAAAGGTGAAAAGAGAGGGAAAAAACAATTAAGCTTGTTGAGGCAATAAGTGAATCACACAAATAAAGCATGGCTCTAATGAAGAAATTATGAATACCTAGATGTAGTTCAAAAATAGTAACTATAAACCCAAATAACAATTATATAGACAAAAGAATAAAGAAAAAACTAAATGTAGGTGAATTACTTATAGTTTAGTCCACTCTCTTTTGAGGCAAACACATACACCCTACTTTGCACCTAACTTGAGGACTTGAGCACGCCTCAACCGAGCTTTTGACAACAATGGCGAGAAGTTATTTTATATGATCAGGGATCTATATAATAGTATAGAAGAAAAAGCAGAAAAGTATAATCATGCATTTATGACCAACCAAATTGCAAACTCGCAAAAGATTGACCGGTGTGGAGTGTGAACGATAGAACATTGATAAGGTAGTAAATTGTTATGTGGTTAATAATAACATACAAAGTATTATTATTATTATTATGAAGTTAATAATAATGTACGGATTGTCATATGGTAACTAATAAAACTTGAATTGCTATGCAGGGACTACCTCTTCTAACAGTCTAGTAGTTAATACATGTATTCTTTTTCCATATTCTACCCCCACATAAAACAATACACAATGTATCAGCAATGCAGAGCTTAATCCATAAATCAAGTGCTGCAAGTTTTGTACCAACAACCAAAATACAGGTTTTAAATTAGTAAAGAACTGTTTTCTTGTTCCAAATGAGGGATTGAAGCAAAGTGTGTGTATATGTACAGCTGCCGTCAACACCAATAACACTAGTATTAGCAGAAAAAGTAAAAAAGTGAGAGAAATTAATAATTGTATAGATATTATCACCACATTGTATTTGTGTTTAGGAATTATCATACCAGTACTTAACCATCTTGCAACGAGAGCATTGTTTTTTGGTGACATTACTGCATACGGCGCAACCTTCCGGCGTTGCCGGGTCCATTCTGCGATCACCAAAACCGGCCGTCGGCGAAGCAGAAGACTCAAAATTAGAGTCGTCGTCAACGACAAAGTACTTAGAAGCGGTGCTCTTAACAAGGTAAAGTAGTGTAACTACGACGGCTATGGCCGTCAATACAAATTGCAAGTAGGAATTCAGATCCACTGCTACATGCATTAGAAATTTATACTTTTTCCTACTATGAGAAAAAACACTTTCTTCTTCCTCAGAAAACACCGCTCTCTCATAAATTGCAGCCTAGGGTTTCAATTCCTCCATTGAATTGGACTAATTTGGGGGAATCTCATATGGAATTTAAATTTCTGGAAAAAGAAGGAAGGTCTAATTTATAACTTTTTTCCTTTTTTTTTTGTTCGATTATCAAGTAAGCTAATGTGCACCTTCTCAAAATATAAATAAAACAAAAAAAAGGACCTATTTATGAAATATCCGTAAATATAATTTTTTATATTATTTATAATTTTAGGATTATGTTTTGAATTAATTTTAGTTTTTCTTTTATTATTTCTTTCCTAAATAGACTCATAATCTTATCAATGAAAATGAGGGAGGTTTACTATTCGAGCAATTTCCCTCTTATAGTGTTTTTCTTTAACTTTAAAGCTAATGAAATAATCTTAATTAAGTATGAATCTTCTTCTTATTTCCAGAAGTGTCTAGCAAGTTTTAGTTATGATTTTTTTTTTTCCTTTTTAAAAACTAGTCATTGCATAGTCTTTGTTTATTCTTTGCAAAATAAAAGTAATATTTTTTCTATATAAAATGAGCTTTATTTTTTTAACCAAAAAAGATTGTTGATAGTTCTAGGAGTAATTGGTATTGGCTAGAGTTAATGCAAATAAAAGTAATATTTTTTCTATATAAAATGAGCTTTGTTTTTTTAACCAAAAAAGATGTTGATAATTTTAGGAGTGTAATTGGTATTGGCTAGAGATATTGCAAAAGCAATTTGTCATCATCCGTAAATGTCTCGTGTGATGCACGGGCCCAATAGCATTCTCAATAATTTTCTTTCATTTGGTTTCTTAATAAAATTCCAATCACATTTATGATACATAATAATTATAATAATATAAAATAAAAAAGAGAGAAGTACTTGAGAACATTTTGAATTTGATAGGAATTATTAGTTTTATCTTTAAATTATTGACATTCTAAAAAATATTTTTTTTTTTGATAAACTTAATTTAGATACACCCCTGATCAGCCACATGACATAGCAAGTAGTCTCAAACTCTTGCAGGAGCATGTAACTCTTATTAAAAAGCTTAAAGAAGTGTTGAAAATGTCCTAAACGTTGGCAAGAATTTAGGGGTATATTTCACTTATGTTGCAAAATCGAAAGTTTATTTAAGTTCAACTAGTCGAGTAAAGGGGTGTTTTGAGCCTGTCAATAGTTAGGGGATGAAACCAATCATTCTCGTTAAGTTTAAGGGTGTTTTCAATACTTTTCATTAGATAAAATACTGCATAAATATATATATATATATATATATATATATATATATATATATNCAAGTAGTCTCAAACTCTTGTAGAAGCATGCAACTCTTATTAAAAAGCTGAAAGAAGTGTTGAAAATGTCCTAAACTTTGGTAACAATTTAGGGCTGTATTTCACTCATGTTGCAAGATTGAAAGTTTATTTAAGTTCAACTAGTCGAGTAAAGGGGTGTTTTAAGGCTTCAATAGTTCGGGGATGAAACCAATCATTCGCATTAAGTTTAAGGGTGTTTTCAATACTTTTCATTATATAAAATATTTCATAAATATATATATATATATATATATATATATATATATACATATATATATTAGTCAAAAATACATAAAAGAAGTACTAGCAAAAAAGTTTGCAAGTAAAAACACTTATCAAAAAGGAAGTATGGATGAACTATTAATCCAAAAATTCCTAGAAAAACAAAAAATTGAGGAAGAAGAAAATCTAGAAAAAACAGAAAAATCAATTGAATTAGAACTAGAAAAAGATGAATGAACTAGATGAGCTAGTATACGCTTTGGAAGATCTTAATCGTTCAGAACAAGAAATAAAAGTATTTATGAATAAAGGGGAGACAGGAGGACCCCAAGGAAAATTTGAAAAATTTGAAGAAGGTGATGGATCTAAATTCATTAAAGAAGAATGGCAGGAACCAAAAGAGACGATAAAATTTTTGCAAATAAAGCAAAAAAAACAAAGATTTTATAAAACAATATCATAATGATGATAAATTCAGGTTTATGCCTAATAGACTCCCAACAGGAGATATTGGAACCCAATTTCTAGATTTAGATTGTAAGAGAGATCCGGAAACAAGTCTAGATTTATGGTCCCAAAACATGCTTTTGTATTTCCTATTAGGAAAAGGAAACTATATTGATGAAGAAAAATACATCATCATGATAAACACTTTCATAGGGAAAGTAAAGGACTGGTTTTCTAGTATGACAGAAGATTCAGAAAAATAATAAAAAATGATACTTTAGAAGGATTAAAAAGATCCTTACAAGAAGGTATTACAAATTTAAAGCAATACGTTGCAAATGAATTCTTTGGTGGACAAGGAAGTCCTCCAGATAACAGAGAAAAGGCAAGAACAATTGCTAAAAAGCAATTAGAAAAATTACAAATTTGTAAAATGAGTTATATTCAAGAATACACTTGTGAATTCGAAGAATATTATTATAAAATATTTGATAGTGGAAAAGAAATGTTACCATATCTTGAAAAATACTATAAAAATTACCAGGTTTTTGGGCCAAATATTTCAGAGAAGAATATGAAAAAAAAAATAAAAAAGGAGACACTCTTGGTCAAAGAATAAGCTTCTTAAAAAATAGACTTGGCCAATTATGTATGTCACACAATATACAAAGAAAAGCTAAAAGAATTAATGCCCAAATTTATTGTTTGGATACAAATGCAGCTACTCAATGGAGTTGCAGCAGCAATGAAAAACCTTATAAAAGAAGAAAGCTTAAGAAAGGTTTAATAAAAAGAAAGAATTTTTCTAAACAAAACTATATTCCTAGGAAAAAATATTATAAGAAGAAAAAGGAATTTACAAAATCAAAACCTGCTGAAAAATGCAAATGTTATAATTGTGGTGAAGAAGGCCATAAAAGTTACGAATGTAACAAAAGAAGAGTAAAAATCTCAAAAATTGATAGGATAGAAATTGATTCTGATTTAGAATCTATAAAATCTGTAGAAAGTGAAGATTTCTTTAATGAAATATATGAAGAATATTCAACCAATTCAGAAGATTCTGAATAAATGAGTAAAGAAATTCAAAGAGAAGAAAATAATTCGGTTCAAATCTTAGAAACTGAAGAGGATCATAGAGGATATGCTTTAAAAGCAACCTTTGATGGAGAAACATTAAGAAAAATCCAAGGATTAAAACTAAATCTTAAAATAGAAGATAATCTATTAAGTAGAATGCAAAGAATGTTTGCAAGAGATAAAATTTCCTATCATGAATATCAGGAAATAGAAAAAGTAATAGAAATTACTCAAACAACAGGAAAACATAAACTAAACCTGTTAACAAAATCCATGATAGATCAAATTCTTAGGAAAATTCCTGAAAAGAAAAGAAAAAAAATGAATTATGTTCATTTAGGAAGAATCCAAATATTAGTCAAATCGACTTTTAAAGAAGGAATCAATTGTCCAATAGTTATAAATCTATCAGATGAAAGATTCATGAATGCAAGAGAAGGAAATCTTGGTATAGTAGAGGAAAACCTAGCTTATACAAAGCTTCTCTTCACATATTATCCGAGATATTGTATTTCACTCAAAGATGCTGATTTCAATGACGCATTGAGTTTACATTTTCAAATCAAAAGAAAAGATCTATTCAAACCAGGTAATCATATAATGAGTATCTATTACCAAGCTTTGTACACAGTTACAAACTCAAACTATGGAAAGGTTTATAAAAATAAAGAAATGATCGAAATAGATCAAGAATGTGCAGGGATAGCAAGAATTGTTGAAGCAGAAATTCAGCAAGCTCAAATTCCAGATGAATATGAGATTCAATTTGGAAAAACACAAGAAATAGGAAGTACTAGTAACCCTAGACTCTCGATAGAATATGGAAGGAATTCCATTAGAAAAAGCATATCTAACAGATATCCTTTAAAAGTTCTAGAAACTCCAAACATCACAAAGATAAAAGGAAGAATTTTCAATGGAATTGAATGGAAATATCAAGAAATCTTGATACAAACAGGAGCAACGGCTAACCATATAAAAGGTATTCTACTAGACGGAATATCAATATACGAAGGTAAGCAATATACCTATTAAACCTTCGAAGGAAATAACTTTAGTTGTAAAAATATGGTAGATTTACCTATACAACTAGATACAATAAGAATAACAGTTTCATGTTATGTTACAAATCATGAAAGTGATCAGGATTTAATCTTAGGAAATCTTTTCCTAAATAAATTAGAAGACTATAGTATAGGAAAAATGGCATAGAAATGTTATATAAGGGTGAAACGTGTTTCATACCAAAAATATAAATGCCAAAAGAAATCATTTTTAAAGTTTCAGTTTTCATAGAAATAACCTTCTATGATACAAAAATAACAATAAGTTGTCAAATAGACAATGGATCGGAAGTAAGTTTAGCAAAATCTTTTTTAATAAAAGATTGGGACATAAACAAAAATAACATATCAATGATTGGAATCACAGGAGATAAAGAAAAACTTTCAAAATCTAAAGCGAAAGTGGAGATAATCTTAGGATCAAAGATTGTTTCTATAAATAAATTATTTGTTTATGATAAACTGGAAACAAATTTATTATTAGGAAATGATTTTTTACAACAGTTTCAGGATTATCATCAAACACTATACATGATAAGCCTTAAAACTCCTTGCGGACATTTTATAAAAGTCCCAAGAAAACAAAATTCATATAATCTTGAAAAAGATAATGGAAATTTTAAAAGAAAATACTTAGAAAATCTAAGAAAAATTACTTGTAAGTGTCTTAATCTAGAAAAGATTAAAGAAAATTTACAAAAATCTTATGGAGAAAATCCATTAGAAAAATGGGAACAAAATCATGAAAGGGCAATTCTAACTTTAAAAGACCCTAGCATAATTATTAGAGTTAGACCCATGCTCGAAGATGATAAAATTGAATTTAAAATTCAAATTAAAGAATTACTCAACTTAAAATTAATAAGAATGAGTAAAAGTCCTCATAGTAGCCCAGCATTTATGGTTAGGAATCATGCTGAAATAAAAAGAGGAAAAGCTCGTATGGTAATAAACTATAAAGAGCAAAATAAAAACTGTTTATTTGATGGATATTTTATCCTAAATAAAAATAATCTAATTAACCTTGCAAAAGGAAAAACATAATTCTCAAAATTTGACTGCAAAAGTGAATTTTGGCAAATAAAATTGGCAGAAAACTCCATTCAGTTAACTGCTTTCAGCACTCCAAACGGACATTATAAGTGGTTGGTCATGCCTTTTGGCTTAAAAAATGCGCCACAAATATTTCAAAGAAAAATGAATAAAATATTTTTAGAAAAAGAATTTCTAATTGTCTATATAGACGACATTCTAATATGTTCCAAAACATATGAAGAACATTTAAAACATCTGAAAGAATTTTCAGAAATTTGTTTAAAGAATGGAATTGTGTTAAGTCAGAAAAAAGCTGACATCAATAAAAATGAAATAAAATTCTTAGGAATGATTATTTGGAAAAATGGAATTGAACTCCAATCACACATCTCGAAAAAGATCATAGAATTTCCTGATAAATTAACAACAAAACAAGAAATTCAAAAAATTTTAGGTTGTTGCAAGAGAATTTATTTCGGAATTAGCTAAAAAACGAAATATACTTCAAAAATTAATAAGGAAATCCAATAGACTTGGATGGACAGAGGAACACACACAGTGTATCAAAAGTCTAAAAGAAGAATGTGCTAAGTTGCCCAAACTTAGACTACCAGAGGACAATGTTAATTTAGTTTTACAAACTGATGCATCTGATTATCATTGAGGAGTATTATTGCAAACCGATTTAAATGAAATTTGCAGGTATACAAGTGGTACCTTTAATGATGCAGAAACAAGATATTCCACAAATGAAAAGGAATTATTAGCCATTGTTAGAGGAATTAGAAAATTTTCTACTTTCCTTTTACCAAAATAATTTGTTATTAGAACTGATAATACGCAGGTGTCAGGACTAATATTTAACAAACTCACTTCTGAACCTCAATACAGAAGATTGCATCGATGGCAGGTGTTGTTATCCTTTTATTCATTTTCAATAGAATATATTAAAGGAAGTGACAATTTTCTTGCAGTTTTTATCTCCAGAAACGTCCAATATGGACAATCAGACGAAAGTCCTAGTAAACAGGAAATATGAAAAAATGGAAACAGTGGATGAATCCATAGACAACAAAAGCCAAAAGCTATTCAAAATCAGAGATGAACTATCAAAGTTGTCTGAACAAACTCGGATTTTACAATCCGAAATTAATCAGCTTAGTATTACACAAGCTGAAACAATGAAAGAATTTTTACTTTTGTGTGAACATTTGGATACATATTCAAAACAGAATTCAAATCTGAAAGGGAATATTAATCCCAACAAAGTGGCAGGAGATGTCCCACCTAGTGCCCAAAACATCTCAAATGTAAGCACGGATATGTCTATTCCCTTATCAAAAGATGAAGGAAAAAGCCGAGCAACAATTGAAGCCTCTACTTCGAAAGAAGAAACGAGCTCATCCTCAGAAAAAGCTGAAAGAATTATATCTGGGAAATCAGAAAGCAGAACTAGCCCAGTTCCATCAGGAACAAAAGTGTTTTCTTCTTTTCAGGTAGGCAAGCAGCATCCTAAGGAAGAAGAGTATCTTACATTTACAAGATACATTTACAATCTCCCAGAAGAAAGTGGAGAAACATTCAATGTTTTAGGAACAACAAGTTTGTTTCCTAGAATATCAATCTTTCCAAATGAATTACCGAGCTTTACTGCTAAATTATTTGAATTCAGATATTTAGATCGAGTATATACAAAATCTGATCTAAATGAATTATCTCAACTACTATCAAAACTGTTCAACTCAGTCAAAAATTATGCCCAAGGCAATGGCGTTTATTGCAGGTTCTTTAGCATTTCCATGGAAGACAAAGATTTGCAGTCATATTATCCAACACTTAACTATATTTCAGTTGAAAAAATTAAAGATTTTAATGCTAAGGCCACCGGAGTGGACAAAAAGCTTCCACATCTTAACAAGAAATGGATTCAAACCAGAAGAGCTTTAGGGATAAAAGCCTCATATGCTATTCTTAAACGATTCTACAATGAAGATTGCAGAGTCATAGATCAAGACCATGATTGGGTTTTAATTACTAAAGGAAACTCCAAGTCAAAGGAACTAAAAGAAAGAATTCTTGACATAGAGCTCCATAGGTTAGGAGCAACAGAAGAAACGTGAAAACTAGCATGTAAAATGCTAGATCATGATCATCCATAATGTAGCATATGAAAGAAGACAAGAATAAAGACGTAAGCACTTACGTCATGGAGATAGAAACAAAGAAATAAATCTTTTCTTTTTCTCAAAGTCAAAAAGAAGGGTCACATCCTGTCGGCCATCAACAAAAGAAGACGAACAAGTCCTTATCTTATCAACAAGGAATCTTCAATCAGTGAAGGACCAAAGTAGAAATATGTAGAAGTTTAGGGAAGTCCCTAAAAAGATATATTTTGTAATAAGTCTCTCCTTCCATCTATAAAAGGAGAGGAACTTCATACTTGAGAGGCAGACTACATTTTCTGAGAGAAAAACACTTAAGGAAAAATGTTAGGTACTTCTGAGAGTATGAGTGTGAGTGAGTAGTAACTTCTCTCGCCAGGGAAAAGTATTTTCTAAATATGTTGTGAGTACTAGTATAATATGTATGGTGTGATTGTAAAAATTATAATATGAAATAAAAAGTTAGTTTTTATACTTCTCTTCTTAAAACTCCATTAATAGTCTTAAGTGAAGGTTGCGATCTTCAGCCTTAGGGAGGAACAGTAATGAAGTAACCGAAGACTGAGGTCGTTAGGGTGAAACACTGTTCATAGCCTAAAAGGAGAACTACTGCAGTAGTGATAAGGACTGTTCATCGACGAAAAAGAAGGAAGATATACACACAAACTTTTTATTACATGTTATTAGTTTTACAAACATATTATATCATGTTATATGCATACTTCAACATAGAAGGAAATACTCAGTACCTACATGGAATAAAAATATAAATGCTAAAATCTCATGTTAACAACATCATCCATGCTATATGCATATCATGCTATTTGCATATTTTCATGTTTATATCTATGCTATTAGCATAAAAAATGAAATTTTTACAAAAATTTGTGCATAGCATAAGAAAAAGAGCTTGGAAGCATAAAAAACTTTGTTATATATGGATAAAGCAATTTCATAAATGGAACAAGTATATCTGCATACTAGCCATACCTATGATGCTATAATATTTTCAATACATGAAATGAAAATGTATAGAATACAAGAATATTTTGAATATAAAAATGCTCTATCTATCTTAAAAAACTGTAGAGTATTTACTGCATAAACAGCATAATTATCCACAACCCTGTTTAAAATTAATTTGAACAACATATATATATATATATATATATATATATATAACTAATACTATTATTAAAAGTTGATGTTTATACTTAACTAAAGTCTAAACATGTATTAATTATATTGACCTAATTTTTTAATGTAGTTTAAAATTTGCCGGCAAAAATCTTCATATAACGCCAAAATTTTGCTCTTTATTTTAGTACATATGACATTTTATGTTTCTCGAAAGATAATTCGATTAATATTTAAAATTAAATTGAATTAGATAACTTAATTTATTAGAATCAAAATTTTCATATTCAAAAACTAAACTTAAGCATTGTAACTTGCACTTTCTTTTTGAGAGATGTCATTAATTGCAGTGTTGTAAATGTAGTTTCCTCCATGTTCATCAATTTTTAGAAGCCGCAAAGGTAAACTAAAAAAATATACCATGCAATTTTATCATTGTCATTTTCTTAATTTCAAGTAAATATTAAATAGAGAGCTATAATTAAAATTTTGATCGTAGTAAATATCGCCAAATTAGTCATGTGGTCATCATAAATCAATGGCTTGCAACTAAAAGATAAATATCTCATATTTTCAAAAAAAAATGTATTTGTATTTTGAAAGGACAAATTAGTCCAATACAAGAATCTGAACGACAGCTACAATAACTCATTTAGCTAATCAATTAAATTACCTTTTTTATGTGAAATTACAAAAATAGCCTCTAAGGACTTTTCCGTCAATTCCTGGTGACGAGAAGCTCCTCACATTTCCTCTCTTATATGTAGTAGTAAAGTAAAGTAATGTAATTTATATGGTCATATATTAAAAGTAATTTATAGCTTAGGTTAAATTTGAATTTTATTACTTTTTTCAAGTGGGGCATTTTATTCTGGCTTGGAGTCGAAATCAAGACGAAAAAATGTCATTCTTACATTGCATGTCACGTGTGTATCACACATCTGTACATGAATATACACAAATATACATGAAGATATTCATAGATATACACCTCCTTCCTCCCTTCGAAATCCACCCAATATATCTCTCCACTCAAAATTATTGTAGCATTATCGCCCAAATTAAACCATAAACCCAATACCAATACCCAATTAAAATTTCTTTGCACACAAATGTAGAGGCATGTAAAAATCAAATCGAAAAAAATGCTATTGATTTATTCATATCTGTTTTATAAGCATTTTTTGATATTGGTTAAATAAAAAATCAAATTGTTAAGGATCAAAAATCGATAAAAAAATCTAATTAATTTTATTATTAATTTAACTTATTTAAAAATTAAAAATCAATAATAGACAAAAATAAATCGAGCCAACCTATGCACACCTCTCGACAAACCAAGAAAAGAAAAAATGAGTTGGCCAAATAAAACCCAAGTGACACGGCATTGTTTCAATGAATAGAAATAGAAGAATTGTTTGTTTAGTCGTCGTTTACCTTAAAAGTAGTCGTTTACGACTATCCAAACACGGAATAACTTACCCAATTTTGACTTTTCTTAGCCGTCTTTCTCGGCAGTTTTCTAGCTTCCTTTCATTTTCATTTTCATTTTCATGTTTTCCATCTAAATTAACTTCTTGTCTGGTATTGTTTATTAATATCTACTTTTTAATTTTATAATTTCGAAGAGATATTTCTTTGAAATTATATGTGGAAGATGATGTATTTTCTATCCTTCTCATTTTTATTGTCTAAAATAATTTATTCGTTTCAATTTATGTGGTTTAATTAGAAGTATAAATATTAAACTAACTAATTTTTTAATTTATTTATAGAATTATTTTGATTTCTTTCATTTTTATCATATAAGGTTGTAACTTCATCAATTTTATTCCTTTTCTTGTGATGGAAAATAAATTGTCCTTTTCTTTAGGCTGGCCTTTACCTTGCCATTTCCCCTCCCAAAAAGAAAAGGGCTAGAGTAGAATTAGCTCCTTTTGTTTGCACTAATATTAAGATATTTGAAATTTAAAAGCACATATGATCAATGTATGACAATTGATTGTGATGGTGAAATTGATTGATGCTAGTAATTTGTGGTAGTTAACGGTGGTTTTTGTTGTTGTGATGGTGAAGGTGGTTTGTAGTAGAGACTGACAATAGTGATGATAGTGACGGAGAACATGATAATTACATTAAATATAATTATTTTTTGATAGAAATTTTCGAACGCGATTTTTGAAGAATTTCAATTAGTGCGAGATGAATAAATACCGAAAAGTGTAAAGCAATCTGGTACTACATGAAATAACTTTTACTTTCAATAACAAAAATGAAAGAAAGTTAATCTATTCCTAAAATTGTGATTAGTTTCGCTACCAGCTTTTTGATTGCCACCCCTCTGCCTACTCATTCACAATTAGTACCATAAGAACGTCGTCAAGCCTCTATCTCTAAAGGACTTATGCACTCCATGCCTTTCTTATGTTATAAAGTCTCAAAGACTAAATTTAATCGTCAACCTTAGTCAGAAAGATGAAACCTTTTTCATTTCTTCCATACGTTCTATTGGTCAACAATCAATAAGTGCTGCTTAATTCTATTGACATTTGACACTATACAATTAAGCGTATAGAGACTATGAATGTCAATTTATGTGGATTCCATTAGCTATTGTTGTTTGTGTTAAACGTAACCGATTGTTGCTAATTATTTTTGGCTTTATTTCACAATCATATTAATTTATCTATGTAAAAGAATATTTAAATGTGACAAAGATTTCCTTACTGTGGAAGTATACTACAAATAATTTAATTTTTTTTATCAAACTTATACTTACATAATTCATGCTGCAAATAATTTTGTATTATTTCCAAACTACCATGCACAGACATTTGAATATATTATGTTAACAATCAATTTAAGAGGGATCTTCTTGAAAGCCAAGAGTTTTATCTCCTAAAAAATTGAGTTGGTACTTATTGATTTGATGAAAATCTGCTAAGTCGTCTATCTTATTATAAATTATTATTTTAAATTACTTGTAAATTTATTAAATCAAGAAAAGACAATTAGTTTTCTTTTCTATTTTACTCATATAATTAATATTTTTTATAAACCTAAACAAGTTTATAAGTTTCAAATTTTTTTCTTCTAAAAAGTGAATGAAGGATAAATTAGTAAAATTATCTATCTTATTTATAATTNCTGCTAGTCGTTTATCTTATTATAAATTATTATTTTAATTACTTGTAAATTTATTAAATCAAGAAACGATAATTAATTTTCTTTTCTATTTTACTCATATAATTAATATTTTTTATAAACCTAAACAAGTTTATAAGTTTCAAATTTTTTTCTTCTAAAAAGTGAATGAAGGATAAATTAGTAAAATTATCTATCTTATTTATAATTTCTTAATGGACGTATAAAGAGAAACAATAATAACATATGAAATCTTAATCCTATCACTATCTCATAAAAAAAAAATTCTTTTTTAAAAGATCATCGGCTTGAATCAACTGGAAATTAAAATATAAGAGGAAGAGATTGTCATCGATTATGTTATATTTTTTAGTTGCAAACTTATTTTTTTTTTATGCAGCTAGCCCACTCTTTGCCCACTTTATTTATTATCTAGCAGCATTATCTAATTCCTAAACATCAAAAAAGATTCTACCATTTGGCATTATTTTGCTCATTTATTATATTTTGGGCAAATCTAATCACTCAACTAACCAATAACAAAAATCGTTAATTTCAATATATACATACAGGTAAAAGGTAGAAGGACCCCACCCCCCACCCCCACACCCTACAATCTTCTCCTTTGATGGTTCAATAAAAACACAAGAAAACCCCGCGCTCTCCTTCCTTCCTTGTCCCCTGAAAAATCATGAAGAATCGAAACAGAGGCAAAATTTCAACTAAATGGATTGCTATTCTTTGCATTTTTAGCTTTGTTCTTGGTATGCTTTTCTCTAACAGGTAAAAGGGTTTTTCTTTTGGTTATGGGGTTTGAAATTTTCATGGGGTTTCAATAAAATAACTCTTTTTTCATCTATATCTTCTTTAGAGATTTTGGGTCATCATTTTTGTGGATTTTCAAGAAATAGGCAATAGATTTTTGTTTTTTTGCTGAAAAAGATTTGATTTTTATTGGGTATTTTTCTGTTTTTTTTTTTTTTTTTTTATTTCTTCATCATTTTTTTTTTGTATAATTAGAGTTTGGACTCCTCCAGAATCAGATGGAAGGAACATATTTGGAAGGCGCCAGACGCAAGAAAGAGACTTGCCTTCTGTTTCTGATGATTGTGAAACCAAAAATAGTCAGGTCCAACCCCCCACCCCCAACAAACAAAGAATAAAACTTTTTTTTTTTGTCATTGTTGTAGTTATTATTGCAGTTTTCTAAATATGGATGATGTTTTATGAGCAGAAGGAGGAGATGATGGGAGAGTTTAACAAAGCCCAAGTAGCTATCCAGTGAGTTTCAGAGTTTTTCATGTGATTACCTTAGACTTTGTTTTTTGTACTTAACATGACAACATATGTTACACCACATAAGAAATATGTTTACAATTTTTTTGTTTGTGAGCTTGACCTTGTTTTTACAAACTTATGCTAAAAAGAGAAGTAGTGAGGAAGTGTTGTTCAAAACTTATGATGTTTTACTTAGTTCTGTTCTTGATGGTCCTTCTCTTTATCGGAGCATTGAACAGATCGTTGGATGGTTCAATTGCTAAGATTCAAAGTGAGCTGCCTTCAACTAAGGATCCTCTAATTCCACGGATAACTGAAGAGGTTCCTTCCTTGAGCACAGATTCCGGAGGAAGTGGGAGGAGAAAGAAGACATTTATGGTTATTGGGATAAACACAGCCTTCAGTAGTAGAAAAAGACGCGATTCTATTAGAGAGACTTGGATGCCTCAAGGTGTTAATTATAAGATTATTGATGTATATACTTCTTCCGATTTCATTTTCTTCCTCCTTTGAAAACATCTGTGTGTTTGCATAGGTGCAAAGCTACATAGATTAGAGCAAGAAAAGGGGATCGTTGTGCGTTTCATGATAGGCCACAGGTATGATCTGCATTGCTCCATATCTTCTTCATGCCAAACTAGATGCTCATTCATCAATGAGTTTATGCTGGAGTCTCATATTCTTTCTTGCCAAAAGAGTGATAATATGCTTCTTGTTCTTTGTTTTAAATATCCTCTGTCTCACTTAGAAGTTGAATGTATGATTAGCTTTTCAAGAGATATACGAAGGAAATTATCATTTAGAAGCTTTGTTAAGAGTTAGTAATTCACTACTAAAGATGGACTGGAAAGATTTAAGACAAGGTATAGACAACTGCAAGTGAGTGATTACAAAATCATCTGTAATCTAGCATTCTAGCACCTTTTTCCTTTTCTATCTGGTTATGTGCAGCATGCAACTTTTGAACGAAGCTGTAAGAAGTTCATTTTGCTGCTTAAAGGAACTTGCAAGAACTTTGAATCTTCTATAAAACAATATTTGCCTTCATAAACTAATGTGTGTTGTTATCCCACTCTATCTGGATTTCTAAGAACAAAATACTAAAGGTATTTAGAGTTGGTATTCTAACTAAATCGGAAGGAGCAGCAACTCGAAAGTGCTTATTTCAGTCCCATTACTGAAAGACGTGACTTTCGGGACTGGGAATGCCATTTGTCGCATAAGTTATGATGCTCCACGTTAATTTTCCTATTGTAGCTTCAAAATGATCAAAGCAAAGGATATTAACTTTTGTTGAGGTTGTAGATTTGAATCAATGACATTCAATGCTTCAATTTACTTCTGTCTTTAAAATGTCAAGACGAGTGAATTTCTTTCTATGAGCAGTGTGATGTGCCTCTCAGTTGCTTACTTGTTACTTGTGAACACCATTCCAGCAATCAATTTAGTTGGACGTGAATTACTCTGTTATTGCATTTTTGTTGATATTGCAAATGTAAAAGGCAAAATAATAACATCCCTTATGAGTTTCATGTTTGATGGCTTCTATACTTTTCAATCTTGGGTAGATATATCACGGGCCCAGGAGTATGGCTTTAACTTGATGCCCAACATGATAAGAATAAGTGCAGGATAAGTGTTTTCTTTTGTCTTCTTTTTTGTTTCTTTTAATTGAAATTTTAAACAGCAGCATGAAAATTTACTTTGTATCAGAATAGGAAAGGTTTTTTTCTGGGGCTAAATGGTGCATTTGGATATAAATGTGGGGGATTGGTTCTCTTGTGGAAACTGTATCTTCCACGATACTAAGTCATAGATAAGCCATGAGAGATTCAGACACAGTATGTTGCACATTTTCTCACCTGTAATAATCTGCCAAATGTTCTTGCTATCCTTCTAGAGGCAGTTTACAACTTCCTAATTTTCGAGGTGTCTGTAAATTGAGTGATAATTACATTTCTGCTTGAGGGATAAGCTCAGTCACCAAAAGTTTCCATCTCTTCTTCCTGTGCACTTTATTGTATTCAGATCATGTTATTGAATTTAATCCTGAAGAAGTTTGTACTAAGTTCAAAAATAGAAGTTCAAGTTATAACATCACTTTAGGTTCAGAACAAAAAGAGGAGTAGAGCCATCTAAACTGATGAAAGTAACTGGATTACCCAACAAACTGGATCTTTTCTATTCTGATCACTAGTTCTCTACAAGCATGCAGCGAGGAAATTCTATGTTTGAAGTTTACAACAGACTTATACGAGGAAAATGTTTCCTATTCTTTTAGTTTCTCACTTTTTTTTTGGTTGTTGTTGTGTTGAGCCTACACCAATATAATTATCTGAAATGTCATAGACTGTGGTCTAAAAGTTCTTATACTCCTTAATACAGTGCAATATCGAATAGCATTTTAGATCGAGCCATTGATAGTGAAGATGCTCAGCATAATGACATTCTTCGACTTGTAAGTAAAAATTGTTCTCTGATTTGCTTCCATCTGGTTGTTTTATCTCTCTAGTTGATTTGCTTCCATCTGGTTGTTTTATCTCTCTAGTTTGATCTCATTACTATATTTTACAGGATCACATAGAAGGTTATCATGAGTTAACTGCAAAGACGAAAGCTTTCTTCTCCCTTGCAGTTGCAAAATGGGATGCTGAGTTCTATGTGAAGATTGATGATGATGTTCATGTCAATTTAGGTACATCTCCCTTTTTTTCCTGCCATATGTACCTTATAGTTCCGGATGACTGAAAGCTGATGATTTTCAGTTATTTGGAAATTAATAGTTGAGCACACCATGGTATTGTAGGTACACTAGCTGCAACTCTTGCCAGGCACAGGTTGAAACCCAGGGTGTATATAGGATGCATGAAATCTGGACCAGTTCTTTATCAAAAGTAACTTCTGTGAAGCTATTCTGGCCAGCTGATGTAACTATATATTTTGAAGTTCAAAATTTCAGTATTTTTTATTTAATAGAATCTTTTCCATTTTTTCCTTGATAGGAGTGTTAAGTACCATGAACCTGAGTTCTGGAAATTCGGGGAGACGGGGAATAAGTACTTCCGACATGCAACTGGACAGATTTATGCCATCTCGAAAGAATTGGCAACATACGTTGCCAACAACAGGTGAGATTTTTGTTCATATGTGCTTCCTTAAAGACTGGGCTAAATGTTCTCTTGCTATAGCATTCTATTTTGAGCATGTTACACTCGGATCTTTGTAGAATATGCTGTATGCTGATTGTAGTTTTGAAGTTCTTCTGCGGTTGGAACTGTTTATGCAAATGATAACAAGGGAACATACACTTGAAATTGGGGAAAATGGACATTCCTGTTCACTCACTAACAGCTACACCCTTCGTCCCAAATTAGTTGATCATTTTTTTTACACGAAATCATAAATAAGAAGCTAATTTTACTAATTAACCCCTTAAAAAAACTTCTTGAGAATTTTACAAATAAATGTGAACACTTTCAAACAGAATTAATTGCAAGGCTAATATATGAAAAAAATTAATCAATGCTTTCTTGATTTGGTAAGATGAACCAACTAATATGGGACAACTGTTTTTTAGTAAGATGATCAACTAATATGGGATAGAGGGAGTAGATTTATCTAGATTGCGGATTGCTCCTGTTTCAAACTTTCAGTTCTCTAGTATAATCCCACTAATCAGAAAGTGGATATCAATGCTTGTCCATCTCATAGTGAATACCGTGGTGATTTTCAGACCTATTTTGCATAAGTATGCTAATGAAGATGTGTCACTCGGGGCATGGTTGATTGGTCTAGAAGTTGAGCATATTGATGATCGGAACCTGTGTTGTGGAACTCCGCCTGGTTAGCACTCCCTAAATACATGTCATTTGTTCTACGTATCTTGAAATCTCAGTACCTAAAGTCTTTTAATCCCTCTGCTGTGACAGAATGCGAATGGAAAGCACAAGCAGGTAATGTTTGTGTGGCATCATTTGATTGGAGCTGTAGTGGAATTTGCAAATCAGTCGAAAGAATCAAGCATGTACATGCTAAATGCAGCGAAAGTCCTGCTGCTCTATGGGGTGCTCTTATTTAGTCAACTATCTCATTATCAGAAGCTATTCTTCAAACATAATATCTATCCTCTCAACTTGAAGAGAGGTAAGTTGTTGATCATTTACGAGGAACAGATCACCCGATATGGTACAAACGATAATTGCAGATCTTGATGGAGAACTTAGCTCTGTTGTTTATACAGCAAAAAAGGGAAAAAACACAATATACGTATTGTTTGCTAGAAACTGTTGACAGAAGGAGAGCATAAATAGTAGGAAGAGTGTAGTTTTCATTAAGTATAATTCTATCCACACAGATTAGAGCCAATTGGATGTTAGAGCTATTAGATTTGTAATTCCACAGTATACTGTGGTAAATATTTTTGTTGAGCTCTTGGTATAATTCCAAAGAAAATTTTCCTCATTTCCACAAGCATTTCACATCTTATTGCACATTGAGAAATCTTGGCATCCCTATAGTTTAGGTTTCCGATTTTGTTTTCACACAATTTCAAGAATCCGAATCTATTTTGATATAAAGTGTGTAT
This sequence comes from Solanum stenotomum, assembly GCF_019186545.1. Lineage (NCBI taxonomy): Eukaryota > Viridiplantae > Streptophyta > Magnoliopsida > Solanales > Solanaceae > Solanum > Solanum stenotomum. Next base: position 45,690,426 of record NC_064291.1, read on the forward strand.
AATAATAAAGGACTTCCTTATCTTACGGATGTCACTGAATGAAACTGGTAACTATTATAGTAGTATGACAGAATATTTAAAAAGGAAGTTGTTGCTCATGATTTGAGTGTTCAATGCCATTTTAGCTTAGCCAATCTACATATTGATTGGCCTCCCTATAGCAGTGAACGTATAAGAGGTGTCCTCAATAATTTGAACTTAGACTAAAATTTTGCTTCTTTAGCCTTTTCCTTATTTGAACTATACTAGAAGTGTAAAAATATTTTTAGTCTTACTGCGATTTTAGTCTAATATTGCTTAGTTCAAATTATACTATATAATTTAAATAAGATAAAAATATTGATTTTAAGATCTCTTGCAAGGCTACTGCGATTTTATTTGAACTATGCTAAAAGGTTACCTAATATTGCTTACTGCGATTTATTTATTTTTAAAAAGTATGCACTGGAAAAAGGTTAAGGTGTTGGGTTCGGGTTCTTACGGTACGGTGTCTCTTGCAAGGCCGATGAACGTATGTTCGTCTATGATATATGCAGCAGTGAAATCTGCAGAAGTTAATCGTTCATTTTCGCTCCGAGAGGAAGGAAACATATTGAATGCATTGAGAGGACCGGAGTATGTTGTTGAGTGCTTTGGAGAAGATGTGAGCGTTGAAAACGGTAAGAACACTTATAACCTCATGCACGAGTATGCTGACAGAGGAACTTTGCATGATTTACTTCATAAGTCGAAGATGATGCCTGGAGAATCAGAGGCTGCATACTATGCTTTTCAGATCTTAAAGAGGATTTCTCACGTTCATAATAAAGGGTTTATCCATTTTTGGATTGTCGTTGAAATCAACTGATAGATCGAAGAAACATGACCATTTTAGAGGGACTCTGGTATATGCATCTCCGGAATCTGTAACTAGAGGGGTGGTTTATGGTAAAGAGGTTGATATCTGGTCTCTTGGATGCATAGTGGTTGAGATGATTACTGGAAAACGAATATGGTCAGGATATAAAAGTAAGAACGAATTACCATAGAAGATAGCACGTTTAGTACCGGAGATACCGTTTAACATATCTAATGATGCGAAGGACTTTCTGAGAAAGTGTTTGGAGAGGGATAGTAGTCAGAGATGGACTGCGGAGATGTTACTTAATCATCCTTTCATCAAGAACATCAATGCTAAGAATATGAAATATGGACTGATCACAAATGTAATTGGATTTCTACAAAGCACTTGTTTTCAACAATTAGTCCTTATTATCCTGATCACAACTCCTCCTGCTCAAGACGATCAAACAGTAATATTAGTTCTCTAGAGACTAAAAATTATAAGGTACATCACACAACAGATCATGAAGATTCTGTATTAGGGTTTTGGGACCTCATCAGCTTTTTATTTGGATGAATATTTCAGAGACCCTATAAAAAAATATATATATAGGAAGCTAATATATATGCAGCTAATTGATGTAAAAATAATAATTATACATTCCACTATAAAATCTTACATTCTCACTGAATATTCTTAATGTAAGTATGTTTTGTTATATATTGAGATGAGAGGGATTTTTTTTTTGTCTCCAATAGTGAATGATCACTTTCTTAAATATGTTTTTGTTCATTGGGTAATGTATAGCTTTGATATCTAGTCATTTGGTGTAAAATAGAAATTAAGTTTGTGCTAATAATTATTTGGTTTTCACTTGCATCTTCAATTAATTAAGTTAATTTATAACTAGCTAACTAACACATACAAATTAGTATTAGAATGTTCAATGGATCTCTTAGTTAAGATTAATACAAGATTTGAACTAAAGCAATAAGGTTAGACAAAATACACTACATATGTCAAAAGTATTAGTGGGTTAGGATCAACACCTATTCTTTTCTGTTTTGAATATTTTTTGTTCGGTGTTAGATATTTTTATTGGGTCGACCCTGACTAGTTATCAAGATTTGTGCCGCCCATTTAAGAGGGAGAGCATACCGAATCATGAGACCTCTAATTAATATAATAATAAAGAGATTCTATTCATCTCACCACAATCCTCGTTGACATCTATGCAATATTGTGTGTTCCAATAATAATATAACTCTTTGCATGAAAGGGATTTCTCAGCGAATTCTAAAGTCAAGAGAAGTAAACCTTGGTAATGCATGAGGAAATTAAATACATTTTGCTTCAGTCCTATTATATAAGCAAAGGAAAATGAAGTTCATTCTTCTTATTTGAGAAAGAAATCTTTTCTAAAGTCTTTTGATATTTCTTAAATTATATCGAGTCAAATTATATCACATAAATTAAAACGTATGGAGTATAATATTGATTCATAGCCTTGGGGAGATGAACTCACCGAAGCTAATTACATTCCTACACTTGTAATATATAGAAGGAATCGTTCTTACATATCTATTTTGCGTGCGTCAGCTAATCGTCGGTCTTTGTAGACCTGGTTCCTTCACTTTATCCATAAAACAATTTGATATATACTTCTATAGTTATTTGTCTATTATAAATACTCAGTTCCTTAATTATTTGAGACACGTTTAAAAGTTGGTTCCTCTATAAAAATTATCAATCTTCAAAACTCTACATTTAACATAGTTCAACATAAAATAAGACTTTAAATTTTGAAGTGAATCCTAAATCTATCATTCTTTTTCCTTTTGCTTACTCAACGGCAATGTTACACTAGCCAATTGTTGAATTATTAGACTATTTTTTTGAATCATTGAATCCTAAAAGATAAGTATTAATTATTTAGTCCTAAATAAACATAAAAGGAGAAGTTCAATGTTTCCTAATATGACTTCAACTTTTTTTCTTTCTTTAAAAATTTGGTGCATCACATACTTTTAATAAGTTACTATATTTGATAATTTAAATTTTAGATAACTTCAAAGTCTTTAAATATTAGGTAACTAATATAGATAGATATGGAAAATTTGTGAATTTCTAATGGAATAAAACAATGATATGAAAAATAATTAAAAAATTAACAAAAGTAATACTTACTATATATCCTGCATTCCCAATCTGTAACGAGCAACTATATTATATTCCTAAATAGAACATGAATAGGAAAAGAGTACGCAAATCTCAATTTTTTCTATATATAAACACTTACTCCCATTAAGGCATCAAAACCTACTCATCAAATTTAAGAAAAATTCATCGATAGATCAACAAAGTATGCTCTGGAAAAAGCTTAAGGTGTTGGGTTCGGGTTCTTACGGTACAGTGTCTCTTGCAGCGCCGACGAACGTCGACTCTTCGTCTACGATATATGCAGCAGTGAAATCTGCGGAAGTTGCTCGTTCGTCTTCGCTACAAGAGGAAGGAAAAATATTGCAGGCGTTGAGAGGGTCGGAGTATGTAGTTGAGTGCTTTGGAGAAGATGTGAGTGTCGAAAACGGTAAGAATACTTATAACCTCATGCTCGAGTATGCTGCTGGTGGAACTTTGCATGATTTAATTTGTAAATCGAATACGAGCCTAAGAGAATCAGAGGCTGCGTATTATGCTTTTCAGCTATTAGAAGGGATTTCTCATGTTCATAATAAAGGGTTTATTCATTGCGATTTGAAACCTGCGAATATTCTAGTTTTCCCGCCAACTGAGAAATATATGCGTCTCAAATTGGCTGATTTTGGTCTGTCGTTGAAATCAACTGAAACACACGACAGCGACAGCTCGAAGAAGCATCCAAATCATCATAGAGGGACTCTGGTGTATGCATCACCGGAATCAGTTACGAGTGAGATTTATGCTAAAGATGTTGATATTTGGGCACTTGGATGCATTGTCATAGAGATGATTGCTGGTAGACGAGTATGGTCGGGATATAAAAGTAATTACGAATTAGCGTTGAAGATAGCACATGAAGAACCGGAGATTCCGTATAATATATGTAAGGATGCGAAGGACTTTCTGAGTAAGTGTTTGGAGAGAGATCATAATCAGAGATGGACTGCGGAAATGTTACTTAATCATCCTTTCATTATCAAGAACGTTAATGTCAAGAAGATGGATGATGATGATGTGCTGATTCGAAAATGTAATTGGATTTCTACGGAGCATTTGTTTTCAACAATTAGTAACTATTATCCTGATCATAACTCCTCAAGAGGATCAAGCAGTAATATTAGTTCTTCAGAGACTAATAGTAGTAAGGCACAACACACAACAGATGATGAAGACTCTGTACTAGGGATTTGGGACCTCATCAACTTGTTATTTGCATGAATATTTCTCAAATCAGCAATCGGAGATTTAACTTGATGAGTTCGACTTTTAAAATTTTGGGTATTGAATTTATTGTAATTATAAAACTGTGTTCACCTAATATATGTTTATTGAAAATTAGGGAGTTTTCTCTCACAACACACAAAGGTGGAGGAGGAGGAGCCTGAATTTAAAACTTATGAATTCAAACTTCTCGTTTTATTAATTTACTAAGTTCTAAATTAATAGTTTATACATGTTCAATGAATCTCTTAAGACTAATACAAGATTTGAACTAAATCGACTAGGTTAGGCTGAACTTGTAAGACTAAACATATTTTCTTATTGATCAAATATTTAATGACACTATCAAATTTATCTATGTTAGATCCCGCTTATTT
>NC_064291.1:45695476-45698118 GCF_019186545.1 Solanum stenotomum
CATTCATAATTCTAAGTTTCAAACTTGAAATAATATATTAAAAGATAAAAACTATGAAAAAGTATAAGAAATATTTAAAAATTATATCAAAGTAAATATTTTTATGTATAAAATAAAATTTTAAAATTATATATATAATGTCGGGTTGGTTTGGTCTCGGGTTGATTTTTTTTAGTTAAAACCAAACCAACCCAAATATAGTCGGGTTTTTTTTCAAAACCAAACCAAGTTAAACCAAACCACTAGTCGGGTTTTTTTCGGGTTGACTCGGTTTGCGATTTGGTTTGGTTTTCGATTCGGCTTTGTACACCCAGCTTGTAGAAAGATAATTATGAATGTTAGTATGTTACAGAATTTCACATAGTTTTTCTCTTTCGTAAAATTTAAATAAAAAGAACTTCAGTTTCCTTTGCTTATATATAATAGAAGTAATCCTTCTTACACTTGTAATATTCTTTGCGTTAGCTAATTGTTGGTCGTCTCTAGTAGACTACAAAGGACTTGGTTCCTTCACTTTGTCCGTAGAACTTCTATAATCCAGCTGTTCTTTCAATAGACATGGTAAGAGTCTGGTATTTCGATAGCTATTTGTCTATCATAAATACTATGAGTTCCTTATTTAAGACATGTCTGAAAGTTAATATAATTATTATATAGTATTTGTCAATCGTCAAAACTTTACATTTAACATAGCTCAATACGTGGTTTCTGCGCGTTGATAACAATTTGGCAGGCAAGAAGAAGCTCTTCTTAGAAAGTTGTCGATGCCTCTGCTTAAAATGACTTTTTTAAAAAAAATCTAAGAAAGGCTAATATGATCTTTATCCTATAGTAATATTAATAAATATAGTTGTCAAATTAATTCATTTTGTATGTTTGGATCTCTAGAAAGACATTATTATCAGCTGATCAATATTTTTGTTGGGTTCTGAAGGGTGATTAAGGTGTCATGCGGAAGTTTACAATTTGCAAATCATATAGTTGATAAATCAGATAACAAAAAACTTATACTAAAAATCAAAATATTATCATATCAAAACTAATATAAAGAAAAACATTGAAACTTTAGAGAGAATAAATCTCCCCATAAACAAGACTCTTAAACGACTACATTGTGAATTCTATTGTTCTATGTTAGAAGAAAACAAACCTATATTTATAGAGTCCTAAAACCTTTTCTTACTAGAAAAAGAGTCCTAAAAGGAGAGAATAAACCAAATATGAAAGAATATTATATTTTTCTTTCAAGAAAAGTAAAAACATTTATGGTAATATTTTATCTTTTCTTTAAAAAAAAAAAAATCTTAAATTATGGTAAGAAAATTAGGGCAAAACCCTAACAATTTTCTCTATTAGCTTCATTCTTTATGTCGTTATAGATGTGACACTAACTTTATAAGTCCCTAACTTGCTTAGTAATTACAAGGAGGTTATTTGGTTTTACGTCCCCTTTCTTCATGTGTTTCTATTTTTGATTTGATAATATACAATGTAGGAATTCATGTCAATCCTCGTCACCTCAAGGCAAATTTAATTAAGAAAAACAAGAAAAGATTGAAAATGATACAATCTCAATTTGTACCATGCAAATATATACTACGAAAAGTTCCAAAAGAATAAGATCAAAGATGGATTGCTCCTAAATCATTTGGTATTAAGCATCAGGACCTAAATTAAAGACCTCACATAATTGTAATTAAGACTACTAATAATTCATGGTAATTTTTAAAGATATTATACTATGGAATCATAGTAGTAATTTCATCCTCGAGTTAACACACACGAAAATAAAATTTTCTTTACATAAATCAAGGACCAAAACAGTGTCGGCTCTTGCCTTTAAATTTTTAGGCCAATGCCTGATGCCCCCAACTCAAATTTCTATAAACAAAAAATCATGTTTAATTTTTTATGAAAAAAATTAATTATTTATAATAAAAAGTATATATATATATATATATTATATTTTCTTTGCTAACACTCACATTATTTATCATTTTTAACTCCTTCAATATTTTAACCCTTTAACTTCAATTTTTATGTTTCATTTAGGCAATGTGGAAGAGTGTGTGCATCACACTTTCTCTAAGAGAGTGAAAGACAAAAAAAAGTATTTTAAAAAATAATAATAAAAGACTAACCCTTCAGCTCTATTTTTTTTAATGTACCATTTAAACGCAAAATATTAATTTTATGATTTCTTTATTTTTATATATGCTCTTCAACTACAATTTTGCATTTTAAAAATCGTCGTTCATCCGTTAGTTATTATAACAAATTAAAATTGACGGATGATCATTGATTTTTTTTTTATTTTAAAAAAAGTAACATTTTCTTTTTGAGAGTTTCCCTATATTTTTGCATGAAAAATAACCGACGAAAGTGCGTCGATTTTCTTTCTTAAGAAAATCAATGACAGCCCAACGAAGTCTATCGAGTTTCAACATTTTTTAAAGTATTATTAATTAGCAATGAACATGAGGTTTTTTTTTTACTCGTATTTAGTTGAATGAAAAATTAGAAAGCTGATATTTGAGTTAGTCCAAATAGATTAGATATGAAAAAAAATAATATGTGGTGTTATTTAATTTAATTAATTGTTTCAAAAAGAAAACCAACACACTTTCGTCGATTATTTTTCA
>NC_064291.1:45698242-45700092 GCF_019186545.1 Solanum stenotomum
CTCTATTTTTTTTAATGTACCATTTAAACACAAAATATTAATTTTATGATTTCTTTATTTTTATATATGCTCTTCAACTACAATTTTGCATTTTAAAAATCGTCGTTCATCCGTTAGTTATTATAACAAATTAAAATTGATGGATGATCATTGATTTTTTTTTAATTTTAAAAAAAGTAACATTTTCTTTTGAGCGTTTCCCTTTATTTTTGCATGAAAAATAACCGACGAAAGTGCGTCGATTTTCTTTCTTAAGAAAATCAATGACAACCCAACGAAGTCTATCGAGTTTCAACATTTTTTAAAGTGTTATTAATTAGCAATGAACATGAGGTTTTTTTTTACTCGTATTTAGTTGAATGAAAAATTAGAAAGTTGGTATTTGAGTTAGTCCAAATAGATTAGATATGAAAAAAAATAATATGTGGTGTTATTTAATTTAATTAATTGTTTCAAAAAGAAAATCAACACACTTTCGTCGATTATTTCTCACACAATAATGTATAGAAACTCTAAAGAAAATATTCTTTAAAAAAAATTGATGTTCATCCATTATTTTAAAAAAAATAAATTAGATATGACATTGATTTTTAAAATGAAAAAGTTGAAATGAAGAACATAAATAAAAATGAAGAAATCATAAATTTAATATTTTCTATTTAAATGGTACTATATAAAAGAGTGCTAGAGCCTTTATCGATATTAAATAATTGTCATTAGATTAAATGTTGTTGTAGACTTTAGAGAAATTTATAGAGAGTAGTAATTTCATCTTAAAATACATATTTAGCAGCAATGTAGCTATTAATTGTCATTAAAGATCATTTTTGTTGTAGTGCTATCTCTTTCTTTTGTCTTCTTTCAATTAAATTTGTGAACTGTAAACTTGGATACAACCCGACGAACTATCTTTTTAAAATATATGTTAGCAACATGTCAGTAACTTTGTAACTGCATATTATAACCAGAACAATAACTATGGTTCAACTCCAAATAATTTGGGGGCGTTGAATGCAACATAAAAAATAGTACTGACTATTCTGAAACAATAAGGGAAAACCTTTTATGTTAACAATTTTAGGGTCATTTTTGACATGTACATGATGCGACATACTATAATAAAAAAGAGATTGATGGAGGTTCATACGAAAGGAGCCGAAGGTCCTCCATATGAATTTAGTTAGTTATGTTCTTGTATGGACGTGATGTTCAACTTTACTAGAGAGTGTTGTTGTTCGAGGCTTGTTGGTCTCTTCATTAACGTATGATGTTGTTCTTTATATTTCTGACCACCTATTTCCATGAAGATTTTCATAGACTTACTTCTTATACTTAAAATCTCTGTATGACTCATAATTTTTTTGCAACTAAAAAGATAATTAAAAAATATAGCACTTTAGATTAAGAGGAACGCTTCGCCTTTAGATAAAATGTTCTTAACAATGTAGTGTATGTATCAAAAATACATATATTACTGAATGATCATTGATATGCTCAAATTACAACTCCTTACAGAAGCATAAGCGATCGTTATCAAGTAAAGAGCCCAACTTGTAGATTGGGATCGATCCCACGAGGAAAATGGTTTAAACTTTACTTTTAACCAACAATTATATTCAATTAGTCAAATTATTTCCAGAAACAGGTAATAAAAGGGGGGTTGTGCTTGTGTGAAACAAATAGTAAGAACTTAATAAGTAATCAATAATCAAACTCAACTTTGGTTGTTATCAAGATAAGAGAAATAACTAGGGTATACGTGTTCCCCACGATCTCATAACGCAGTAATCCTAGTAATAGCAATCCTTTTCTAGTGTATTACATGCAAAGTGATAAGTTAGGTATCTCTA
>NC_064291.1:45700255-45735538 GCF_019186545.1 Solanum stenotomum
TTCCAAATCAGATTATCATATTATTGCTCAGTTTATCGCATGAATTTCAGAACCCTAGCTATGTATTTCTTTAGTTCTTGAATTACACATGTTAGGTCAGATATTTCAGTATTCAGTTATACATGCCTTAGTTTATGAATGCATCATTATCAGATTAATTGTTGCATTCTCAGTTTGCATGTTAAGTTTCGAGCTATCCAGTATTTACAGAAATTCAGTCATAACCAGTTAACCACTTAATTCATTGAGAGTAGCATAATACCGAGTTGGACTAGGGTTCAGCGTACTCATATAGTCCCAAAACTACGAGCCACGTAGGTGTAAGTCCCCTCTGTGGGCAACATCAGTTTAGTGATCACGCCAGTATGCCTCTATACCTCTGGCAGGGTATATTGGGTCCTCTCGATGGGGCGTATACATCGGACTCCACATTTAGCTCATGTGATTTTATGTCGGTTATTAGTAGCTCCCACACTTCAGTCAGACTCTTTTGCATTGACCATATTTCAGTACAGTCAGTATTCAGTCTCAGCATGTTATAAATTTGGTCATTGCATCAGTTAGCTCTGTATTCAGTATTTCAGTATCTATATCATGTTCAGATGATTTCATTGCTTTATTGCTTTGTTCAGTTATATGTTATTTCAGCTTTACTCTATCCTACATGCTCAGTACCTCTCAAGTACTGACGCACACGTGCGCTACATCTTCTTATGATGTAGGTTCAGGTTCTCAGCATCCAGATCACGCTTAGATCGGTTCCCGATCTGCAGTTCAGCAACATCAGTGGTGAGTCCTATTCTTCGAGGACTAGTGACATGTTTATCCTTACTGCTTTTAGTCTTTAGTTTCAGTTTTGCTAGATCTATTTGGGGCATTGTCCCAACATTTCTAGTCAGTTTAGAGGCTTAATTCAGACATAGTTAGATTCAGGTTAGTATTTTGAGTTTGATATCTCTTTTGTATTAAACTCTCAGATTTGATATATCTCAGTTATAGTATATGGGTATTCCCCATCTTTTCAGATTTATTTATGATTTAGCTTCCGCATCAGTTTATTATCTTTAGTATGCTCATGATCATGCCAGCAGGGTTATCTTGGGATCACTTGTGATCCTAGGTCCCGTGTCCGCGTCTCGGGGGTAGCTCGGGGTGTGACAGTTTCAAATTATCATCTATTTCAAATGATAATATTAACCATGATAGAAAATATTATTATCGGAGAAGGGTCTAAAATTCCCCTCAAGTATTTGAATTGGTACAAAACTACCCTGCATCCACCTATCGGCCCTAAAATACCCCTTACGTCCACCTTTCGGCTCAAAAATACCCTCAATGTTAATCCTTTGACTCATATTTGCCTTATTTTTAATAGCTCCCTTAAAATTTTTAATAACTCCCTTAAAGTAAAATTATTAAATATTTATTTATTATATTGCTTAATGTGATTAGTCCAAATTTAAATCCTTCTCAAATAAATAATAAAAATGATATTTTAAAAAAATATTTTTTTCTATAAAACCACTTATGATTCATATTTTGACCCGATACACTTGAAGATAATATTAAAAATATAATTAATTTCATGATATCTTCCTATTGACCTATTTTAAATCAACCCCAATTTATTATAATGTAACCCAATTCATAAATGGGTATCCAACTAAAATCAATACTTACCCCGACGGATTGTTCATCTAAAAAAATTATTATTTTCATTAATATAAAATTTTCTCTCAATTATCCAAATGTCTTGTTCATTTTCTCTTTTATTCCCTTCTAAAATCTCTTATTCTTAATTAGGATATCCGGGACTCAAACTTGAAATGAACTCACATATTTATCTTCTTTTAATTAGTATTAATGTCATGATGGGATGAGAGTGGGGATAAGAGAAATGATTATTTTTATTTTGGGTACACCAAAAAATATATATAATATTTGTACATATTTGCTTAATTAAGTCTACTTTTATTGAACTAATTATTTCTATATGAATGCATCGTTATTTTCCTCCTTTTTTTCTCTCTTGTTTGTCATAAAAAAAAATTAAAAAATAAAATGGTAGACAAGATCCAAATAGAATTTTTTTGGAAGAGATAGGAAGTGAAGGGCCGGGGAGGGAGGAGTATAGAGAGTAGATGTCTAACCTTTTTATAATTTTAAATTTACTATGAAATTCAAAATCAAGTCAATCATGTGAGCTTATATATTAAGTAATTTCAAATTATTTTAACGGAAAGAGCCTAAAATGCCCTTAAACTATGAGATTTGGTACAATATTACCCTCCATCCACCTAATAAGTATGATCTGTTAGACATAAGAGTATTTTGAGCCGAAAGGTGGATGTCACGGGTATCTTAGGACCGATAGGTGGATGGAGGTAATTTTATACCAATACAAATACTTGAGAGACATTTTAGGCCTTTCTCCGTATTATTATTATTATTGCAGTGGTTGTTTGTGCATTGTCCATCTAACCATCTTAGGTTTAATTGAATTGGCAAAATAATGTGTACTTATTAGGAAGCTTTTTCCAGTACATACAAGCTAGGAATAATATAACGAATAAAATTCCCAAGTAGAATGGAAATGGGAAAAGAGAAAACTAATCGCAATAAACTTCCCAAATTTGGTTAGGATTTATATTTGAAGTTAATTTTTTTCCTATTAATTATATGTAGCCATTAAATCTCAGTGCCCTCAAAATTCTTACTAAAATTATTATTTGCATACAATTTACTCGNTGCATCGTTATTTTCCTCTTTTTTTTTCTCTCTTGTTTGTCCTAAAAAAAAAATTAAAAATAAAATGGTAGACAAGATTCAAATAGAAATTTTTTGGAAGAGATAGGAAGTGAAGGGCCGGGGAGGGAGGAGTATAGAGAGTAGATATCTAACCTCTTTATAATTTTAAATTTACTATGAAATTCAAAATTAAGTCAATCATGTGAACTTATATATTAAGTAATTTCAAATTATTTTAACGGAAAGGGCCTAAAATGCCCTTAAACTATGAGATTTGGTACAATATTACCCTCCATCCACCTAATGAGTATGATCCGTTAGACATAAGAGTATTTTTGAGCCGAAAGGTGGATGTCACGGATATTTTGGACCGATAGGTGGATGGAGGATAATTTTGTACCAACTAAAATACTTGAGGGAATTTTAGGCCTTTCTCCGTATTATTATTATTATTGTAGTGGTTGTTTGTGCATTGACCATCTAACCATCTTAGGTTTAATTGAATTGGCAAAATAATGTGTACTTATTAGGAAGCTTTTTCCAGTACATACAAGCTAGGAATAATATAACGAATAAAATTCCCAAGTAGAATGGAAATGGGAAAAGAGAAAACTAATCGCAATAAACTTCCCAAATTTGGTTAGGATTTATATTTGAAGTTAATTTTTTTCCTATTAATTATATGTAGCCATTAAATCTCAGTGCCCTCAAAATTCTTACTAAAATTATTATTTGCATACAATTTACTCGAAAAAGATTAGGAAAAAAGTTACTAAAAACACGTTTAATCCTTAATCCCAGAAAAAAGTTACTAAAAAAATACGTTAATCCGAAGTAGAATAAGATTAGGAGGGGGAAAAAGCATTATAAATACTTACTTTGAGAAGCCATTAAGCATTCACAAATAAACTACTCATCAAAATCCAGCGATCATCTAAATTTTTTTGTAAAGTATGATGTGGAAAAAGCTTAAGGTGTTGGGAGCTGGTTCTTACGGAACTGTGTCTCTTGCAACGCCGTTACCACAATACTATTCGGGAACTGCAATATATGGAGCTGTTAAATCAGCTGAAGTTGCTCATTCGTCTTCGCTCCAAGCGGAAGGAAAAATATTGGATGAATTGAAAGGGTCGGATTATGTAGTTGAATGTATCGGAGAAGATGTGAGCATAGAAAACGATAAGCACACTTATAATCTCATGCTCGAGTATGCTGCTGGTGGAACTTTGCATGATTTAATTCATAACCCGTTGAATTTGATTATGGGGGAATCAGAGGTTGCTTACTACAGTTTTCAAATCTTAACCGGAATTTCTCATATTCATCGTAATGGTTACATACATTGCGATCTGAAACCGGCTAATATACTTGTTTTTCCTCGTGCACAAATTGATGTTCCAGATTTGAAGTTGGCTGATTTTGGATTGTCGTTGAGAACAGATGAATCGCTTGCATATAGGGGAGAACATTCGAAGAATAGTAGCTATCATAGCCATAGAGGAACTCTGATATACGCAGCCCCTGAATGTTTAGTGTATGGGATTCACGGTAGAGCTGTTGATATTTGGGCACTTGGCTGCATTGTGGTGGAGATGCTTACTGGGAAGCGATTATGGCCTGTACATAAAAACAAGGATGAATTAATGTTCATGATTGCGCATAAAAAACCAGAGATTCCAAAAAATATATCAGATGAAGCGAAGGACTTTTTAAGCAAGTGTTTGGAAAAGGATAACTGTTTGAGATATAGTGCTGATTTGTTGCTTGATCATCCATTCATCAAGAACAGTTGTTATAAGAAGCTGATGGAAAATCGATTAATGTATCCTTATGTTCGTCTAGGATGCAGAGATTGGGTTTCTTCAGAGCACTTGTTTTCGACAATCAGTCCTCGTGACTGCAACTTGAGAGGATCAATGTCTGCTATGTAAGAGGGGCCTCAAATTGAATTTGAGAGACTTACATGTATATTAACTCGTGAATCTCTAACAAAACTGATTGATAGCTTAGTGGTAATGAATGGGTCGTGGAAATGCTTGTTGTTTTTTTAACTAGATGAAGTTGTGCTTCTGATCTGCAAGGACATTTTTTGGGATTAACTTTTCTACCAATTGAAGGCCTTCTTCCAGTTATGTTTAGGTTTATATTTGAAGTTATAAATTTTTATTTTATAGGTTTAAATGTGATCTTCTAATTTATGCAATTGTAGTTGGTTTGATGAAATGAAGAGTGTAAAGTCGATATGGCTTTTGATAATGTTGACTTTGATCTATAATTTTGTGTCTTTTATTAACCTACATATACATTAATTTTGCCTTATTCGTGAACATAAAAAGGAATGGCTTAATTATTTCTTAAAATTGTTTCTCTGTTTATAATTGGTAACTACTTAATAGTTATTGCAGTCATTTGGTATGAAAATATGCATTTAGGAAATAAGTTTTGCTAGCGATCTTTTATATATATATATATACACGCAATCATGTCTAGCGAGCGAATTTTTAATTCAAGTGTGTAAGCATCTCATTTAAAAGTTTAAGTTGTTAGAGAGAACATACTTTTATTAATTAATTATTTTCTCAACACCATGTAAAGATATGACACCTAGGCCTAACTCAACGCCAAAAACTAGCTCATGAGGGGAGGTTTGTCCAAGTCCATATAAGGAGACCAAATTCTCATCCCTCTACCGATGTGGGACATCTTAATATTCCCCCACACACCCAGACTTCAACTGGAGCGTGAACACTTCTAAATGGAGACCATCATCGGTGAACAACAAATTTGGATGAGCCTAACTTTGATACCATGTTGAAGTGTGTAACCATCTCATCTAAAAGCTTAAGCTATTAGAAATAACACACTTTTATTAATTAATTATATTCTCAACAGAAAACGATATGAAAATTATAAACGATTTATCAACACTAAAATCTAGGTTATTAATTTTGTATTAGTTATTCAACAAATTTAAATTGATTGGTTGATATTTCCTGTCATATGGATTCAACGTTAATCACTATTCAATGCATGCAGTTTGTGTGTTGATGAGCTCAATATTGCGCCAAGATTGTGCATTAATTGATTATAATAAAAGTTTTTTCCTATGATGGTGTCTTTGTAGAAGAGCAAATCTAGAATTATCAACCCCCCCNNCCCCCCCCCCCCCCCCCCCCCTATAACAAAAATAGAAACAACTACCACAACTATCTATTTCAGTCCATTTTGACCCGCTAATGCACATCAAATAATGCTAATCTTTCCCATTGATCAATTAGTATGTGTGCTCTTGATACACATTCAAGAAAAGAAAAATTAATGATGATTTGAAATCGACACATCGCAAAGAGGTTGTGGATAGAATGATCAAATGTAAAAGCTTAATATTTCCCAAGGTTGAAACAGCATCCATAAATGGCCTACCAAATTGGCCATTTACACTTCAAATTGAGTTCAATGTAGGGTTGACAAGACATGAAAAGAATGCAAGGAAGCTAAAAATAACGAAAACATATGGTTTATGGTCCTTGCATCTTGCCTTTATTTATTGCAACTCTTAGTCATCTTCTCTTTCAGGTGGAAGGCCACACGGCAAAAGCATTTTCTGCACAAGCACAAGCAACAATGCATTGTTAGTAATAATAGTGTAAGACCAAATCAAGGATGTATATTCACAATCTATCATATATACGTCTGATGATATAGAAATTCAATACTTTTGCTTGTTCTATCTTATAAAATGGAAAGAATAGTTGTAATCTTTCCATGGCCGGTGATAAATAAATTCGAACGTTCTCTCTTCCACGTGAACCAGCTAACCCTTTCATCAACACTGAAATTATTAAGGAAGTAGCTGGCTCTCCAGATAAGCAGCTTTAAAATTATTGCATTTAACAGGTGGTCATACAAAAATCCACGAGTGGGATCATGTTGAGATGACGACTAACTGCATATCTACTATAGCTTTCCAAAAGGCATACACATTGGAGATAAGTCTGCTTTCTTAATGTTATTTGACTTACCTCTAGCCTATAAAAATATTTAAGTGGCAACATAGCAATGGTTGTTGGGCTTAACAAGGTTTAACCACGACAAATAACTACAGGCAAGTCTAACCGTAGCTCTACATCAAAGACTTTAAGACTTCTAAATTCACAAAAATAGTTACTCCCTCCATCCCAATTTATGTGGAATACTTTCATTTTTAGTATGTTCAAAAAGGAATGTCATACTTCCTTATTTAGAAACAATTGTAACTTTAAACTTCTAATTTTACCATTAATGAGACGATTTATAGCCACACAAATGTCTATAGCTTGTTTTAGAACACAAATTTTTCTTTCTTAACTCCGTGCTCAATCAAAAATCGCCACAAAAATTGGGACGGAGGGAGAACTGTTTTGGAAGTTTCTATTCGAAGAAGTGCGACGACCTTCTAGTATATAGTCACAAAAACTCCGTTTGTTAATGTTTCAGTCAAAGGACTTCATGTTCTCCTCCTTTTCAAAAATGTTAACTTCCATCTACCTACCACCCTCTGTGGTAAGGAAATAAAATTATTGTTGGGATGTCCTTTATATGTTGGAAGCAAAACAGTGATTACTAGCAGTCCCTACAGGAAGGTTCAAGAAACACATCTTCCCTTTCAATTCTTTCAGTAGAGCTTGACCTGAAACGATTCAAACCAGAGGAAGATTTGGGAATCCACAAAGACTGGTCTTTGCATGACCAGAATGCAGGTACAATCAGCATGACAGAGTGTAGGTACACCTTTATATAAAGGGCCAAATGGAGCTCAACATTAAACTAGTACCCAAACAGTTTCCTCTAGCTCTATGCAATTTAAAATTTAAAGGCATACACTCACACACTTTAGCACTGAAAAGTGGTGAACCGCTAGGGGACATTCAACAATGAATATGATGTCGTCGTATGCATCTTCCTCTAGCGGATGAAGTTGAATGGTTTCAAGTTCTTGGTTTACTCACAAAAATGACACACTTGCTTTAGGTAGAGCTAAAGTCTAGAAATCATATTTTCTAGCCGATGAAGTGGAATGGCTTCAAGTGGCAGGTTTACTCAGAAAATAGACAAACTAGCTATAGTTAGAGCTAACTCACTCAAGTCTAGCAAGCATATAGCAAAAGGATAAAGAATACATCAAAAAGGTGGCAAAGCTCATGACAATACTAATTCCTTGACATACCCTTAAACTACAGGTATACATGTTCCAACCCTCATTGATGATTAAACATATCATGAAGTCTCTTGTCTACATTTTCTACACTGGCAACTTAGCATAATATCCTAGATTGACCAATCAAAAGCACCCCAGAAACTGCATGTGCATTCCAACTTCATGGTCTTAGCATCTACTCCAATTTTTGTGCTAGTTCAGATCCTTGGTAATTTCTTTTGGAGCCTCAACTCAAATTTGATCCAACATCACGAAATCCTTGTTTATTCAACCCCCCACCCCACAGACGGATGACAAAAAGTTATAAATAGGGAAAAACCACACTAAGATTGACAACCATCCTTCTTACACACTCATTTACAAGAAACCTTATCAGTTTGATATTTGGTTTGGAAACAGTACAAGTTTTTCTTACTGGTAATATTTTAATCGGAAAAAAAAAAAGGGCAACATGAAGGTGCTACAACTTATTAGTGCAATAATTCATTTTTTCAACAAAAGACAATGCTCTTGCACAACCTATAATCTTAACATCAAAGCAGCAGCAAGTTCAATCATCTAGTCGGTAAAGGAACACACGAAAGTACACTAATAGCACTTAGTTCACTCATTATGCAAGTCAACCAGAAAACTGAAAACAATTCCTTCCACAATCCAGCACATTAAGATCTAAGAAAACAAATTACCCACCAAATTGCAAAACAAGAGAAACATTTTCAACAAAGCACAAACCTGCATAAAATTGTAACGTTCTCTTCCAATTGATTCATTTTCTGCAATGGCGAAATACGCCAACATTGGATAGTGCCCAACATAGGATGCATAGCTGTCCCGCTGAATGTTTACCGCCCACTCGCTAAACCAAATAAAGAATATCCAAAACATCAGTTATTATGGTTTAACAATAAATAAGATCAATTCCAAAAAATGTAAAAGTAGGCAACTTACAATCTAGTCAAATCGGCATGTCCTGTTCCAACATATTTAGCTTGCAAGTGCTCAAGCTGGGAGTTGATATTGAACCTGTCACTAGCCTGTATACACGCATTAATCAACTGTATATTCGACGAACAGAGAAAAATTACAGTAGCATGTACACTGAGCTACACAAAATAAATTAGGGTTACGGGAAGAAAAATTCGGGTGTTCGTGGAGATCTGGAAGATAATAATCAAATTTGAATATGAAGGTCAACATAAAAATTAACAAAAACATACGTAAGTTGCACATGAAATTAAAAATTACGAAAGGACATAAAAATCGAAATTGAAAACATATACACCAAAGAGGAAAAACATATTAGGGTTTTGGTTAAGAAAGGGGAGCGAAATTGATCGAAAAGGAGATAATAATCGAAATTGATGTTAATTTACCTGCATTTTTTGTACAGTGAGAAGATTGAAGGAGATGAGGAGGATAAAACAGAGAGCGATGTGGACTACTTATATATACTGGAGAAGACGGGAAGTGAAGCGGGTCAGGCTTTCAGGTACATTTATATATGGGCGGCAAAAGTCGCCAATATAATTACGGAAAACAGTAATTTTGGTCCGCGACTCAATATAATTCGAAACCTAAAACGAAATTTTAATTAGAGGTCTAAAATCTAAATAAATTTTATTTGTATTTATTTATTTTTCTAATTTTTAGATGTAAATTATTACTTTAATATCTTTTTTATAAATGATTTTTTCAAATACTTTTTTTTAATTATTATTTTTAAGTAAGATTTTATCAATTTTGAATTGAAAAACATTATTTTATTGAGACAATTATTATATGAATCGATAATATAGTTCTATAAGTAATAAGTTGATAAATTTTAAATAAAGAAAAAAGTTAGAATCATAAAATCTGATTTAAAAAGTTGATAACTTGGTATACCCTACTTTAATATGAAAAGTTACGAAGAAATAAAAGAATGTTTGTATTTTACTTTGTTCAACATTTTTCGGCCATTGATTCATATTTTGACAGAATATTACTCTAACTATCAAACATTTGAAGAAATAGAGTACTGGAACAAGGTTAAGTTGGAGTGTCAAAATAAAATTTAGGGACAAATTTAAGAGTCTGCATATGTGTTTGACCAAATTAAATTAAGATAAAATATTTTTTGTGTCATGTGGCATATTAGGAAGGTAGTAATTCCGAAAATTCATGTTAAGAGGTAATTAAGACTTCTCATGATTTACGTATACATTTAATAAAGTATGTCAAATCTATGTGTGTGTGTTTTTTTTAGGGGGGGAGGTATTTTAATCATTAACTCTAAAAATTATGAATTATTAACTCTTTTCAATATAAAGGACCGAAGCTAAAAGTGTTTCTTTCATATATTGCTACAGAGAAAATAATCAAAAGCCCCTCAATCTATAGTCAAATTTTTAACTATACATTCATATTTTAGGATGGTTCTATTACCCCTTAGATTATTTTAAAATGGAGCTATTTGCTCTCTATGTGTTGAGGTGGCAAGGAAAGTGTAGTTTACTCTTTGAGAGAGTGAGAGCAAAAATAAATAATAAAATTTTAACTTTACAAGTGTTTCTTTTATTTCATTATTAATTTTCTTCTTTTTTTCTGTTTCCTTTTATTTTATTTATTTTATTTTTAATGTTCTTTTTCTTCTTTCTCTTTAACAAGAAATACCAACAACCTTTTCTTCTTTCTCTTTACCAAGAAACACCAGCAACAACAACATGGGCTGTAGCGGCGGCGACACCATGTGAACTTCAGTCATCCACCATCAATTCTTCGTCATCATCGGCCTTCCACTATGTGAGAACAGACCCATCAACCATCAATTTTGTTGTGAATCACCATTGCCACTTCCTTTGTAGCTTCAAGATTTTAAAGTCGGAAATGCAGATTCAAGCATAAACACAAAATTTAAGTAGTTAGGTATTGCATCTACCTTCCTATTTCAGATCAGATAAAGCTTTGACTATCAAATCTACAATAAATATCGAATAGTACAAAAATCTTACAATATCTTCATTTTAAAGATTTCTACCCAACTAAACTAAACTAATTGCATCTAAAATTTAATCCTCAAAATTGACCGACTTTTTGGAACATTAAATTGTTAATGATTTTGAGTGAAATTTCATCAATATCGAGAGAAAAACAGGAAATGGTGTAGAAATTGAGATTTTGAAGGGTAATTAGGCGATTAATGAAAAAAAGTGAGGATTTTTGAAGGTTGAATCAGAGAAATTTGGATGAAAATGGATGAAAAATCTCCGGTCGGTGGCTGATGCCAAGCCTGGAGATGAAAGAAAACAAAATAATTGATTTTTATACATTAAAAAAATATATATTATGTGTTGGGCGCGTGTATACGAATCTGGGATAAGTTATTAAGGGGTTATATATTCTACTTTGAAAATGTTCCGGGGGTAATAGGACCCCCGTAAAGTATGAGCGTGTAGTTGGAAATCCGGCTATAGGTTGGGGGGGCTTTTGACCATTTTCTCATTACTATATATTATAAAGTTCATTCGTATGTAATTAAAACGGAATACGTAAAACTGAACGATGAGTTTAGTTATTAGGTATTAGATGTTTTGGTAACACAGATAAATATTGTTGAATTGATTCAAGTGCTATGAAAAAATCACTTATTTCGATAAGATAATATATTTTCAAAAGACCCCTATATAAATATATGGTCCCATTAATACTATAAATTAATAATTCTTTAAATGTACAAATATACCTAAGACAATTTAGTGAAATATGATTCTATTGTTTTCTGTTTTTGGTTAAAATTTAAATCTAGTTGAAACTCATCTATAATTTTTCTTATTGAATCACTGTTGTCTTTTCGAACTGCACCATAAAAATTGTGAAAATTTCTAGATGCAATAAGTGTTTCCTTACGCGTAACTCGTTCCAAAGGTATTGTATCATCTTCAACATTTTTTCTAATGGTATATATCCACAATTTTTTTAAGCTCTGGAACTCTAAACATGTATCATTTTCATCCATCCAACAGGTTATTGACGTCCATTTTATTGCGGTAATAGAAATCATTAATCATGACCTCAAGTTCATGAATAACGTTATCATAAGTGTGTTCATTCAAATTCTCTGAGATTTTCATCCTTGAACGAACTTTGTGGTGTCGAAATACTCCTTAAATTAATAAATATTAATTTATTGATTAAATAATACCTCTACAAAATAATAATATTTAATAGTCCACATATAATAGTTTGAGGTTTTACTATAATTATATATAGGGTTGCGTATCGTTCGGTTCGATTTTGAAGTTAGGTTTGGCTTATTGGTTATCGGTTTGTAGAGATGCTAAACTGTTATCGAACCGCTAAGATATTAGCTTATCGGTTATTGGTTTATCGATTTTTGATCGTTATCGATTTAACCGTTAAGATTTGACACAAAAAAAAAATTGAAAATCACTTAGAAACAAGGTGACAAACCAAATGAACCATGCACATGAGTTCACAAGTTACATCTTGCTCAAAAGCAAACATTTTTATTGTAGAATAACCAAGTGTTTGAGACAATCAGAAATAAAAGTAGGAAACCAAACTCTAAGTCAAGGACTTTATATACAAAATGATATAAATATAATTATTTAATTTACTATCGGGTTATCGGTTAACCCATTAAGAAAAAACTTCAAACCGTTAATAACCGATAACCCGATAAAAAAAATCAAAATCGTTATCAAAACCGCTAAATCAATAATCCAATACTAATAAATCAATAATTTTTTTCAATTCGGATTATCGATTTTGGTTCAGTTTTGAACCGCCGTAGTTATATATGTCGGATAGGAAACAAGTATATTTGTCATTACAACACTAACGTTGTATACGTTATTGTATATATTTGAATAACTTATTTCCTAAATGCATATTTTCATACCAAATGACTGCAATAACTATTAAGTAGTTACCAATTATAAACAGAGAAACAATTTTAAGAAATAATTAAGCCATTCCTTTTTATGTTCACGAATAAGGCAAAATTAATGTATATGTAGGTTAATAATAGACATAAAATTATAGATCAAAGTCAACATTATCAAAAGCCATATCGACCTTACACTTTTCATTTCATCAAACCAACTACAATTGCGTAAATTAGAAGATCACATTTAAACCTATAAAATAAAAATTTATAACTTCAAATATAAATCTAAACATAACTGGAAGAAGGCCTCCAATTGGTAGAAAAGTTAATCCCCAAAAATGTCCTTGCAGATCAGAAGCACAACTTCATCAAGTTAAAAAAACAATAAGCATTTCCACGACCCATTAATTACCACTAAGCTATCAATCAGTTTTGTTAGAGATTCACGAGTTAATATACAT
Organism: Solanum stenotomum; assembly: GCF_019186545.1. Taxonomy (NCBI): domain Eukaryota; kingdom Viridiplantae; phylum Streptophyta; class Magnoliopsida; order Solanales; family Solanaceae; genus Solanum; species Solanum stenotomum. The sequence continues at coordinate 45,713,550 of NC_064291.1, forward strand.
GTAAGTCTCTCAAATTCAATTCGAGGCCCCTCTTACATAGCAGACATTGATCCTCTCAAGTTGTAGTCACGAGGACTGATTGTCGAAAACAAGTGCTCTGAAGAAACCCAATCTCTGCATCCTAGACGAACATAAGGATACATTAATCGATTTTCCATCAGCTTCTTATAACAACTGTTCTTGATGAATGGATGATCAAGCAACAAATCAGCACTATATCTCAAACAGTTATCCTTTTCCAAACACTTGCTTAAAAAGTCCTTCGCTTCATCTGATATATTTTTTGGAATCTCTGGTTTTTTATGCGCAATCATGAACATTAATTCATCCTTGTTTTTATGTACAGGCCATAATCGCTTCCCAGTAAGCATCTCCACCACAATGCAGCCAAGTGCCCAAATATCAACAGCTCTACCGTGAATCCCATACACTAAACATTCAGGGGCTGCGTATATCAGAGTTCCTCTATGGCTATGATAGCTACTATTCTTCGAATGTTCTCCCCTATATGCAAGCGATTCATCTGTTCTCAACGACAATCCAAAATCAGCCAACTTCAAATCTGGAACATCAATTTGTGCACGAGGAAAAACAAGTATATTAGCCGGTTTCAGATCGCAATGTATGTAACCATTACGATGAATATGAGAAATTCCGGTTAAGATTTGAAAACTGTAGTAAGCAACCTCTGATTCCCCCATAATCAAATTCAACGGGTTATGAATTAAATCATGCAAAGTTCCACCAGCAGCATACTCGAGCATGAGATTATAAGTGTGCTTATCGTTTTCTATGCTCACATCTTCTCCGATACATTCAACTACATAATCCGACCCTTTCAATTCATCCAATATTTTTCCTTCCGCTTGGAGCGAAGACGAATGAGCAACTTCAGCTGATTTAACAGCTCCATATATTGCAGTTCCCGAATAGTATTGTGGTAACGGCGTTGCAAGAGACACAGTTCCGTAAGAACCAGCTCCCAACACCTTAAGCTTTTTCCACATCATACTTGACCAATTTTTTTGGATGATCGCTTGATTTTGATTTTGATGAGTACTTTAGTTTGTGAATGCTTAATTGGCTTCTCAAAGTAAGTATTTATAATGCTTTTCCCCCCTCCTAATCTTATTCTACTTCGGATTAACGTATTTTTTTAGTAACTTTTTTCCTAATCTTTTTCTAGTTGAAAATGTAGTTGGTTATTATTTTCTTTACCGACTCAATTGTGTTATTGTCTGGGTATAAAATTTTACTAAGTATAAAATATTTCATATTTAAGACTTTAAATTAAATAATAAATAATAAATATAATATATTTATTAGTTGAATTAGTTCTACACGTATTTTTCATTCAAAAAGAAATTTTCATTATTTTTAGTATGAGTACATTTGTTGGCTGTTGTCTTTAGTTTAAAGTCTTAAAATGTTAGTAGGACGTTTAGGCCTCATTTTTTTTGTCACTAATGAATGTTTTAAATTTGATACATGTCACGGAAAAATTGTAGAAAAAATATGATCCCAACAATTTGGAATTACATAAATAAAATCAAATATAAATGAAAACTTTCACAAATAGCCAATATAATAAACTTAATTAATAAAATTAGGATACCATCGAGGAAGCAGTCTTAGTAAACAAACAATGCTAAAAAGAGAACATTTAGATATCTCAACATCTCAACAATTTTAACCAAAATTGTGGTCCTCTGCACCCATTCATATTTCTTATAATAGTGTTACCCATGGGAAAACGTAATTTTATAGGAGATGTATCGTGATATGGTAATTTTCGGGATATCGTGATATAGAATTACACAAATAAAATAAGAAATGTCTCTTCCCTAAAGAACTTCCGTCCCATTAGTCTTTGTAACACTTCCTACAAAATTATCACTAAGATCATCTCTAGATGCCTTACGAAGTTCATAGATATCCTGATCCTGATTGGGCCCTGCCAAATGAACTTCCTCAAGAATCGACAAGCAACATATAATGCTATCATCGTGCATAAAGTTATATCACATTTCAGGCAGATGAAAGGAAAAAAAAAAGGGTTCTCATGGCAAAAATTCACCTAAAGAAAGCTTTCGATAGAATTGAATGGTCATTCATAAGACACACCCTTCAATATTACAACTTTCCTATGAACGTCGTTAACCTCATTAGGTCTTGTATTTGCACAACTAAAAATGTTATTCTAATAGACGGGACTCGTATTGACTTCTTCCAACCCTCCAGAGGTCTACGCCAAGGAGACCCTATGTTCCCTACCTTTTTATTCTTTGTATAGAAGTGCTCTCTCACCAAATCAAACAAGTCACCACCCATTACTCTTATTAATCATTAAGTACTACTTATTTCTAATTTATTTATTTTCCACGTTATACTAAATAGAATGGAAGTGTTACAATAAAATTATTATGATCTTTATATTTATTTTTAAGAATTATGTCAAGTCAATATTAAACAAATAAATTTAAACAAAAAGAGTAATTCATACGTAATGACTAATAAATAAATCTTTACATGAAGTTCTACATTACAATCGAAACATTATTAATATCTACTTTACAATTACTCCCTCCGCCATTTTTTCTTGTGCATTATTAATTTGGTGCACTCCTTAAGAATGCCAATTAATTATATCGCTTTGTGAATATAATAAGGGTATTTTTGAATTAAAAGGTTAACGTCAGGGGTAGTAGTATGAATGAAGGATAGTTTTATACCTATTCAAATAATTGATCGACATTTAATTAGGGGAACTAAGTGATCAGTTGTAGTCTTTCAAACTTTACAAAATATGCACGACTCCCTCACTTCATCCATATGTGTAAAAGACATTAGCCACACTGAAAAACCAAATACTCTACCATTGAGTTAGCAACCCGAAGAAAATATCGAAAAAAATGTGTAGATCCAATCCGGGGAAAAAAACAAAGAGATTAGACAATACAATCAATAACTATTGAAAATGAACATCTATTTTTAATACAATGAAAAAGTAAAAATAAACCAATGAAATATTACTTAATGGTGCCCAACTTGTTTGACAAACCAAACAATCCCTAATGTTTTTTTTAAGAAGAAGACAAAGTAGAATCATCCCAGTATTAATTTTTTTGTTCTCTTTAATATCAGCAAGACTAACAAAACTTACTGTATTTGCTGTAAATCAGTTGCACTTTTAGTGTGAAAAAGGGGGCAATTCCCAATTTTGGCTTTAGGTCATCCATTCTTGCTCGGATTTCAAACATTTTTCGAATTTGATTCCATCTATACATATTTGTTCTTGGTCTCCGTCAAGATTGTAATTTTAACCTCTGTTTTGGGTTGCCAACAATTTCGGTGAGTTCTTGGAAGCCATATACATCTTTGCTGTTTCTTGTTTGATAAACTTCTTCTTTTCTTGATTTTACAACTAGTTGTTAGTAGTTTGTTGTTTCTGCTGCTTACTGTTTTGGATTGTTGAAAGTCAATGGAAGTTTACTTCTACAAGAATCCAGATTGATTTTTTGTTCTTTTAGTTTATTGTGTGCATTGCATATATGCCCAAAAGGGATACACAATAAATTTTTGGTTGTGGAAGTGGTTTGAGATTTGAAATTCAGTGGTGGGGATTGTGTTTTCAGTTGGTTTTTGCATTTTTGATTAATTTGATGATGGAAAAAGGTGTTGAACATTTGATATCTGCTAGGAAATCTATGAGGGTTAATTTAGAGAAATCTAAAGCTATAGGTTTGTCTCTTGAAAAAGCTAGGCCAAGATTAGTTGAGATTAATCAGAGATTGCCTTCTTTGGAGGCTGCGATTAGGCCAATTAGGGCTGATCAAGATGCTCTTGGGGCTGTCGTTGGGCATATTAATCGTGCTGTGGTACCTGCTGCTGCTGTTCTTAAGGTTTTTGATGCTATTCATGGGCTTGAGAACTCGTTGTCTGATCCTGAATCTGATCTCCCTGGGTACTTTGGTGTGCTCAAGAGGCTTAAGGAGGCATTACGATTTTTGGGGGAGAATTGTGACATGGCGATTCAGTGGTTGGCGGACATTGTGGAGTATCTGGAGGATCATAATGTTGCTGATGGCAAGTTTATTTCTAGTTTAAAGAAGGCGTTGACTGCTCTGAGGGAGTTGCATAGTGGGGAGGATGGGAGTTGTCTTGATGGAGGACTTCTTGAGGTTGCGTTGGATAGATTGGAAAATGAATTTAGGCGGTTATTGACTGAAAATAGTGTTCCGTTGCCTATGTCTACTTCGGACTTACCAGGTGAACAAGCCTGCATAGCTCCATCCCTTTTGCCTGTGGCTGTTATAAAGAAGCTACAGAGTATACTTGGCAGATTGGTTGCAAATAACAGGCTTGAAAAGTGTGTGTTAATCTATGTTGAAGTACGGAGTTCTAATGTCAGGGAAAGTTTGCAGGCACTTAATTTGGATTACCTCGAGATTTCAGTCTCTGAGTTCAATGACGTGCAGAGCATAGAGGGCCACATTGCTAATTGGGGTAAGCATCTAGAGTTTGCTGTGAAACATCTTTTAGAGGCTGAGTATAAACTCTGTAATGATGTCTTTGATAGATTAGGATTGGATGTGTGGATGGGTTGTTTCGCTAAAATAGCTTCCCAGGCAGGTATTCTTGCATTCCTTCAGTTTGGAAAAACTGTTACGGAGAGTAAGAAGGATCCAATTAAGATGTTAAAACTGTTAGATATCTTTGCATCTTTAAACAAACTGAGATTGGATTTCAATCGTCTCTTTGGTGGAGCTGCATGTGCTGAAATCCAGAGGTTGACGAGGGATCTCATCAAGAGGGTGATTGATGGGGCTAGTGAACTCTTCTGGGAACTTCAGGTTCAAGTTGAATTGCAGAGGCAAATACCACCTCCTCCAGATGGTGGTGTCCCAAAACTTATCATCTTTATCACCGACTACTGCAATAAGCTGCTTGGAGATGATTATAAGCCAATGCTCACCCAAGTTTTGGTAATTGAAAGAAGTTGGAAGCGTGAAATATTTCAAGAGCGGCTTCTCTTTGATGAGCTACTGAATATTATGAGAGCTGTTCAGCTTAATCTAGAGACATGGTCCAAGGGATACAAAGATGATACCTTGTCATGCGTGTTCTTGATGAACAATCATTGTCATCTTTACAAGGATCTGAAAGGCACAAAGCTTGGTATTCTTTTGGGAGATTCTTGGTTGAGAGAACATGAACAGTACAAGGAGTACTATTCTGCCGTTTTCTTGAAAGAGAGCTGGGCTAAGCTTCCAGCTCTATTAAGCCGGGAAGGTCTTATTCTCTTCTCTGGTGGGCGTGCCACTGCTCGCGATCTTGTTAAGAAAAGATTAAAAGCTTTTAATGAAGCTTTTGATGACATGTATAAGAAGCAGTCTAATTGGATCATGCTTGACAAAGAGCTAAGAGAAAAGACATGCCAGCTCATCATTCAGGCGATTGTACCTGTATATCGGAGTTACATGCAGAACTATGGGCCGTTGGTTGAACAAGAAGGAAATTCCAAATATGCAAAATACACTGTTCAGTCTTTGGAGAAAATGTTGAATTCTCTTTTTGTTCCAAAGCCCACAAGACAGGGTAGTTTCAAAGTTCGAGTACCTAGTGGAAAGTTCAACAATAGCGTTGCAGATCAGAATCAAACTGCATTCGTTAAGTAACTGTGAGTTTTTTAATCCTCAAGACGATAAAGGACTTGTCAATTAGACCTATTCGTTTTGCTTATGTATTTACTCATTCATTTATTCACAAACTAAGCATTAGTACCGTCTCCTGAATTGTTGTAGCTGTCTTGTACAATGGATTAGCAACTGTACAATGTTTCTTTATAATGAGACGATTATATCATTTTTGTTTGGCAGAGTAGCAAAATAGACTCATCTACTTGTCTTGTTCTGTGATCTCATATCCTCCTAACTCACGAGGTTTTATCGATACATGTATAGTAGTTAAAATGCACTATTTTGAACCCCTTTGACTGTTGATCGAGCATATGTAGCAACTTGATGGCCGAGTTGAACAAAGTACTTGTGTTTCAGGCATTTATGAATATGAATATTTGGACCAAGACTAAAATTAAGATGAAATCGCCCCGTGAAGTACAGGGATCGCGATGAAAAAGTGGAACTAATAGGAGTGTATTTGGTTATTTGATCGACCTTATTGTTACATGAGATATTACCAGCAGTGAAATTTTGGGAGAATTTGTGTGATTTATTTTCTAATCATTTAGCATAGAAGGAAATAAACACACTAGAAAGGATGGCGATTATGAAAAAGTTGTTGTAAAGTTTTGTTCTTCATTCCTATTTCTTGTTTCTTCTTTTTCTGGTATGCCGCTCTGTCATTGTTTGATTTTTGGTTGTCTGATCACACTCAAAATTATGCATCGTATTAGCTCGGTAGTTTTGTAGCATGTTGTTTTGGGTGTTTTCTAGGAAGGAAAAGAAGGAAATGATAGATAGCAAATGATATATGTCCTATCTCATGTGATTATTGAAATCATTCTTTCCTCTAAGCTTCTTCCTCCGAGGATGTCAAATGGGTGGATTGAACTAAATTTGAAAATGTTAAAATGGGAGGATCAATGACCCATTTAAATGTTACTTGCTGATTGAGACAAGTTAAAAAGTGAGTCATAATTTAATCCGTTCAATTTTTGTCAAGTTTTAAATTCAAAGTTTGATTTCTTATAATTTTTTTGAATACCTAGTAATTAAAAAAAAATTGTTATATTATGACTATACGAAATATATCACATTCTTTCCTGTAAGCTTCTTCCTCGAAGGATGTCAAATGAATGGATTGAACTAAATTTGAAATGTTAAAATGGGCGGATCAATGACCCATTTAAATGTTACTTGCTGATTGAGATAAGTTAAAAAGTGAGTCATAATTTAATCCGTTCAATTTTTGCTAAGCTTTAAATTCAAAGTTTGTTTTCTTATAATTTATTTGAATATCTAATAATTAAAAAAATTGTTATATTATTACTACATGAAATATATCAAATAAAAAAAAATATTTTTGACAATATTTTCATTGGTCAATCTGAATTGCGTGTCAATCCATTTTGAAAATAAATTGAACTAAACATATCAAAATGAATCTAATTAAAGAAGTAAGTGGATTAGTATTGTGCTAAATCTAAACGAATTGAGTGGATCATGATTCTATGAACTGATTTTGTCACCCCTAATAATCTCCATTAGCTTTTAGGATTTTATTTTGTATTTTTTTTATACATAAAACATTAATCTTCTGAGATTTTCACTCATTTTATTGATCACTGAATCATCTATGAGATTGTTTGATACTGAGAATGGAATCGATAAAATTATATCATGCATTGAAATATCCCATTAAATGAATTATCCCAATACAGATTGTGCACACTTTTGCTAGTGTCAAATACTCCATCTGTGAAACAATATTTGTTCATTATTGATTTGACACATTTTTTAAAGAATAATAAATAATAGGGATAATATTATTATATTATCCTTTGACTTTGTTAAATTTAATGTTTTGAAAAATGTATTAGATGATAAATAATACTCTCTCTGTTCATATTTATATGCCACTATTTTGGATTTCACGTGCATTAAAACTAAGTAAATTTACTATTCTAGCCTTATTTAATTTTTTTGGAACTTAAGTTTTCAATCAATGAACATGAATTGGTTTATTTTGATTAATCAATTTAGCCAATGCATATGAATAATTTACTTAGTTTTTCTAAATTGGTCAAATATATTTTTCAAGGCTAATAACTCATAAGGGTAAAAAAGGAACAATATGGTAATTTATGCATTGATTTTATGAAACAACAAGTATTATGGATCAATTATTTATAGAAAGGGATGACATATAAAAAGAAACAGAGGGAGTATTTAATAATAAGGGTTAAATAGATACAAAATGTAAATTATCTCTTGATTTTCTAAATTGAATTGTTGGACAATTATAGTTAATATAATGAACCATTATTATTAGACGGAGAGAGTTTATGCTAAATAAACTTCATCCCTATCATAGATTTTATGAAAATATTCTAGGCCCTAACCTACATAAAGGCAGCATTTCATAAGCGCTAGCTGTCAATATTTAATGTCATAGGAGTATTGATTAATAAAAACAATATATTGTCTGTAATGACATTTTTAAAAAAGAAAGCAAAATAATTCTTGGCACGAGCAGTAAGATTGGTGATTGCCTAGTAATATTCAATAGTCATATTGATGACAATTTTTAATTTACATTATTTTCTTTTAATTTGCCAAATAAGCCTTGAAATATTATTTTTAAATTGATAAAAGAATCTTGAAATAATGTCATTTAAAAATTCAATTGTTAAACAAAGAAATAACATTTGAAAGGTCAAAGGAGGATCTTACCATGTGACCTTTTCAAAATATTTTGAAAATCAAGTTTCACCTCGCGAGAAATTTTATCTATTCATTTTATTATTTTTCATCGGAAGCAAATGGACAATCGGTGGTCTAAAGGATCCTTAGTTGAAGGCTAAGTTCATTCTTTGGTGTATCTCACTTCTCTGTGTTAAAAGATTAAGCTTTAGTTTGTTACCAATTTCGAATTCGACAACTATTAGGTTATAGGTAAAGTCTAATCTTACTCCTTTTTACCTATCGAAACTGCAACAAATCTATATATTCAATGCAACTAAAAGTAAAGAAACATCATGCAATTAGTCAATGAAAAAGATAATCAAATCTCATCCTAAAGGGACGTATAATAGCAACACACGTAGATATACTACGAAGGATTTATTGTCGATTTGGTCAAGCTTTCAAATTTTAATTATATTTAAAGTACTTTTCTTTGTATATTTCTAGAGTTCAATATTTTAAAAGTGTGATATTATACTTTCAACAAATCAATACGGTCTATCTATATTATCGTTCACCAAAATAATATTTGATTGTTTATATAATTTTATGTATATAATTAATTCATTATTCTTTTAAATGGACTAAAAAAGAAAAATAGAATAAACAAATTGAAATGATGTAGTATATCTTTTTTATATATATTTGACTAGCGGTCATAATTGTGAAAGTGTAATATATAGATTAGGCTGAAAAGAAGGAACTAAAAAAAGGGTTAATCTCTACTACTTTTGCTATAATCACGCATCAACAGCCATTCTTATCCCTTTTCACTACAGCTTTTTGTTAAGCTTTTCTCTCCCATTAATTAATCCTCTTTAATTATTTTCACTAAATTGATGCATTTGCCAAAAAATGTATGAATTGCTCTGACTTTAATTCTTCTTTTATTCTTACGTTTGCAATCTTTATAATTTCCCACCAAAACTATTCTGAAAATTCCATGAAGTGAAAATGTAAGTCTCTTTTTTTCTTTTTCTTTTTGGTTTATGGTATTGTGATCTATTTGTGGTTACTCTTGTTGATTTTGTTAATTACTACCATGTTACTTAGGGGTCGTTTGATTGCTGGATAAGAAACAAGTTATCCATGTATTAATTTATGCGATGTTTGATAGGTAGATAAAAAATAAGTTAGTCATCTATAAAATTAATAGCATATAAGATGTTTGGTTTCTATAACTAAAACACGTATAAGATATGAGAGAATGTGTATATTATATTATGCAGTATAGAAGGTGGAACTAATCTCTACATTACTAACCGCATAATTCTAACTGGCTACCAAATGACCATCTTACAATTGAAGTATAAAAGATTACGAATAATAAATTTGATCTTCTGTACAAATTTGTGATATTGAATAGTTTTAGCCTATAATCAATAATCTCTGGAGAAATGTTCAATCTCTTAATTTTCTTAGCTTTAAACATATTGTACTAGAGAAATTTTCTGAATTTAATAATTGTCAAATTTAGTGTTTTTTCACATATATATTGTTCAAAAATGTTGGGACTTTCTACCAAAATTGCTTGCTAAGAAGCCAAATTCAATCATATTCAGAATACTAGATTCAATTTGCCAGTGTTTCACCATATTTAATCCCTGAGGATACTTAAACTTGTATAAAGTTGAACAAGTACACATATGTGTTTGACCAATTTGCATCCTAGGTGGCGTCATGTGGCGTCTATGTGTATTATGTTACGTAGGATACATGTGTCTTGTTCAATCCGTGAAGATTTCTTTAGATGTAACAAAGTACATAATTTGTTGTTCTGTTTTTCATGTTATGCAATCACCTAACATGTTCTTTTCTATCATTTTGTAACAGTGTATTGAAATAGCAACAAAAAATTAGGATGTCGTCCGAACCAGCTCCTTATGTACCCAAAAATGTCCTCATAACGGGTGCAGCAGGCTTCATTCCCTCTCATGTAACCAATAGATTGACTAAGCTTTATCCTAACTACAGGATTGTTGCTCTTGACAAGCTCGATTATTGTTCGAGTCTAAAGAATTTGGAGCCAAGTTACTCATGTCCGAATTTCAAATTTGTCAAGGCTGATATTACGAGTGCTGATCTTATCAACCATCTTTTGGTTGAGGAGAAGATTGACACAATTATGCATTTTGCAGCACAGACTCATGTGGATAATTCATTTGGAAACTCGTTCGAGTTCACCATCAATAATATTTATGGTACTCATGTGCTTCTCGAGGCTTGTAAGTTGACGAAATCCATCAAAAGATTCATTCATGTCAGTACGGATGAAGTGTATGGCGAAACTGATTTGGAGACTGACATTGGCAATCCTGAAGCTTCTCAACTCCTTCCTACTAATCCATATTCCGCGACTAAAGCTGGAGCTGAAATGCTTGTCATGGCTTATAACAGGTCTTATGGCCTACCAACAATCACTACTCGAGGGAATAATGTGTATGGCCCAAATCAGTTCCCTGAGAAGTTGATTCCAAAGTTCATTATTCTAGCAATGAAGGGTGAGCGTTTGCCAATTCATGGCGATGGAACAAATGTTAGGAGCTATTTGTACTCTGCTGATGTTGCTGAGGCATTTGATGTGATACTGCATAAAGGGGTTATTGGACATGTGTATAACATTGGCACTAAGAAAGAGAGGGCAGTTTTGGACGTGGCTGCAGACATATGCAAATTATTCGGAAAGAATGCTCAAGAAGTTATCGAGCTTGTCCAAGATAGGCCTTTTAATGACCAAAGGTATTTCCTGGATGATCAAAAGCTTAAGAAGTTAGGGTGGCAAGAAAGGACTACTTGGGAGGCAGGACTAAAGATGACACTCGATTGGTACACCAAAAATCCCGATTGGTGGGGTGATATAACCGGAGCCCTTCACCCACATCCGAGAATTTCAAACATTGTGCCTTCACATGATGAAGGGTGTCTGTTGCAGCTTGTAAAAGGAAGCAACAAAGGTTGTGGCTCAGACTTGAAGTTCTTGATTTACGGAAAAACAGGTTGGATTGGAGGGTTGTTAGGAAAGATTTGTGATGAACGTGGAATATCATACGAGTATGGATTAGGACGACTACAGGATAGGAGTTCTCTAATGCAAGACATGATAAGAGTAAAACCAACTCATGTATTCAACGCGGCTGGTGTTACTGGGAGGCCTAATGTGGATTGGTGTGAATCACATAAAGCAGAGACAATTAGAACGAACGTTGCTGGTACACTAACTTTAGCTGATATCTGCAGAGAAGCAGATATCTTAGTGATGAATTTCGCGACAGGTTGCATATTTGAATATGATGAAAGGCATCCACTAGGCTCAGGCATCGGATTCAAAGAGGAAGACAAACCAAATTTTACAGGATCCTTTTACTCGAAGACCAAAGCCATGGTAACTAGTTCATTTCCATTGGCTATTCGTCTTATATTTCACTCACATTTTTAGTTTCTCATAGCTTAATATAATGCAGGTTGAAGAGCTTCTAAAAGAATATGATAATGTTTGCACTCTCAGAGTAAGAATGCCAATATCATCAGACCTTAGTAACCCGAGAAACTTCATTACAAAGATAACGCGTTATGATAAAGTGGTAAACATCCCAAATAGCATGACAGTTCTAGATGAGTTACTACCAATCTCTATTGAAATGGCAAAGAGAAACTGTAGAGGGATATGGAACTTCACTAATCCGGGAGTTGTGAGCCACAACGAGATTCTAGAGATGTATAAAGACTACATCGATCCCCAATTCAAATGGCAGAATTTCGATCTTCAAGAACAAGCCAAAGTGATCGTTGCACCACGAAGTAACAATGAGCTTGACATGACAAAGCTGAAAAAAGAGTTTCCAGAATTGCTATCAATCAAAGATTCAATCATCAAGTATGTCTTCGGACCTAACAAAAAGACATAAACTTTAAAAAAATTGTATTTTTTTGGATAGTTTTTCTTTTTCTTTTCATCAATCCCACTGTCACAGTTACTTGAGATTGTAGTTTAAGATACATAATGTGATTTAAGAACTTCTAATTTTCCTTTTCTTGATATAAACAAGTTTAATGTATTAACTATTAATGTTGCAAGTATCTAACAATTCTTTTAGAAGTAGCAATGCCTTTTTTTTTGGTTTAAAAGAATAAAACTTTAGATTAGTACTTGGAAGATTTTTATGTCAATTATGACTATATATAGTGACATTCTAAGGGTAAAATTCACGAAAGAATCACTTTTATGATGATTTTTTTATTTAAAATAAGTCATAGTTTCAAAATCGATACAAATGTAGCTACTTTTTATGTAAATGCAATTAAGTTAAAAATACAATTTAACTCTTTTTTGCGTTATAGAATTTCAAGACTTCTAATTTTTGTAACTTAAATTCTAAAACAACATCTTCAAGTTCAAAAACTTTCTACCGGTTAAATTTCATGAAAAATTCACAAAGTTTGAACATTTATCAGTTCAAACTTTATAAATAATAATAATAATTAAAGTTTGAATAAATTATGCAACAATTATTAGCTCTAAATATTGTCGTAAAATTTTATTTTATAAAGCAATTTTTTTGTTGAGATTTTTAGTAAGTCAATACTAACATTTGATTTTTGAACCTATTGATGTAAAGATAATTTTTTAAAAATAGAAATATATTCCGTTCTTGCAGAAAGAAAAAGTCATAGTGACAAAACAAGTGCGATTAATATTATTTTTAAAAAATAATCATGATAGCACAAGAGAACAAAATATATAGACATTATGTAGCTCTCCTGATTTTTTTTTATTAAATTAGTACTTGTGAGATTTATATGTTGAGACACACAGTATTACTGACTTAACTGGACACTTTTTACAAATTATTGTGAATATTCAATATGAAGAAATAATAATAATAATAATAATAATAATAATAATAATAATAATAATAAATTAAGTTAAATGACAATAAGTTTGGTAATTTTTGCGACTAATTAATTTAAGATTTTAAGTGGTATGTGTTGATTAACTGAAGAAGAAGGAGAAAGAAGAAGAACTGATGAAAGGGAAGGGGCTAATTGCAGAGAAAATGTGATCTACATGATTTGGGAAAATATTGCTTGCTCATTATGGACTCAGATCTGTTACATTTATACAAAGAAAAGAGAATCAATTCTAACTAATTGTGCACTAACCAACTAACTAATCACACTTCTTTACATAATTAGCTAATAACTAACTAACATAATTAAGACACTTTGGTGCATTTTCCAAGCTCCTTCACACCCTCTTTCAAGCTAGGAGCTATGAAGATATTCTTCATGCCTAGCTTGGATATGAGATGATCATGTGAACCTCTTCCAAGAGCTTTAGTGAATATATCTGTTGGTTGTTCTGTTGAGCACAAATAAGCAGTTGTAATCAATCCATCTTGTATCTTTTCTCTAGTAAAATGGCAATCGATGGCTAGATATTTGGTTCTTTCGTGAAATATTGGGTTGACTGCAATTTGCAAGGCTGACTTGCTATCAGTAAACAAGGGAACTGGAGTGACCAACTCTACACCAAGCTCCTTAAATAAACCAGTTAACCAGACCACCTCAGCAGTTGAGGATGTCATTGCTCTATATTCAGTTTCTGCTGAACTTCTAGAGACAGTCACTTGTTTCTTTGATTTCCAGGATATAGGAGAAGTACCATACTGCACTAGATAACCTGTGACTATTCACACATGATCCCTAATCTGCATCACAAAAAACTTGTAATTGTGCCCCCTTCTTTGCTGACATTAACATCCCCAAACCTGGTGCATGTTTGAGATACTTCACTACCTTTATTGCTGCCTCCATATGAGTAGTCTTAGGTAAGGGCATGAATTGACTAAGACATTGGACTGCAAATGCTATATTCGGTCTAGTAGTAGTTAGGTATAACAACCTCTCAATCAACCTTTGATACTCATGTGTAGGAACCACATGTTGGTAAAAAAATAACGTAGTAAGCTTCTGATTCATCTCCATAGGTGTTGTAACTGGTTTAGCGCATGCCATACTTATATCTGATATCAATTCCAGAGCATACTTTCTTTGATGCATTAAAATGTCATCTTTGTGTCTAGCAAACTCTATTATAAGGAAATACTTGACCTCTCCTAAGTATTTCATTTTGAATATTTGTGCAGTGTTTCCTTAGTCTCATGGAGAATGACTGAATCACTGCCTATTAATAATAAGTCGTCCATATATACCAAGACTATGACTATGTTCCCATTATCCTTCTTTGTGAATATAGAGTAGTCTCTAGTACTTTACTGAAAACCTGCTCCTACTAGTGCTGATGTCAATTTCATGTTCCATTGCCTAGAGGCCTGCTTCAAACCATACAAAGATTTTAACAATCTGCACACCTTCCCACGGTTAGCCTTAGTCCTTTTTATACCATCTGGAATATTCATGAACACTTCTTCAAATAAATCACCTTGAAGAAAAGCATTGTAAACATCCATTTGGTACATGATCCACTATTTAGATGTAGCAAGTGACACCACTGTTCTCACAATTACTATTTTAACAACTGGTGAGAAGGTCTCGTGATAATCCAATCCTTCTTTTTGATTGTATCCCTTGGCTACTAACCTTGCCTTGAACCTTTCAATTTCTCCATCTGCCTTGTACTTAATCTTGTACACTCACCTACATCCTATAGGTTTCTTGTCTTTTGAAAGTGTAACAAGCTCCTAAGTACTGTTATCTTCCAAGGCCTGCAACTCAGCTTGCATGGCCTGTTCCCACCTTAGATCACCAGCTGCTTCTGCATAGATCTTTGGCTCCACATCTACTGAGAGTTTTGAAAGAAAACTTTGATATTTTGTTGACAATCCTAAATAGTTTACACTTGATGCAATTGAGTACAAACATTTAGATGAACCAAATCTTGTTACATAGTCTTTATGCCAAATAAATGGCCTAGAATTTCTGGTGGAATGTCTCATAGGCAAAGCTGCAATATTTGAGGGAAGTATAGGTGGTGTTATAGATGTTGACTCATTGATTTCTTCAACTACCTCTGGTACAGGATGAACAGGGGAACTCTCAGTCTATAGTTGACACTGCACCATTTTAGGCCTACGGCCACCCCGGTAAAGTGTAGCCTAAACTAGCAAAAAGTGTAGCCTCTGAGAAAAGGCCACACTTTTTGACTTTAAGCAACACTTTTTAGGGGGTGGCCTAAAGAAGCGTAACCTTTGATATTAGACCACACTTTTGAAGTGTCGCCAAAGCAGCAACACTTAAAAAGCGTGGCCAAAGAGGTATAAAGGCCACACTTTGGAGTATTTCATTAGCAACACTTTTATCTGATTATACTACACTTAAAAGTGTTACCTTTGTGTTGTTATTGGTTACACTTTAAAAGTGTAGCCTATTATATCTCACCTACAACAACACTTATAAAGTGTAACTTTTCTTATGTACAAGATAAAATTTATAAACAATAAGCCACACTTTCGAAGTGTTGCAATGCTGTGTAGAATTTTGTAGCCACACTTTCAATAAAATTTAGTTTGCATATAATCAATAATCACAATTAAATATTGTTGACACCAAATTTTGGACCTCCACAATATATATTAATTATCGAGCTTCTTCAATTTCAAACGATTTAAAATAATAAGTTTTATAGAATTAATATATATATATATATATGTTTGCAAGTTATTTTAACTAGTTTTGTCACTTTTTATAATTTTAGATAATATATTTGTTTTACATAATTATGTATATAATTAGTATATTTTATGATTATTTGAAAATCATCTAAAAAAGATTTTGTTTTAATTAAATATTTGGTTAATTAGTTCAGTCATATAGTGGTCTATATTTTTTAATTAATTAGTTTATAATTAAATTAATTATTTTATTTCATTAAGATTGAGAAGCTCGATAGTCTAATTATATTAATTCATCTTATCACTAGTTGAAGACCAAATTTTGGGCAGCCCATCTCCAATTCAAAAAAAAAAAAAAATGAAAAAAAAACCAACCCAATTCCCTCAGCAAACAACTACGTACAACAACAATACAATACCAATATAATTCCAACAAACCCATTCTTGATTCTTCTAACAAGAATAATAATAATAATAACAATAATAATAATAACAATAAAAAAAAGGGGCCAGCCATAATAACAATAGCAATACATATGACCGACACCAACAATATAATAATACAACAGCATACACCATCTGACCCCACCCTTTCTCCCTTTTTAATTTCTAACATACAATAATACAATACATACAAATGCAAACAACACATTAACAATAAAATACATACAGCAGTAGCAGTACCAAACGACCCCACCTGTGTTCTCCTTCTTCTTCAGCAAAGACCAAAACGTCAAAGCAGCAGCAACAGCTGTGTATAGCAGCAACGTAGCCCACAGCAGCAGCAGCACACGCAACGCCCAGACGACCCATACGCGATTTCTTCTCCTTCACGCGTCAAAATAGACGGAAAGCTGCCGATATCTTCATCAACAGTACATCAGGAGAGAACCTGCAATTACGTCCTGCAGCAGCTGCGAAAAATCACCCTTGACTCGCATGGATGGGTGCCACGTCGAACACAAGGGCGGTAGGTTTGATCTAAACCGTCCACGTTGATCCTTTCATCCGGATTTCGTGGGATTTGGGGTGAAATCTCATGAAAATCCAACTGCCCCCTGTTCTGGATTTTTAAATTTTGAAACCGAAGGAGAATTCTTTTCTTTTTTTTTTACCTTTGCTCCAATCCAATTTTCATCCCGTGAACTCCCCTATAAATACCCCTCCTCTTCACTGTTAAAGGGGTTGGAAATTTTTAACTAAGGAGAACATAACACTTTAAAGAAGAATAGCTAAAATACGTTCTAAATACCCTAAAAAAAAAACAGGGAGATTTTCTTATTCATTGATTTGTGTCCGAGTTTCGTGGAAGAAGTCACATTCCCCTGCTCGTCTCCTCTGTTCGCTGCTCGGAGAGAGGTAGCCTCTTATCCTTCGTAATATTCTTTTGCCTCTTCTTTCTATTCGGAATGATATCGTGATTGTTTGAAATTTACATTTTGGCTTCGCTGGTTGTTGGCTGCTATTAAATTGATGTTGTTTGTGTGATATATCCGTTCTTATATGATCCCGTTAGTTAGTCGAGTTAAAGCTAGTGAGTTTGCATCTAAGTGTTGATGTTTCCAGTCTGATTAGATGTGACCGTTCTTTTCCTTCGTTTTCTTTAAATTTTCGTGATTATGTAGCGATTATCTTGTCGTGTTTGGACTAGTTTGATGTTAAGATTGCATATTTGAAATTCCATTGTGTTGAGTTCTTCATGATTTACTAATCAGTGACCTTCATATGACTTGCATACGGTTTAAGTACGACATTAAAATAGTGTATTGATTTTTTCAAGTTCGGTAAAGTTTTCTATATGTAGCTAAAATAATAGCATGTTGTTGTTAATATTTTTGTCTGTCTCGCTTAGCTTGAGTTTATTCCATCGTCGTCACTGCTTCTTTGTTGTAGATCTCCCATACTCTATTGCTTTTAATTATTTAGCTGTAGTATGCTCCTAGATGATATGCCACATGTCGAGATTTAGTTAATTTCTGCATGCTTCCTTTTATTAAAACTGAAGTGAAAAAATAAATAATAATAATAATATAAATTTTTTTTAATAATGGGATGAATAGTTTTCATATTCGAAAGCTTACTATTTCGGAAATAGACATATGTATACATATGCATCTATGAGCATGTTAGTTAGATCTACTCTTAATTATGGATTAGCATATTGTCTGTTAACTTCCCTATATAGTGGAATAATAATGGGGTGTATGATATGAAAAAAAAATATATATAATAAAATACATATGATGTGAAGCATGATATTTAACAAAGTTCATTGTGTTCTTATAGTTATTTCCTGTCAATTGATTGTCATGATTATTTAACTTCAATTTATTCATTTTGGTTTAGTTGAAATATGCTTGAGCGTGTGCTTTTGAATGCATTACTGTTAAATAATCAAGGAATCATGTTATTGTTTAGAGCTAATATTTGAAAGATCTTATTATTATTATTATTAATTTTATTATTATCATTATCATTATCATTATTATTATTATTATCATTATCATTAATTTTATTATTATCATTATCATTATTATCATTATTATTATTGTTATCATTATTATTATTATTATTATTGTTATTATTATTTTTATTATTATTATTATTATTATTATTATTATTATTATTATCATTATCCTTATTATTATTATTATCGAAGACTAATTTCGGCTCTCTTCATTTGCATGTGATATTTGTCCGAGTTCACTACGAACTCCTATCCTCTTCTTGCATTTCGAGAGAGCCATAAAGGCTAAAACTCCTTCTCATCCGAGTCAGTCAACTATAAAATTGACGAATTGGTCCCGGAGTTAAAAGAATATGAAGCAATTTAGAGAATTGAAAAGATTGGGCCTTGGCCCGCTCTTTTACTTTAAAGAATGTATTTTGTTATTTTGGGCCTAAGCCTTTGTCATTTTATGTATTACTATTTTGTTAGAATTTAGGACAGGTGGAAGATGGGCGTAAGACCCAAAGAAACAAAAATCAACATAGTTCAGGACAGGTACAGGTGACTCAAATGGGCCGAAGGCCCAAAATAAAAATAGGCCCAAATACTAGCCCAGGCGGACAGGAAAACCGGATTTGGGCCCAAGTCACTTTCCCTATTCATTTTTATTATGTTTACTTACTTGCTAATATTTGTCGTTAATCTTAAAGTTGAAATATTCGAATCCCCGAAAGACACCCATTTTGAATTAATTACTTAACTACATTACTCATCTTTCACTTGAAATAAAAATAAATAAATAATAAATAAATAAATAAGTTTATGAAATACTTCACTTAGATAATATTTCATTATTTTTCTCTTAAAATAGGTCTCAATTATAAAGTAATTCACTTTTGCAAATCAAGATAAGTTAAAATATTTTAGCCAAATAATTAATCGCTGGATAACCGCATATTAGCGGGCATTTCAGGTGCTTTCAAACCCTTCCCGAAATGCTAATAAGAATCCCCGAACCTCCTTTTTAAGTTTTCACTAGATTTCTGTTTTAGTCTTTTGAAAAACAACAGTTTTCTTGACTCTTTCTTAAAAATTAAGTGGCGACTCTTAAACCAGTCTAAAACATATTTTAAATAAAACAGAATGGCGACTCTGCTGGGGATTTGAATGGTTCTAACCTTAAGATTAATTTATTTGGCTATGTGTTTTAAACTGTCTACTTGTTTTATTTATCGCTTATATTGAATTGTGGCATTCATGGCACCCGATTCCGCCAAACGACAAATAGATTGCATTAGGAAAAAAGGCGGTTACGTGGCTTACCACGACTGTCCTTCAGAAAAAACACAAGTTGAATTCTTTGGAAGTGATGAACGAATAGTTGGCTTGTGGTCATCCAACGTCGTTTATTAACTTCACCCCGTTGTTTGTCCGACTTGGGTAACCGTTATTTCTAAACCAATTCTAATCAACCTAGAGTAGAGCGAAACCAAATCCAAATCTAAGCATTAGCCTAAGACGGCTTAATACCCAAGGCGTATTAAGTCCATTAGTAAAATCGCCAAAAATCATGTCCAAGGTCCACGACCTAACGACATATCATATTGTTTGACATTTGAAAGATGTATGTGTAGAAATCTGATTGTTGCCTATTTGGGGGAGGGAATCTTAACCGTGTTTTATCTTGTAGGTATGGATCGATTTCATAAATTCGACATGGTAGTGGAAGCCCCAGTTTTGCTCAAGATGTGGTACAACGACCTCACTGTGGTTCACAAAAGGGTCCTCAACAAATATATAGGAGCCCCAACAGAACTCATCAATATGGTTGGGTGGCTCGAATTGATTGAAGTCCTCACAGGCTATTGGGACAACGAGAAAATGGTGTTTCGATTTGGAACCATAGAGATCACCCCAACAATTGAGGAAATTCGGGACGGAATAGACACAGTTGGTACAGGACTTGAAAGAAGAGTGAGAAAGCAGGAAAACATCTTAATCCCTAACAAGCCTACTCTCGAGGATATTATAAATTGGCTCGAATTAAGAAAGGATTGCGCCTTTTGGGTCGAAGGTTCTAGCATCTCTTTTATGGATCTTTATGTTAGATTCGGGAAGGCAAGCTTTTACGCGAATTACAACCAAGAGTTCAGGATCACTTACAGAGAGTGAGACGAAAACAGACCTTTCGCATTTACCGTCGCACTATTAGGCACCGTGGTTTTTCCACACGGCCCGAGCCTCAGTATCAACACTCGAGTGATAATGCTTGCGCACACTCTGTTCCACGGGTATCTGAACCAAGGGCAAGTAAAATATTATCCTATCGCACCTGTCATCCTTTCCGACATGTACCGTGCTTTGGGAAAATGTAAGGAAGGGCATCGTTACTTTCAGGGTTGCAACCTTCTTCTCCAATGGTGGATGATGAGTCACTTGGTGAAGAGACACGGAACTCAAAAACTCCATACCCTCGATGAGCATAATGCTCTTAAGAGTTTGAATGACATGTTGTTCTGGGCAGACTTAGAAAAAAGAAGAACCAGAGAAATATGGGCTCAGATTTTCTCCGAGTTGAGAGAAGAAAATATCCAGTGGATGTTCGACCGCTTCATCTCAAAAGATGTCATAGTACGGGGCGACAGAAAACTTGTGCTTCTTCTACCAGGTATTCGAGGTATCCGCCCATATGCGCCCATCCGGGTCCTGAGGCAGTTCGGAAGAAGACAAATTACACCCCAGAAGCATACTACCGTATCTATGTGTTCGACATCGGGGATGATAGAGTGCCTGAGGCTTCAGAGATGCTGAGAGAATGGAAAAGATCAGTGCGAATGAACAAGGACACCATTGCCACGGACCGATTTAATGCGGGGTACGATGAAACTTACAAAGCTTGGTTAAAGCGCAATATACAAGGTATCTCCTTCTCCGTTCCGAACATTTACCGCAGTGTAGAGGACAACGAGTCCAAAGCTTTGATAGAACTAAAAGAGGTAAGGAGAGAAGCTCAAGAAATGCGCGAGAAATATCTCCGAAAGCAAGAGGAGGATAAGTACGCCCTTGAGAGCATAACTCAAGAATTAGAAAACTTGAGAAGCGATTTGGGAGAGCTTAACTTATGGATTGGAGATAAGAAAAGCGGAATGTGTCTCGAGGACTGGGAAGAGAAAGGCCGCCGGAGCGAAGGATACTTGCTAATGATCCAATACAAGCTTCAGCATCTCATGGCACAGAACAAGAGAAGCAGATCAGAAGCAGGACCGTCAGGGACCTCCTAGTGGATTTCGCCCCTGTGTGGGCTTTTCTATATGTATTTGTTGATTACCCCTGCGTGGGCTTGCCTTCCTTATATTTTGGTACTCTTTTCAAATGACCCCTGTGTGGGCCTTCCCTTTGTGTTTTTCGTTTATTCCCTACTTCCCTTGCTTATTTTCGCTTCTTGAACGTCATTTTATATGCGAAATTTGCTTTGGGGTAACA
>NC_064291.1:45735994-45778862 GCF_019186545.1 Solanum stenotomum
CTTTGATCATGGAATAAGGAATTTCACCAGTTTTTGTCTTGCCAAGAACTACCAAGGTCAATAATCGCATTTTTCCTACACAATCTTCACGGAGAAGTCCTGCATCATTATCCAGAAGAATCAGGCCATGGGCACCATTACAAATTCAAGGGTTCACTCATAAAATCCAACAAAGTTCCATTTAGCATAAATGCAATTACTGACCACATGTTTTTAATAATTCTGAATTTGCCTCCTGAAAATTCATATAATCATCTAACCTCCTACAACACTAACCTCATCATATGCTAGAGCATGTTTAGCATCTTTCTCCAATTGACCTATAGCAAGCATATCTAGCAAGCCACACTACCATATTAAAAGCCAAGAGTAAATATAGCAAGTAGTGTACCCAAAATAGTAAAAATCAGACCACACTGTGTATGATGTTGGTTGCTTAATTTCAGCTACCTAGCAAATCACTCAGATCAATGATGACAAGGGAGGCAACCATGTTGTACTATAGTAGAGTCTTTTTTTGGATAACCTTGGTGTCCGGGCCAACTTTCATGCTCTCAAACTAGTTCCATTGTATACATGTCACCTCCCACCAACATCAGGTATCAGGTAACTCTAATACAAGAGTTTAATTTGATGCACCTATACAATTACATGCTAGCAATAGAACATATCCAATGCACCAAAAAAAATGCTCTACAAGATATCGACAGAGCATGGGAAAAGAAAGCATTTGGCAATTCAAAATCTAAACGAAAAATAGTAGATTGTTCGAATTAGAAAAGAGTTGCCTTTCTACCCAAGCAATTCAACTTCAGAGTTCTGTTGAGCATAGATATACCTGAAACATGTCAGGTGCCTTGACAAAGGCAATAAGTGCATGAAGAGCTTCTTCATTTTCATTTATGGCAGAAGCATCTTCATCCAAGAAAGTTACCAAATACTGTATAAGAAACTTGAAAAACTCTTTTGCAGAGCTGCAAATATGGATGGGAGTCAGAGAAGAATACAAAACTTTTAAGCACTCCAGAAAATAAAAGTCGTTCACTCTTACCCCTTGGTTTTCTTCATAATGTTTGAGATCTTAAGGAAGAGCCCCATATGATCTTTGACTCCAAGATTCCACTCTTTCAAGAAGCTATCTATCTTTTTGAAAGATGGCAAGATATGTTCAACGACTTTTCCATTTATGGCCAAATTAAGGGCTTTCATGTACACAAAGAAAAGGCTATAGGGATTCTCCAACAGGTTGTAGAGATTGAACAAGCTGAAGTGACAAGAGGAACAAAGCGCACAGTGACACCAAGAACAAAAAAACTCCAGGAATTAAAGTGATTAATTTCAAGACATGATACATTTTTAAGCGAAATGCAGGCTTATCACTTGGTTGTTGAGAGAGTGTAATGGGTATGAGCTCTGCCATTTCGTGTACTTGGTCCTAACTCTCAGGTTTCTTGACAAGGTTGCAGATTATAGTGAAAATGCATTCGAGATCAGAGGTAGAAATCAATTAAAGAAGATTACATAACTCAGAAAACAAACAAAACTCAGAAAACATAACATGTGAAGGGATGGTTTCACGGTGCCAGACAATCAGAGGTTGTTTCACATTGATGAAGAAAGAAGAGATGCCTCTAAAAATTTATTCAAAGACAGAAGTCCCGTATGTGCTAAATAACATAATTTGACTCAGAAATTTATTAAAATATCATGGAGAATTTCTGGTTTATAGTTCTTATTGAAAAGATGTTGAGCGAGCTTGTATTAACATTGACTAATCCAACTGCAGTTTGTTACAGCACACAAGCACATGTATCGGGTAATTGTACCCACCAAGATTGGAATAGAAAGGCTCACACTCAGTGTAGTAACAAAGATTTCAACCACTGATCTCCATGCTGTTACTCCTAAGTCTTAACCACTAAGCCATTCCTATGTAGACTATTCTGGATCATTTCAATCAACTGAAATGTGAATTTTACCTTTCTCAGAAACTTCAGAAAATATCAATGATAAATTATATACATGTAATTACTATATAATGTATCAATGATAAATTATATACATGTACTGTATGAGGTGTTAGAGAAACATATGATAAAATCTAAAATGGACCATTTTACTCGGTTCAACATCAAACTCCAACTAACTTCCTAAAACTTTGTTATTCCTATAGATTCAGTGTTTCAAGTTCTTTTCAAACTTCTATATTCAATTTGAGATACAACAAATCTGCAGCTACCGGGAACACAAACCTTAAAGCAGAATAGTAAATAGTGAACCTGGAGAATGTACTTTTACTAACCACTTGCACAATTTGCAGGTTCACAAGACAAACAAAATAATACAAGAATTGATGCATAATAAACACAATACAGGGACAAGGCAATACAAATTACAACTCAATCNNTTAAAGCAGAATAGTAAATAGTGAACCTGGAGAATGTACTTTTACTAACCACTTGCACAATTTGCAGGTTCACAAGACAAACAAAATAATACAAGAATTGATGCATAATAAACACAATACAGGGACAAGGCAATACAAATTACAACTCAATCTGAAATACCAGACCTCAGCAACATGGAGAGTCACAAAGAGAGATGAAATAAATAATTGAGTTAAAGATGGAAGACGTTAGCAGATCACTGAAATTGACGAAGACAAGAACGTAATAGCTTGCTGAAGGCCTCAGAAATTGCAACTAATTAAGGAGAGCAACAACAACAAATATTATTAATACGACTTCGAGTATAGAACGAGATTACTTATAGGATACAAAAGCTTATCGAGGTTTACCTGATAAAGTAGAAACCCTTCAGAATTTGGGTAATACAACTACGACCTAAAGTCCCAAAAATCAACAAAAATCGTATCAACAATGCAAACAATAAACCCAGATGCCATAAATTTAAACTTTTAAAGATAGAATTTTTTACCTTATTCCAACAAAATCCTTAAGTGAAGCATTTTGTTCTTTAGATGGAGAGAAATATATGGCATCATTCTTAATGGCATTTGGCAGAGGTAAACTAGCTCATCATCTTCAACAAGAAATCGACCGTTCTTGAGAAATGTGTTCTTGAGAAAAGGCTTCGTACGTTCTTGAGGTGAACTATCTCATCATCTTCAAGGATCTGGCAAGCTAAATGCGTTCTTGAGAAAAGGCATCGTACTTTCTATGTGGGAGTTCTTTAGACCTATTGTGAAATTTTTCTGATTTGGGGGAAAAGAAAAATTATGTTTTATTAATTGTTTTTTTTTGCCCAATAAAAATTGGAGGGAGAGTTAAAAATGTTGGAGGGAATATAATATTTTAGTGAAAATTCGAAGGCCACATTTGCAATGTGTTGTTTTTACAATTATAAATGTATGACACTTTAAAAGTGTTGCCATATATGTAAATAGTTGTTCCCTATTATATCATACTCTAACAAAGCTTATAAAGTGTAGTCTATACCTTTAAAGAGTACACTTTAGAAGTGTTGTCAATATTATTGAAGCCAAAAGTTAAAAACATGGGCTACACTTTAAAAGCGTCCCCAAAACTATTTTAGGCAACACTTTACAAGTGTTGTCCAGATTTAATGTGGTCGTAGACGTAAAATGGTGTAGTGTGAGTCTGAACTTCTAAGCTATTCTGAGCAGTCAACTCATCATAGCATAATAAATCTTGTGATTTCATACTACTTTGTTGAACTGGCATTTGATCCTTGAAAGGAAATATAGTCTTCATGAATGTGGCATCCTTGCTAATAAAGAACAGCCTATTTTCAAGATCGTGCAATTTATAACCTTTTTGTGAAGCTCTATACCCAACAAATACAACTTTAATGGCTCTTGGTTTGAACTTATCTTTCTGAGTTAGACAAGTAGCAAAGCAAAGACACCCTATCACTCTCATGTGAAGCAATGAGGGAACTTTGTTGTATAACAACTCAAAAGGTGATTTGTTTTGCAAAATAATTGAAGGCATCTTGTTCAACACATACACATCAGTCTCTACACTTATCCCCCAAAATATATCAGGCAAACCACTTTGAAATTTGATTGCTCTTGCAGTTTCTAGTATGTGTCTATGTCTCCTTCCCCCTACACCATTTTGTTGTGGTGTACATGGGCAGGAGCTTTGATGGACAATACCATACTTTAGGAACAACTCCTTACAACCATGATTAAAAAACTCAGCCCCATTGTCTGACCTTACCACTTTAACTTTTCTGTCAAATTGAGTAGCTACTTGAAGCAAAAAATTATTTAACAAAGTAAGAACATCAGACTTAAGCCTCATCAAAAAAACCATGTCCATCTAGAAAAGTCATCAACAATAGTCAAGAAGTATCTCATACCATTGTGTGTTTCCACTCTATATGATCCCCAAACATCCATATGCAACAATTGAAAAGTAAAAGTAGCCTTATTAATGCTATGTGAATATGGAAGTCTATTTTGCCTTGCAAGAGGGCAAACTTCACAATTATTCACAACAAAAGATTTACAACAAGAAAACAATGGTAGTTTTCTCAAAACACTCATGGGAACATGATATAATCGATGATGCCATGTTACTGCATCAGCTCTTGATGGTGTTGTTACAACTAAACACTTGTTTATTCTTGTTTCATTGCTTCCTGATTTTGAATGTAAAATGTATAGTCCATCATCTTCTCTACCAGTCCCCCTCACCTTCCTAGATGTGAGGTCCTGAAATACACAATAGTGTGGAAAGAAAGTTGCACTACAGTTTAATTCTTTTGTCATTTTTGAGACTAACATAAGATTAAACTAGAAGGTTGGCGCACAAAGGACATTTTTCAGTACACCACATTCTCCTAAATGATAATCACCAATGTGAGAAACCTGAAGCACCTGTTGGCAATTGAACTTGTCCTGCATTCCCATTTCCTACCGAACTTGTACTTTGTAAGTGGTTATGACATCCTAACATGTGATTGGAAGCTCATGTGTCAACTATCCACCTTACAGAAGTATCATGATTAGGAGAAAGAATACTTGTCATGTTAGCACAACCACATGCAATGGAAGGAAGAAGTGGAACGTTGCATAAAGTGAAGATCGCTGGGTGAGTAGAAATGAATTGTTTTACATAAATAGTAAGATTCCATTTTATTTGTTTTCCCCCCTCCCAAAAAAAAATAAAAAAAAGAGAGACTTGTTGGAAATGTGCTTGGTTGTTGACCAAGAAAGAAAGAACTGCTCCATTGATCTTCAATGTGAGAACTATTTCGCATGTCAATCAACTTTTGATGTTGTTGTGGTGTGAATTGTAGTTGGTTGTTATAGTGAGGAACGAGTTGTTGTTATGGGTGATAAGAATAAGGACCTGCAATATTGGAAAAACAGTGGGTGTCGTCTAGAATAAGACTTGTCACTATATTTGTTGTCCTTTTACCCTTGTAGTCTGCTAGATATCCATTGAGTATATAGCAATCAATTTTAAGATGCCCAGTGTTGTGGCAATGGTCGCACTTCATTAGCTTAAAACAATCAACTTTCAGGTGCCCTTTCATATGGCAATGATCACAATATGCATTTGGATTGTAAGGTTTTTTTTGCCTTGGTGTAGATCTAGTGTTTCTCTTGGTGAACATAGTTGTTGGACTTATATTTTCATACACTGTGTTATTAGATCCTGCAACAATTTTCTGACTCTCATCCTGATTTATCATCGCATACACTTGATTGACATTAGGAACCTGTGGCATCATTAAAATTTGTCTCCTAGCTTGACTATAATGATCATTCAATCCCATCAGAAACTGAAGCACTTTTTGATATTGCAAATGTTCACTAAATTCTCTTGATTTAGAGCAATTGCAGGACGGTGGAGGAATTATCGAATCATACTTATCCCACAAGCTCTTGAGTTTAGAATAGTAAACAGAAACAGATGAAACGCCTTGAACATAGATGAAAATCTCCTTATGCAATTGAAAGGTCATAGAACTATTGATCTTGTCAAATCTTTCACATAAATATTCTCAAATCAAAAAAGTGTTTGAGCATAAAAGAATACCTCTTAATAGATCCTTGCTTACATTGCTCATAATCCATGATACATCAATTGCATTACACCGATCCCATAGTCATGCCAAATCTCCTGCAAATTGATCACGCTGGACAGATCCGTCAATGAATCCCAATTTGTTCTTGCCAAGTAGAGCTAACTTCATTGCCTTGCTCCACAATGTGTAATTATCAGATCCTGTGAGTGTGATTCCCACAGTCAAGGAACCAGGTGCATCAGAAGGATGCAAATACAAAACATGATGATGATCAATCATGATTGGTGTAACTGTATCAGTAGAATTTACTCCAGTTAAGGGAATCGCCATTGAAATAGATCAGAAAAAAAGAAAAAAACTTTCGAAGTAACGAATTACAGTTCTCCTAAAATCATCACAATTTGTGGATGAATCGTATAGCTTTGCAGCAATAATTGCTCTGATACCATTTGATTAACTGAAAAAGAAGGAGAAAGAAGAAGAACTAATGTAAAGGAAGGGGATAATTGCAGAGAAAATGTAATCTACATGATTTGGGAAAATATCTTGCTTGCTCATTATGAACTCAGATATGTTACATTTATACAAAGAAAAGAGAATCAATTCTAATTAAATGTGCACTAACCGACTAACTAATCACACTTCTTTGCATAATTAGCTAATAACTAACTAACAAAATTAAGGCACATTAGTGCATTTTCCAAGCTCCTTCACAGTATGTTTCAAGATTAGCTATTTTGCCTCATTATATTTTAAGTATTTGCTATTTTTGAAGGTTCCATTGTCAAATCAATTTAACAAGTAAATTCAAACGGAGGGAATATTAAGGTGTACATCTGTTATTCTAAAATGCTAATTAGATATTTAAGAGAAATTAATGAGAAAAATAATTTATATAAAAGCTCGGCCCGTTAGCTGTTGGTGTGTGGAGTAGTACTAAAATTTGGCATATATTCCTTCGTCTTAAAATAAGTGTTTACTATTCATTTTATGCCTCGTAAGAAAAAAATAACCAACAGTAGTTGTTCGATCATCAAAAAATAATTTTTATTAATTTTGAGAAATTTTATTTCTTACTAATTACCTCGAAGGCATTTTTCTAGTTATTCCAATATGTCATATTCACTCACGAGAGGATTTTCATTGTCAAGAATCAATTGTAATTTGTACGATAGAATTCTCAAATTAGATATGTGGCCCCATTTTCATTAATAAATTACATTAAGATATCAATTACTTTCTTTATTTTAATTTATATGTTGTAGTTGTCAAGAGTCAATTGTAATTTGTAAGGCTAAAAGAATTCTCAAATTAGATATGTGGTTCAATTGTCATTAATAATTTACATTAAGATATCAATTGCTCTCTTTAGATTTATATAATGTAGATTTATTTGATATCAAGTTTTAAAAAGAAAGATGTTTAAAAACTTGTGATAAGTAATAAGTGTTTGCGTGATCATAAATCATCTGATATGCATTTCAAAGTTAGATTATTACTCACTCCATCTTAATTTATGCAACACTTTTCGAATATTGAGATTCAAACAAGTTTATCTTTGACTGTAACTTTTTCATACATCTTGTAAATATTTCAAATTGTCAATTATTGTGATTTATAATACTTTTTACATAGTTTATAAATATATAAATTTCATTTCAAAAAATTTGAAGATTTCATGTGTAAATTGCTGGTCGAATGTTAACTATTGACTCTCAGAAAACGAAAAGTGTCACACAAATTAGGACAGTACTAAATATCAAAATATATTACTCTTTTTGAGATGCTTAAAATGCAAAATATATCATATCAATTCAAATAGATGAAGTTTCTAATTTTTTGGATAGCTATCTTCTGCATAATATTTTTTTCATCACAACACATCTTTTCAAACAGAGCAAGTTGAATTTACTGGTTAAAATAAAGCATTAATTTTTGGAATTCTTTTTTTTTTTGTTGAATTGCTGTAAGGATAATAATTTGTAGAAATTCGATTTGATTTGATTTGAATGTTTACACCTTTTTAGAGTTTTCTTCTTAAATATTGTTATTCTTCCTTAGTAAAACTTTCTAATCAGAACAAACTCATGGACCTATTCATTTATTTGATGTTCACCTAATGGCTACTTCCCCATTTTCACCTCTCATTAACTTTTCATTTCTTGTCACTTTTTACTTCACTTCTCTCCCATTGTATCACAAGTAAGAAAAATAAGAAGCTATTGTTTCACATCTACCTTTGGGTCTTACAAAATCTGGTTAGTGTATCTTTGCAATTTGATTTTTTTTTGTTGTTGATCTGTATTTTTTCATATTTTTTATTTTCTTTTGTTTCTTCCCCATTTTCATTAACGTCTTCTGTAAGCAAAGTTCCAGGGCGAACTTAATCTCTATAGCTCCGGCGAAGTCTACATCTCTGGCAAGGCACATGCGAACTTAATCTCTATAGTTCCGGGGAATTTTTGTCAAATCGATACATGAACATGTAAACTGTTGAGAATATGTATCAGGATATTGCAGAAATAAAAAAAGTTAGCTATTTTTAGGATTTTTAAATTATGTTATTAGAGTCCTATTTGACTTATATTTAGGAGTTAGTTCTTTTTAGGGAAAAGGCTCAAATATGCCATTGAACTATTATAAAAGGCTCATTTATGCCATCCGTTAAAAGTTTGGCTCATTTATGCCATTGTTGTTAAAGAAAAGGCTCATCCATGCCATTTTTTTTAACTACGGTTTTGCAAAACCATCTTTTACACACCAAACATGGTTTAGCACTTTTCTATTGATGTTTTTGGATCAAATGTACATTTTTTGCTTCTACATCCTTAAGAACACCAAGAACACATA
This sequence comes from Solanum stenotomum, assembly GCF_019186545.1. Lineage (NCBI taxonomy): Eukaryota > Viridiplantae > Streptophyta > Magnoliopsida > Solanales > Solanaceae > Solanum > Solanum stenotomum. The sequence continues at coordinate 45,744,869 of NC_064291.1, forward strand.
AAGAATATTAACAATTCCCAAATTTCAAACTTATTCAATTCTTCATGAATCGCATCAAATTTCAAGGGTAGTTTCGCTCCGAGTTAGATACCAAAACTCAATTTCTTTTGAGCTCGAATTCAACCTAACTCAACAAGACCCAATTGAAATTTCTTCAAAGTTTCAAAACTTGAACATTCTTTAATGGTAGATTCTCCAAAACTTCAAATCATTTGAAAGTTTGAACATAAACTCAAAAAACACTAGTCAACAAAGATCTAATGTTAAAAACAAGAATCAAAGCAAATTTTGAAATTTTGGGATTGATTTTCATTTTTTGGAATATATTTTTTAAATATGGGTGAATTTTTTGAACTCTACAAATGATTTTAGAATTTTTGTTTTTTTTTTAAAAAAAAATTAATGGTGTAGCCAGAATTTGAGATGATTTCGTGAAGAATTGAAGATGTTGAAAATATTGGAGTTGTTTATGTTCTTGTTGTGTTCTTGGTGTTTTTAAAGAAAAACAAGCAAAAAGTATACATTTGATCTAAAAATTCCAATGAAAAAGTGTTAAACCATGTTTGGGGTATAAAGAAATGGTTTTGCAAAACTAGAGTTAAAAAAATGGCATGGATGAGCCTTTTCTTTAACAACAATGGCATATATGAGCCAAACTTCTAATGAATGGCATAAATGAGTCTTTTCTAAAAGTTCGATGGCATATTTGAGCCTTTTCCCTTCTTTTTATTTGTTATTTGAATTAAATTGATAAGTTAGTATCTTATTTTTCTATTTTTAGCTAGGAATTATATCTATAAATGCAAGTCTCTGAATTATTAATAAAATAATTCTCTTTGATAATACTACATTATTTTTTCTCTCAAAGTCTTTCTCTGTTATTTTCTTTATTTCTTTATTAAAAAATCAACAATTGGTATCAGAGCCTTCTTCTTGAGGAACCTGTAGAAAAATGGATTTTGAAAATAGTTTTTCACGAATGGCTCCTTCTATTTTTTATGGTGAGAATTATCAATTATGGGCTGTGAGAATGGAAACTTACTTGGAGGCTCTTGATCTTTGGAAAGCCGTGGAAGAGGATTATGAAATTAATCCGCTGTCAAATAATTCCACCGTGGCCCAGATCAAGAGTCACAAGGAAAAGAAAACCATTACGTCGAAGGCAAAAGCAAACTTTGTGTGTTGCTATTTCGACAATTGTTTTCACGAAAATCATGGCTCTCACATCACCAAAAGATATTTGGAATTATCTGAAGAAAGAATATGTTGGAGATGAAAGAATACGAGGAGTGAAGGTATTAAATTTAATGAGGGAATTCGAATTGCAGAGAATGAAAGAGTCAAAAACAGTCAAGGAATACTCTGACAAATTGCTTGGTATTGTCAACAAGGTAAGATTACTAGGCACTGAATTTAAAGATACAAGAATTGTTGAAAACGTTCTTGTTACAGTTCCCGAAAGATATGAAGCATATATAACTACCTTGGAAAACACACAAGATCTGTCCAAAATTACCTTGGCAGAATTGTTAAATTCTTTGCAGGCTCAGGAACAAAGGAGACTTATGAGGCAAAATGACATGGTTGAAGTAGCATTAGTAGCCAGCCACAAAACTCAAAGGAAGGATAAATTTTTGAAAAATTACCCACCTTGTCAGCACTGTGGAAAAAATGGACATCCTCCGTATAAATGTTGGAAAAGACCAGATACATAGTGCAAGAACTGCAAACAACTTGGTCATAAAACTGTGATTTGCAAAAACAAATTTCAAAAAGATGAAACAGTTGCCCAAGTCACTACTGAAGAAGAAAAAGAAGAAGACCATTTTTCAACCAAAAAAATTGATTTTTGGATGATTGATAGTGGTTGTACAAACCACATGACATATGAAAGAAATCTTTTTAAAGAGTTCATTCCTATGGAAAATAAGAAAGTCAGAATTGGAAATGGTGATTGTATTCCTGCAAAAGGAAAAGGGTCTGTTTCAATTAAAATAAATTCAGGTGCAAAAATAATTTCAGAGATCTTTATGTGCCTGATATTGATAAAAGTTTGTTTAGTGTTGGTCAGTTAATAGAAATTTAAATTATTATTTGGAGACAAATATTGTCGAATTTTTTATTCTACTAAGCATGAGATTTTACAAGTTGAAATGAGAGGTTAGAGCTTCTCATTTAATCCAACAGAAGATGCACACAAGTCTTGCAAGATAAATGATGAATTAACAGATTTGTTTACAAGGTTAATTTCAAATGAGACTACAATCTACAATTCATGATCAAAGAAGGAGTGTTGAGAATATGTTTTAGGATATTGCAGAAATAAAACAGTTAGCTATTTTTAAAATTTTTAAATTATGTTATTAGAGTCCTATTTGACTTATATTTAGGAGTTCGTTCTTTTTATTTGTTATTTGAATTAAATTGATAAATTAGTATCTTATTTTTCTATTTTTAGTTAGAATTATATCTATACATGCAAGTCTCTAAATTATTAATAAAATAATTCTCTTTGATAATACTGCAGTATTTTTTCTCTCAAAGTCTTTCTCTGTTATTTTCTTTATTTCTTTATTAAAAAACCAACATAAACCCCGCTACCTTGGGTTAATTTGTTTTCATTTTCTGTATCGCTTCTATTAGTTTCTCTGATACTTGTCTTTTCAGGTTCTATGATTTCAAATTTGAAGGAACTTGTTTACACACAACATTTAGTTGGCTTTCTCGGAGGTCAGTAATCTCCCACACACATATATATATGTGTGTGTGTGCTAGTTTCCAAATACGTTATGAATCATTTTAAAAATTATAATGTTTTTAAAATGACATATCAAACTCATGTTTTAAGATAGCTTATTTATAGATATCTCTTTGATAATCCGATAATTTTTAAGTAATCATGAATGTTTTCACTATGTCAAACATTTCACTAAAAACTTTCCTTATAAAAACATTTTTATGAGAACTTGTAGAAATAAAATAACAAAGGAAAATGAACTTACCGGTAAATTTGTAAGTTCTTTCTATTGTTTCTTCAAATGGTTAGGATTATGCATATTCTTGACCTATAAATCCATTTATATAAGCTGATCATTGAGCAAATTTAATGGATTAATAAGATAATTTTTTTTTTAAGTAACAATTTAATGTAATCATTATTTACCATTTTATATGATTTGATGAAATTATTTATCTCTTTTTAAAATTTATTATATACAATTCATTTGGATATTAGTTGAATTGCTGACTTTCAATTTCCACCATTCTAGATGGACTGAACTACATCTTAAAATTTTCATTTTTATCTTTCTAATCTGGCAAAATGATCACATTTGTAGAAATAACTAGCATAAGATGGAAAGCTCTTACCATTTAAGTAGTATAGAGACATTAAGTAACATATACAATTATATAATAAAAGTAATTTTACTTTTAGGTAACAAATAATTTTTGCCTTTAATTTTTAAGGTATTTTCCTAAAAATTTTAACTTGTAAACTTTCCACTTAAAAAATAGTATTATTAATTAATTATTATTATATATATGTATGCATAGAGATCCAAAATTTTAAGATAGTGGATGCTTCTTTAACGACCAATCTATATGTCTCTCTTGTATGACTTAATATAAGGGATAAAGGACAAATATATCCCCAAACTTTGATAAATGGTACGTCTATGCCCTCCGTTATACTTTTCGTCCATACTAGCCCCTGTAATTATCGTACATACATGCCTCTCTCACCAACGTCCCCCTCATTCTGTACACGTGTCTAAATCCTAAGTAACTACCCGTTTGACCATTGCTTTTAACCAATAAACTAATAACCCGCCCCATAACCGAATTCCCACCCGATTCCCTCTAAAATATCCTAATGAGTATTTATCAAAATCCAAAACCCACCCGAATTTACTTAACTAATTTCGCATTTGTGATTGTATCGGATGAATCCTTAACACCATTAAATTCAGAATTATTGTTGGTGTTATCAGTATTTGGTGATGATAAAGACTGAACAACAGGAGCTTCAACCACTGTTGTCTCACCAGACACTTCTTTAGCACTAGCAGCCATTGATGAAATACTCAAACCCACAAAAAATAAAACACACCCAGAATAGAAAAGGCTTTGAAAATACCAAGAAAATACTAAAATTCTACAATTTCATTAAATTAAAGCAACCCCTTTTTACCAATTTGATTATTCTTTGTGAAAAATTGATCAAATGGGAATTCACAGAGTATAATGGGTTTATTGATAAATACTCATTAGGATATTTTAGAGGGAATCGGGTTGGAATTGGGTCGGAATTGAGTTATGGGGCGTGTTATTAGTTTATGGGTTAAAAATAATGATCAAACGGGTAGTTGCTTAGGATTTAGACACGTCTACAAAGTGAGGGGGCCGTTAGTGAGAGGGGCATGTGTGTACCGATAATTGGACGGCATGGGATGATATGGACGAAAAGTGTAACGGGGGCATAGACGTACCATTTATCAAAGTTCGGGGGTATATTTGTCCTTTTTTCCTTAATTTAAATTTATTTACTTTACTTAAAAGACAAAATCTATAAATGTAAGTGTTGGAACGAAATTGGATGAAGTAATTGAATCAAAGATATATAAGAGTCGTATAATAAAGTAAAGTAGTTTGCAATGTGGTTAGTCCAAGTGGCAAGCTATTGAAAAATCACTTGATAATTTTATGACAGAGTGAATAAATGTTGTAATAAATATCGATAAATTAATAGAAGCAAATATTTAAAAGGGTTGTATAATAAATTTGATTAATCAATTCTAATTTTCACACAATATCATAATAATAAGATTGTTTGAATCTTCAAACTGTATTCACGAGTTATTCTAAAATAAGAAATAGAGTTGAAGTAATTAATTACTACGTTTTTATAGGGTAAAAAATACTATTGAGTAAAAGATACTATTGAGTGATTATAAAAAAATGACGAGAGTTAGTTCAAATCCTTCATATTACTAAGGATTAATTTGCACTAATTCTCATCATTTTTTTTCATATAATGAAGTGTGATCAAATTGGATTATAATAATTTGAATATTCAAATTGCATACAGAAGTTATTTAAAATCAAGAAATAGAGTTAAAGAAGTTGATTACATGTCTATTATAAATACTATTGTTTTTTTTAAAAAAAAAAATTGATGTAGTAAAAGATTCTACGAATATGATCACAATTGAGTGCTAAAGCATAAGGAATGATGAGACTTAGTTCAAAACGTTAAAAAGGACTAAGGATTAATTTAGGCCAACTCTCGTCATTTTTTGTTAAATTTAACGCTCAATTGATATTCCTTGTACTTATAAGAGAATAAGGGTACAATCACTATGTGTGTAGGTCGTGTTGTATGACGATATTTAATTTGAATTTATTTACTTTACTTAAACGATAAAAAATATGTAATTGTAAGTGCTATGAAGTAATAGAATCAAAAAATGATAAGAGTTGTATGATAAAAGAGAGTAATTTGCAATGTGGTTAGGCCAAGTGACAAGCTTTTGAAAAGCCACTTGACAATTTTATAATAGAGTTAATAAATATTGTAATAAAAAAATTTAATAGAAAAATAAAAAGTACTTTAATTTGAAAATACATTAAACTTTTTTTTAAAAAAAAAAAAAATTAGTTTTAAAATAGGAACCACGCATGTTGTGAACACAATACCGTTAAATAGAAAAATAATGAAATGATGGGTGTTAGTTCAAATCCTTAAAAATTATCAAGGATAAATATGCACTGATTCTCGTCATTTTTTTACTTCTAACGCTATTGTAATCATATTTATATGTGAATACAAGTACAATCACTACATATGCGTGCTTCATGTTAGATGTCCATAGTTAATTTGATTTTACTAATGTTATTTAAAAGGTAAATAAGTCTGTAAACAAAAGGTGCTCGTAACAAAATATATAAATTAATAGAAGCAACAATTTAAAAAGGTTGTATAATAAATTTGATTAATCAATTCTAATTTTCACACTATATCATAATAATTAGATTGTTTGAATCTTCAAACTCTATTCACGAGTTATTCTGAAACAAGAAATAGAGTTGAAGTAATTAATTACTACGTTTTATAGGATAAAAGATACGAAGAATTAGTACTCGTTTGATGTACAAGTATAATCACTATTGAGTGATTATACAAAAATGATGAGAGTTAGTTCAAATCCTTAATATTACTAAGGATTAATTTGCACTAGCTCTCATCATTTTTTTTTTCATTTAATGAAATGTGATCAAACTGGATTATAATAATTTGAAGATTCGAATTATTGTAATTCAGTAAGATCACATTGCATTAAATGAAAAAAAAATTAATGAGAATTGGTGCAAATTAATTAATTCTCAGCATTTTTTTTTTATAATTACTTGATAATACTTGTACATTAAATGAGTACAAATCTTAGTATCTTTAATCCTATAAAAGTTGTAGTAATTAATTACTTCAATGTGATAGTACTGGATATTATTTTTTCAATTTGTCAAACTTTCCCTTAACTTTGTTGATATAATTTTTTTGTTTTATGTTCTTTGCTTTGTGGTACTGTATTGTGAACGTAAGACATACTTTCTGTCAGCAAAAATTATAAATCTTCGCAATGTCATATCCTTCATCAGGTAATTAATTATACCAAATAACTTACAAATCTTCTTCATACCTGTTTAGTAATTAATTATACCAAACAACTTACAAGGAGGTGATTGAACTTGTAAGTGTTTGGAAATGTGATTTTTCAAGTAAGAAGATGATTATTCATATCAAGAACTAAGAGCAATTTGTGAGAGTATATTTCATTCATCAAAATTGTTAACAGGATAATATGTATATATAACCCAATCGCTTCCTAACTGTCTAACCTTGAGATAAGCTCATAATCTTGGCAGTTATAGGACAATTTTGTTAGATTAACAAACTGTTTCTTTACCAAATTATCCTTGAGTTCTTCTTTATACTCTTAACACTCTCCCCTCAAGCTAGATGGATTAAAGATGTAAAGAATCTTATGTTGAACCCTTCTTGCCATTTTGTTAGTACATCTGCAGGCTGATTCTAAGTAGGAATTTATACAAGATAGTCCTTGTTGTAGCTTTTCTCCCACAAAATGACAGTTTATTTTTATGTATTTGGTTATCTCATGATACACTGGATTGCCAACTATTTGAATTGCGGCTTTTCTATTGGTGTGGATTACTAATGGTAGTTAAATGTTTGCCCCAATACTAAATCTGTAGAGGCCAGACTCATGTACTTAGCTTCTGCTGAGCTTTTGGACATTATAGTCTACTTTTTTGCTTTACACGAAATCAATGAATCTCCAACTTTGATTAAGAAACATGTAACTGACTTTATGGTAAGAGTGTATGCAATCCTATCTGTATCACAATATGCATTTGCTGGACTTTGGACATGATGCCACTTCTCCAATTCCTTTCGTTAGTTGGTTCAGCGGTAAGTATAGGCCCCCTTCTTTCTTACCAACTTCAGCACAAAAAACTTGATTTTGATTTCCAGTTCCACAATTAGCTGATGATAGAGTTGTATCATTGTTGAGGTTCTACCTTAAATCACAATTTGCATGTTCTCCATTGATCCTCATTCTTGTCAATTTCTGATGAATTGATTGGGCTTAAAAATACTTACTTTTAGAATTTGAAATCAGTAATGCATTATTTTGTAATTCAGACATTCAAATTCATTGATAATGTGTACCAAGGTTAATTATCACAAAAGGTAAATTTTTTAGTTAAGATGTTTCAAGAATTCCAAAAATATTAGGCTAAAAATAGTAAAAAGATTAGTCAAATCAAAATTATTCACAACTATATGTTAAAATTCTTGAGGATAGTTCTTCAATACAATTTGATCATATAACACGAAAAATATTATGAAGATATTAATTTTGCAGAGCAATTAAAGATTTTTTTCTATGTGAATGTTGGAGTATTAGTAAATCAATCAAAATCACGAAAAACATATATGAAAATAGTGTATTATTCGATATCTTAGGAAACACCTATTCATTATTAACCTAAAATAATTTGTGATGTTTATTCATTAAATTAAATTGAGAACTAAATTGTGTGTCATAAACCATGTTTAATTTTGAAAGGTATAACTAATTTTCCAATTTCAATGGTGTTTTCAAAAGAAAATTTTTAAAAAGGGTAAAATTGTCAAATTCTCATGTATTAGGGTCTTGGGAGTATATTAGAAAAAAGTAGAAGTTGAATTTGGTGGAATATAATATGTAAATATCTATTTTTGTTGACATATAAATTCATTGTATTTCGTAATTTAGACTAAAAAAAAAACTACTCATTTATGATGATTTAATAGTTATTTGACCCGTGACTTTTGATGGAGTAATAAAAGCCAACAATTTGCATTATTGGGTCAGCCCACTTTTTGTTTCAATAGAACACCAAATCAAGCCCTTCTTCTTCACTGCAGTGTCGTTTTCCGCTAGGGTTTCAGGTATGCCTCTCCTTTTCCAAATTCTGCAGTTCTAACTCATCTAGTATTGAAATTATTGCTGATTTCACTGAATTGGAGGAAAAATATTCCCTTTTTCTCCTGGAACTTTAACGGTCTTACAGATTTCTGGTGTAATAAATTTCTGAGAAGGTTCTACTGATTTTGTTGTCTTGCTAGATTCTTCAATTAACTTGTAATGTATTTGCAGTAGATTTTTAGCTGCGTTTTAACCTTTTTTCTTACTTAATTTTTGGTTGATTAGGGAAAAGATGTCTGTCTTCACCCTTCCCTTTTTGTTTCTTGTTCTTATTTGTCTTCGGCGGAAATTGGAGCAAGGATTTACTGAGCTGTTGATGTATCTAGGGTTTCATTTGACTGAACTCGTAAATTTCTGCATAGCTCGTTAGGTTAATATAGGAGCTAGTTAGTTCCCATAGTGAGTTTTTTCTCTAAAATTTTCAGTAAATTTGAAATAAAATGTCTCGAATTCATCCTGGAAATGTAGGTTAGGGCTGGGGAAGAGTTTAGCTATAATTATTGCTTTGGTTGCATTGCCTTTTCTTAGTTGTTAGATATGTAATAGTTTATTTGTCGAGCTTAGGTGAATGGGATAAAATCCTTCTTCCTTTTAAAATGTTGATGTAGCAATCATATGTTGTTTCATTTACTTAAAACTCTTCAATTATTTATTTATCTTCTGCTTATGCCATATATATAGTTTGAGGATATTATTATGTTACCAGGACCATGGTGTTTTGTGATTGGTATTAAATTTCTTGATGGTCTCGTTAATGTTGAGAGTTGACATACTTTTCTGTTTTCCCAATAGTAGGTGTGTATTGAAAATGTCAAGAGTCTATGTTGGAAATCTGGACCCTAGGGTCAGTGAAAGAGAGCTTGAGGATGAATTCCGCATCTTTGGAGTTATAAGAAGGTAAAGGAAGTTCCAAGATTTACATCTCTTCATGATTGGTATGCATGGTTGTATTGGACAACTGAATCTTCCCCTTATTATTTCCCTTCATCCTCACCATCCCTTGTTGAAATTTTGAGTCATTAAAGTGCCCATCATAATTGACTTTTGTGCAATTTGTTTTCTGTTGTTGGTTTTAATTTGTTGAGGCGTACCACCTTAGGCCATTGACGTTGCTGCTAAAGCCCATTAATACTGATTCCTTTATCTCCATTATATGATGCTTATGATTGTTTGAAATTTGGATTCAAATTGGTTCTTATAGGAGTAGGGTGGAAGGCATAAACAACTTATAATAATAGTATTTAACTTTTTTTGGATAAGAATGATATCTGAGCCACTGCGTCCACCTCGATTATTCCACCCAATACTTGCTAAGATCTCTCATCAGTAAAGGTACCATCTAATTAAGTCTACCGAGGCTTAGGCAGATGGGAAGAAACGATCTAGTGCTTTTTGTCTCTGTGGGTATTTGAACCTTCGTCTTCAATGAAGGTTTCTCTCCTGGGATTTTACAAAGGATGGAAAGATGCTTCGTGTCTACCTTTCTGGCCATGCATAATTTTTGATTGAACTAAATTATATTCGGGTCTTGGTTGAAGAGGGACAGGGTTGTGATAAGCACGTTGAACAGAATGAAAAATAAGTTGACCTCTTTCTGTATTGTTATTCTTTGCAAAATGAGTGAACATGTTGCAAATATTGTTCACCGATCACCCTTCGGGGTGGCCCAGTGGCTTGGGCTTGGGACTTCCATGTTGGAGGTCTCAAGTTCGAAACCCCTTGCCAGCGAAAGCAAGGGGTTTGTCTTTTGGGTCGAGCTCGTCGCACCGGGCTTGCCTAGTGCGGATTACCTCTCCTATGTGGTTTGCGAGCTATTGCATAGGAGCGGGGGTTTTACCCTGTGCGCACCCAAAGGGTAGTGGCTGTGGGTTTCCCTTGTCATCAAAAAAAATATTGTTCACCGATAAAAAAAATGAACATGTTATAGATATTGTGCTTGAGAAAATTAAGTTGCACTTGCTGGAAAAGTAGAAAAGTGGAAGGAACAGTTGAGTGTGATCCATTGAAAAGAAAAGAACCCTGTAAGCAATCAGAAGGATATGAACATATATTCACATTTTAAATTAATTGGCAAAGGGGGGAATTCTTAAAGGCAGTTCGAAATGTATGGGTCAGTTCATACGAGCTAAAGTTGTTCTTCAGTTGAATATCATCAGAAACGTTGTCTGTGATTGTACTTTTGTGGATAGAGCAACTATCATGAGAATGGTTATTGTTATTTATGCTTTTAGCAAATGCTTATGTAAATAGTTGTGTGAAAATTGTGCTTGGGCTAGAGACTTACTAGAATGGGTGACCCCATGGGAAGTCCTCATGCTCCATCTCTCCTTTACATTGTTACCATTCTCCCAAAAAGAAAACTGTAAAGATCATGTAACCTCCAAATAGGAGTTTTAACTTTTTGCATGAACATTATCCCTATTATAGACAATGAAGTCATAAATGACATTTTCCTTTGTTAGATGAAGACCTGGGAGTCTAGCCTGGCTAGGTGGGAGCCATTTTCTCATAAGTTTTTATCTCTTAAGAGACTTAGTTGCAGTTCACCTGCAATTTAGACATAATATTTATGGTATTCAACTGCTACCATTCCATCATTCCTAAACTCACAAATTTGTTTACAGTGTTTGGGTTGCAAGACGTCCCCCTGGCTACGCTTTTATTGACTTCGATGATCGACGGGATGCACAAGATGCAATCAAAGAGCTGGATGGTATGGTTATTTGATTGTTTGAATAAACTGATGCATATTATAAAGCTTTCTGAATGAGTTTCTTTTTATCTTTGTGATGGTCATGCTATATTTGGCCTTGCTCTGAGATAAAACCTCAATTTAGTTAGTATATACATGTGTTTCTGTCTATTTGTTTCTTGCCTTGACATTTCTAAACACTGGTGATATGTTGAGCTACGAAGCAATCCTTTGATGGAATTTTATCCCTGATTCTATGACATAGGTAAGAATGGATGGAGAGTGGAGCTTTCACATAATTCTAGAGGAGGAGGTGGTGGGGGCCGTGGAGGGGGTCAAGGTCGATCTGGAGGCTCTGATTTGAAGTGCTACGAATGTGGTGAATCAGGTCATTTTGCTCGTGAGTGCAGAACGCGTGGGGGTCCCGGAGCAGGAAGACATAGAAGTCGGAGCCCTCCTAGATACCGCAGGAGCCCAAGTTATGGTCGTAGGTAAGAAACTGATGTATCATTGACTAGGAATCCGTGAACAATTTGAGATCCTCCCAATATTTGTGATAATCTTTACATGGAATTTGCTGATTTTCCTCTTCCTGAAGCAGGAGTTACAGTCCTCATGGGCGTTCCCCTAGGCGCCGAAGCCCGTCACCACGTGGTCGCAGCTATAGCCGTTCTCCATATCGCGGCCGAGAAGAAGCTCCATATGTTAATGGGTAAAGCCTCTATTTGCATATTTAGGGTTCTTTTCTATGTGAACACAGCTGAGACTTCTCTTTTATAATATATATACCTGATTTAAGTCTTTGGATATGCTACAACTTATTCTCATGATTGGACATTTATTTGCTTTTTCCTAAAGATTATGATTAAGGTTCTCTTTTTCTTATTTATACCTGATTTTATGCAGAAATGGACTTAAAGAGCGTCACAGAAGCCGAAGCTGAATGAAAGAGATGATAGCCTGACATGTCCTGGAGTTTTTCGATTTGTGTTACTGTCCTTGACTTAATCACAACTGTGTAAGTGAGGCCATGCCCTCGGCTTAAACTGGTGGTTTTGGTTAAGTTTAACTTCTTGCTTTGGTATAGTTAGTGTTGGTTTTATTTTTGCTTAATGTTACCTGTTTTAAGAACCTAATATCATAAGGGTTTATATTTTGGATTTTATGGTAGTTGTTATTTTTTATGAAGAAAATCACAAAGAATGTTGCTAAAGATTTATGTTTTGTTTTCTTGTGCCGAGGTGTCTTCCTGGTACTGCTTCATTGGTTTTCTGCTTCTACACTCTGTGGTTTCGTTCTTCACTGCCCTGCTGCGGGATCTTCAATTTTGAAGATTGTGGATCCCAGCTGGCTACATTGCTAGATGCTTCTGTTTCTTGAATCTCTGTGGATATGACGCACCTCTCCTCAAATTATAGTGGTATTTCTTTAAGTTCATATTAAGGATGAGGATTGGCATGACACACGACTGGCAGGTACAATCTGTTCCAAGGAGTTTGGGGATTTGATGTTCTCCTTTAAACTAAATTGTGAATGGTGCTCCTTTTGGGTTCATAGGGCAGTGTCCGAGTCTATGCTCATGAGAATTTTGGTTCCCTTTTGACTTTATATGCTAGCTGCTTCATTTTGCTTTTTGGCCCCTTCTTTTCGCCCACTCTTTCAATATCACCTGTCAAAATATCAGTCCTCTTTTAAAGGAGTGTTCTCCATAATTTCTTTCTGTCTATCAGGGATAAAGAGTTGGTTACAATTTTATTAAAATGTTCCCTTTAAGAGTGACTAATATCTTTTGAAACTTTCAAGTTACTTTTTCTACTTATCCACACAAAGCTAGTGTTTTGTTTTCAAAGGTGCTCCTTGTATAACCCCCTTTTTACCTTAAAAAACAGTCACATCTATTTCTGTTAAACTTCATCGTTCATTTTTTAATTAAGTTCTCTTTTTTCATTATCTGACATACATAGTGTGGGGTGTCCGTTAGTAGTTTCACTCATCAAAGTTGTAGAATATGCATGAATGTAGAGGACCGCTCGCCATTGGCCTCTCCAGTAGAAGAGCTTGCTTTGACTGCCTGCACCCAAGGTGTTCAGCTGATTGAGATTCTCGTCTTTGAGATATGGCCTCACTGCTCTGGGCAATTCTTCTTACGCCAGTTTACATCAACTATTCTACTATATCTGTGCAGTAATTCACTAGCTATTGGCTGAAGTTCAATCATGTCTCTTTGATCGCTCCAGTCCTTTTTCTGTCCATTTTGCTGGAAACCAATTCTATACTGAAGTCTTGGATATGTTCTAAAATTCTCTGTTTCCTACTTCTCGTCTGTTTATGCTCTTTATAAACATTGTTTTTCTTGAGTTGAATGTGATAGAATTTGGACAGGAACTCCTTTTTCTCTAGTTTCATTGCGTCCAAAGGCGCATGATGATTAAATGCTTTACACTAGATCGTGGTTGATGGGATTTTTGAGGAGTTAAGTAGTAGCTATGCCAACATTCTTTAAATGGTTGTATCAGGTGAAAATTCCAGTTGGAGTAGCTGAAAACATATGTATGGACATTTAGAAGTTTTTCCACTTACTGCCTGTAATTGTGCGAGTGGAATTACCCAACTAGACCTGGTCAGTCTGAATTGTTTTGCGGTTCTTATGGTTTGAATTTTGCTTTACTCGTCGACTATCTTCCATGAAGGTTCTATAAAATGTAGCAATGAAGGTTGTTTAATAATGTATAATTAACTAGAGGTTACTACTGATAACTTAAAAGAAAGCTGAAAAATAATTTTGTGTTAGGAATAATATATTTATGTTGCTTGAGCTAGTTTGAGAACTATTTGGATCATAATTTTCTTAACTGATTGAGTTGAAATAAACCTTTAAGCCAAGATTATCGTTAGACAATCTTAGATCATATTGTTAAAAATAGTTATGAGATTTATTTAGTTTTACCATTTACACCCTTATGTAACGTGTGATCTCTTCTTGTAGGTTGGATAAAAAGATATAAAATAGTAGCTTTTGATTTTTTAAACTGTAGAAAACTTTTCTCGAATACTAATTTTAAGTGAGTTTTTTGCTTTGATATATCATATATGATACATGTATACAAAATGAAGATTTAGATTATTCAAGACCTAATGATGTTCGATTTGTTACATGGCCTAATTGTGCAATAATACTATGTTCCTCGATCAGCATCGACTTAGGTGATCAATCAAAGACACCATTAAATTGCATCCACTATCAGTGTACTATGGACCTAGTTGTCCATAAGCTTCTTAATGTTTATTCATGTGCAACATTGATACCCATTTAAAAAGGAAAAATTATGTTAATTCTTGTTTGCACTTAAATAATAACTACTAGTAGTAGTATTAAATAATGTCAACATGGATTAAAATAATGGATTCTCTTTTGATCTCCTCCCATTTCAAAGCTACTTACTATGTCCATTAGAATTGGTCTTTATATATCATTTCAACTATGCATTTTTTGAATAATTCTCCTACATACATAAGAATAATATCCAATTGTAAGCTTAGTGCATTTCGTACGTGAAAGCAACTCCGATATGGAGTAATTATAATTATTGTCTATTTTTTTTTTTATGTATAATTGTAAGAGTTTATGGTAAGATTCTTTACTATTTGCGTTTCTTGAATCATTCTCCATCAACTCTAAATGTGTCTATCCCATCCCTTCGACATCTTTACATGAAAAAGGAGGAGCAGAGGAGGAATATCTTATTCAGCATCATTAAATAAAGAGAAAATACATAAAGTCCCCATTGAACTTAGACCTTATTTTGAAGTAGATACTTAAAGTTTGCGGAAGTCCTATTATCCCACTGAACTATTTTCTATCTAACTAAATATGACATTTTGACTTGCTTCTACACCTGCTGTGTTTTCACATTTCCAAGGCGCGTGAGTATCTTACAAAACAACCCCAAATCAATATAAAACGGCCATGTAGCATTGTAAATTGAATTCAACAACAATCCTCGAATTTCTGACTTTTTTATAAAAACCCATTTTCAGAAAGAGGATACCACAGGCCGATGCTAGATTCTCCTTCGTCCACTGATAATATTATTCAAAAATTGAAGAAAAACTCAGACAAAACACACAGAAAGCAAAAAAAAAAAAAAAGAGATTGACCTCAAAAATATTTATTGTTCATACTCCACTAGATTCTCTCAAAACAATCTCATTAACCGATACAAATAAATTAGAACTCATTAATACTAATTTTATGTAAGAATTGAAACAGCCCAAAGAGTGAAAATTGCATCAATCTTACTTCAGATAACTCAATATCACAATTTTGGGAAGAAAAGATAGAAAAAGAAATTGATTATGAGGAAAGGTTAAAATGTGAGCGGGTCAAGTTAAGAACCCAGCCTTTATAAAAACGGGTAGAAAAATATAAATAATTATATTATTTTATTAGGGGGTGAGAGACATGCGTGGAGAATTGGAGTAGAAATTGCTAAAAAGGGAGTATTTAGTTTGGTTGAAAATGATTCAGTGGGGGTAATATGATCCCTGCAAACTTTAAGTGTCTACTTCAAAATAAGGTCTAAATTTAATGGGGACTTTATGTATTTTCTCTTAAATAAATAAATTTTTCTTATTTCAAGAGCGAAAAAAGCATGTCATATAATCAAATTATATATATTATTGACTCCTTAAACTAATATTATAATAAAGACACATTCGTATAAAATATATTTGTTGTTTTTGCATCAAATTACTTTTGACTTGTAAAGCATGAAAGCTTTTTAATGGATTTCGTGCAAGCCAAACCAACAACTATAACTCATATAGATGGCCTTTAATGAAAGTTTCTTTTTATCCCAACTTGTCTCGAATTGAGGCGTAATTATTATGGTTAACCAGTGGCGAACAAGCATATATTATGGGTGCTTAAGCATCTATTGACTTTTGTGATAAACACAATATTATTTAGGTATAAAATCTACTAACTCAATAAAATATATTAACTAAGCACCACTCTATGTGGCACTTTTCAAACTAAAAATAGTTGAGCACCCATGATACAATATTTTTGGATCTTAATTTCTTCAACCTTCAGTCTAATGACCTCTGCTATTTTGAAGCTGATCTGAAGGTTTGATAATTTGACAAACTTTGGGGATGATGAAAATAAGGGGACCAATCCAGTTACCTGAAGAGTCATGTCGATAGGGGGCACTTGTGAAAGGGGGAAAAAGGTAAATAAGTTTGTTTTCATCAAAGAGGGGAAAATGTTATTTTGTAGCAGATGTTAAGTTTTGATGATTTAACAAACTTAGAGGTCTAACAAGGAACCAGATCCTTGTTATCGAGACTGACGACAAGGGAAATGAATGATTAAACTCAGTGTGAGGAATATTTGTGTGTCATCATCAAAAAGGGGAAAATGATATATTTTAGGTGTTTTGATGATCCTCACAAATGCAGGGACCCGATCCCTGGCAGAGTGCTCTCGTCCAGATTCAAATGGGGTACAACTGTAAAGATGTCATGTCAGGCGGTAGGTGAAAAGTGCAGTGTACTGCACCAATAGGAAGAGCGGACTAGACTATCTGTTTCAGTGGCTCACAAATGCAGGGGCCGGATCCCTGACAGAGTTCTCTCGTCTAGATTTATAATGGTGTACAACTGTAAAGTTGTCCTATCAGTGGGTTGGTGACGTCGTCAGCGTACTTCACCAATAGAAACGGACGAGGTTGTTTGTCCGATGGACAATAATTCTTTTTGGTTGATATAATCAAAATGACAAATAACAAGAAGATTCATTCATTTAAAAGAGAAAGAGAGTTAACAAGTCTTCTCAAGAACTCACAAGAACATTGCAAGGGACCTGGTCCCTGCAAGACTACAAATGTGAAAAGGAAGACAAGACAACTGTCAGAAAAGCTGCCACCTCTGATGTGGTAGGTGTACGTCCTTTTAGGGAAGCAGGCTCTCAGCCAATGGGCGGTCCCAAGGAGTTTGTATCTTTTTGATATATAGTTTCTTCTCCAAAATACAAACTCGAGATTTGGCAAACAAAAACTTGAATTTTCTCTGAAAATTCATAAGCTTGAAAAGAAGGTCACCTTCAAGGAAGAACACTGCTCAACTCAACAAAGGGACCTGATAGACTTAAAAAGAGTCTTTGTTGTATTTTGAGCTTTGTGTCTTAAGTGTTTACATTGTAAATCCACTCCTAAGTTATAAAGGATAGTAGATCGGTTGCTTGTCTAAATATTTAGTTTGAGTCGTATTAACTAGAGTTAGTTAGTCGAATAATCTAAGTTTTGGTCAAGTTTTTTTCATCATTGTTTTGATGTTGTCTTAGGTAGAGTTACCTAAGAGTGTCAACTAGAGGTAGTTGATGTGTGGTGCAACAGAGTTGATGCTTGTTTAACTCTTGTCTTGGAGATCGTAGGTGGTGGCTAGAGTTAGCCTTGAGGATTTTTAAAGTCTAGATCAACTAATAGTTAGTTGGTTTAGTGGGTAATAAGATTATTGCTTTGGCTCGTTTAAGTAATAAGAGTATTACTTAGTGTGAGATTAAAACTGTTGTGGGTGTAATCTGTGTTTCACTTTTGCTCGAGAAGATTAGTGAAAACATTTGAAAAATTATGTGTGACAGGTCGTGGTTTTACTCCCTTGAGCAAGGAGGTTTCCACGTAAAACTCTTGTGCCTGTTTTACATTGTGCTATTTATTTTCTGCACCTTAATTCTGTTGAGGGACCTGGTCCTGTGATGACTGGTGGACGCATACATTCCAACAACCTCCCGCATTATAGGTTGACAAATCAATTCATTAAGCAACCCAATACCCCTTTCTTCCTAAAATATCTGACAAGTTTCATTTTTCGAGTGTGATTTTTTATCAATATTTTAAGATATTTCTTTTAAAATCATATTCTTATAATACTTTTTCCATCGTATTAAATAGCTAACTCTTAGTTTAAAATATTGAATTAATTTAATTCAGTTAGCTTCAATAATTAATCAAATTAATTCTCAAGAATCATATGGTAACAATATACCCTTATAGGCTTATACAAAAAACTCACAACTCCAACTATATTTAATAAGAGTACTTGTTAAATTCTTGTGTCTAATATTGTGATTTGAAACTATTTGAAGGAGCTGAGTTGCAAGAAAATAAAATATCGGAGATGCGTTTGAATATTAAAAATAAAATAAAAAATGACTATTTTTCCCCCTTTTTTGGTTATTTTTTATCTACTCAAATTATTTCCGTTCATTTTTTATGTTTTTCTGATATGTATTTTCTATTATTCCAATCTTTATGAGAGATTAGCGGATATTATGTTTTCCTCGCACGTGCCTACAACATTATCAGGCGGATTTTACGCCCCAATTTTCGATCATATTTCTATGTGTGTGGGACCATAACCTCAACTGGCATGTGTGTTTTAATTCAAACTTTATCGAGCTGTGAAAATCAATCTCGTGTTTTAAAAGATAGTTTTAGGATTTGTCTTGAGGTTGGGTATTGCAAAATATTTAGAGGTTCACGTGTGGGGTTTACTTATGTGATCCTTACGTCGTTAAAGTGTTGATTGTACATCTTAAGTATGTCTAACGTTCAACAAGTTTATGTGTCAAATTCCTTAATTAATATTGTTGACACTCATAATTCTCATAAACGAATAATGCTTCATACTAATTTTCATCTATAAATTGAGAGTGACTCAAATAATAAGTTGTAGTATTGTATATTTGCTATTTGATAACATTGTAAAGGTAAAATCACTTAACATTTTAAAAAAATATATATAGTCGAATTTTATATCTTTACTTATCATTGATCATCACGTTTTTGTTTAATGTCTCAAAATTATCATGTTTTATTATTTCTCTATTTGAAAATAATTTAACATTATCCCAAAAAAGATTGTTCTAATTATAATATTAACAAAGATTATTGATTATTTTCTTTAGTGAGTTAAATTGTATTACATGATCGATTGTAATTTGTTAATGAAAAGTGGGATCATCTTAATTAGGACACATTTTCGTCACATCATCAAACACGTGAGAGGTTTTAATCAAAATATGTAAATGTTTTTTTATTATTATTAAAAAACAAGTTTATGCAAATCATTTTGAATGTGTTGTTTGTAACAAATTTTAAAGTGACAAAAAATAAATTGCAATCACAAATAAAATATGAAGAAACATAACTTTATTGATAAATAGTAAATAGTGTGGGTACAATTCTGTTTTATCCGTGATTCAATAGTTATTTCTGACGTATTTCTCGAACTAAGATGATTTGGATTTGATCTCTTTATGAATATTCCATGAATTTATGAAATATTAGAGATTTTGATATTTTTATGGAATTTTCGAGCCCTTTAGCATGACCTAGGATTTAAGATTGAGCCTAATTGAAATTGAACACATCTTGTACAATCTTCCCTCGAATAATAGATTTCCACAAAATTGCAATGTCTACGTATGTAGCGAGCAATATTATGAGGACATTTGGCAATTCTTGTGCCATTAATATTTTATTATAACATTGTATTATTTTGTCACACCTAACACAAGCTATTGTCTTTTTATGTTTACACAGAAAGAGGGACTCTACCGACATATGAATATACTCCTTTTGAGTTTTGACAGATGAAAACCACAAAAGTTGATTTTGGGCTTATTCTCAGTGGGGCCTGTGATTACTTCATCTATTTTAATATATTTAAAAAAATACCTCAAATGAGCTATTCAAACTGAATTTAGGCAAAATAAAATGAGTTAAACCAACAAATGAATTATTATTTGATCCTATGGCAAAGTTACTTGGATAAAGATTAGTTAAATAATGAGTCAAAATTACTGATTTTTTATTTTAACAAAAATGATAGGTTAGTTTGGCTATATAACTTAACTCAAATCAATTCAACTTTTAAATAAATTAAATTTAAACGGATCAAAATAGATTGAATAACTAAATAATCAGGTCATTATATCTGCTCAAACTTAAACAAATGAATAATCATACTTTCCTGAGCTAATTTTATTATTGTTTATCCTCAAACACAACACATGAGTGAGTAATAACTACTAAAGCACCCACTGGTAGAGGTGGGTAGGGTGAGTGGTAGGTGTGGAGTGTTAGAGTTGAAAAAATTACCATTAATGAAACGTGATAACTATTTTGAAACAGAAAATATTATAGACTCGGAAGATGTATCTAGAATCTCTATCATATAAATAGTACTACTTCCTCCGTTCAAACAATAGTTATTTACTATACTATTTTGAGATGTCTAACAATACTTGTTTATAGTTCCTAATTTAACCTTATCATTAATTATAGTCACTTTTCTATTACATTTTCAAGATATTTTATTTAGTATATTCATTTTTACTTGTCACTTATTCTAAAATAAATTTTTATTTTTACATGTTACTTTTGACATATCAAGAAAAAATAATTTTTTTTTATGTTTTATCCTCAACATTAAATACTTATTTTCCAAGATATCATTTAATAGAGGATAGTTTGATAAAAACTTGTATCATTAATTATTTTTTTAATGGATGTATCAAGTAAAAGTGAACAAAAAATAATAAAATTACTTTTTTATATATAATTTTTTAATAAATTTATAAAATCAATAATGGACAAATATTATTTGATTAAGATAGAGTAGTACTACATTTCTATTCATGCAACCCTCTCTCTTCTTAACCTAGCTGATGCCCCATATTAAAAGTTACCAATAGTACTTTCAGAAAGTTGGTTATGCCACCTAGGTGGAGTAGTTGATGCATTTAGTAAATGCATCTCTTGATTTTGGTGTCCATTTCATCTGTCCCAAAAATTCTCTAATATAATTTTATGCAACTCTTGATTTCCTAATTATTTTAATTTTAATTTTGCAGAAGATACTATTCCTTCCGTTTCATAATAACTGATCATTATTTATTTTACACGATATTTAAGAAATTATATACAAATAGTCAATTTAATTAGTTTATTCTTTATCTATATTGATAGATATCAAAAGAAATTATGAAAACGTTAAGCATGATAAGGATATTAATTATAGGGGTAAAGTGGAAAAAAATTTAATTAATTTTATCTTGATTTAGTAAATGATCAAGTAATTTGGGACAAGAATTTTTAGAAAAGCGATCAATTAATATGGGACAAACGAAGTATTTACTACTACTCTATCTATCTTTACTTTTCTATTACACTAAAAATAGTTGTCTAACAATACTTATCCAGTTTGAAAAATCAAGAGATAATTTACTCTTTTCTATTTATTTTACCTTCGACGAACATTTTTACCCTTTTAACTTTAATACTTTTAATTAAAAAATGAAAAAAAGATCAGTTTATTTTAAAATAAAAAAGATATTATAGACTTTTTAAAATTTCTGGCCAATTTTTTTGGCTATTTATTGAAGTCATCACATTGAAAATTCAAATGAAGGGTAAAATTGAAAGAACACTCTAAACGTAGTCTTAAAAATTGAACAATTAAGTTAATTTAAAAAATAAAAAATACCTTAAAAAATTTAATTAATATGAAATGGAGGGAGTATTTAGTGGTCGAATATCGATTTGACCGTCTTTTCTCTAAAATAAATTTGACTGTCTTTTCTCTAAAAATAAATTAAAAAGAAAAAACTGTCTTCAATTATGGCCTGCACGACTGTATTCAGTTGAACTTCCATATCCAATTTGCAGCATCAATTTTTTTTTTAGTATATTCTGAGCTGTTTTTATCTATTTTTCTTTAATATACTCTTTGTCTTTTTGTGATCTTCCATGTAAAGTCAACCCCTATAAATTAAATATACACAGACAACCAGAGTTGTTTCTGCCCACTTCAACTCCTCTTTCTTCATTCATTTTTATGGTTACTTTCAAACCCCATTTGAGAAAATTCTTGAATTTTTCAGCCATGTGAGTATTTTTGAGCAAAGTTTACATTTTTATTTTATAGCATTTTCTGAAATGGAACTTCTTGAAAAGGGTAAAAATTCAATCTTTTTACCATTTTGGTATTTTCTTGGCTTCTGCATTGTGTATTGAAGATTTGTAGGTATTTTTGTCTGTAAAGGTTATGATGGAGTTCAAGAAAGCCAAGACGGTAAGGTAAACTTTTCAAGTGTATTTTTTCTGTATTTTTTTATTTCTAGATTTTTTTATTTTTTTTTGTTAATATTTTTGAGGATTTTATTAGGTTTTATAATGATGGGAAACAGAATCTTGAAAGTTCATGGGAGAAGAATGAGAACCATGTTCTTGAAAAGCAGCTACCTTTGTATCTTGATGGTAGAAATGTTGACAAAGTTGGAGCTAGTAAAGTTCCTAAATTTGGGAAATTTAAGGTTTTCCCAGAAAATTATGTACCTGGGAAAAAGAAAATTCTTGATCCAGGAAGTGAAATTGTTATACAATGGAATAGGGTATTCTTGTTTTCTTGTTTGATAGCTCTCTTCATGGATCCATTGTTTTTTTACCTTCCATCAGTGGTGAATAGGGGGAAATCTTCATGTATGACAATTGACTTGAATCTTGGGATTAGTGTTACATGTTTTCGAACAGTAGCAGATGTTTTCTATTTGTTACATGTGATATTTAAGTTCAGGACTGCTTATGTTTCAAGAAGTTCAAGGGTGTTTGGAAGGGGTGAACTTGTTAAGGATAAGAAATTGATTGCAAGGAAGTACTTGAAGTCTGAATTCTTCATTGATGCTATTGCTGCTCTGCCTCTTCCTCAGGTACTTCATAATCATGTTTCAAGAGTGAAGTCTGCTTTAGTTTGTCTTTGTATAGTCGATTATTTGTTTTAATAAGATTGAAGAACAAATAATCCTGAATTAGGCTAGTATAACATGTCTTGACCAGTGGAAAATTGTGGTTAGTTTGATTGTTGTTGTGCATTTTAAACATTATGTATCGAAAAGCTATCTTTCTAGTTGGAGAAATCGTCTTTTCCTAAGAAGTTCATCTGAACCCCCTTTGGCGGAAATACATTGTTTATAAATGGTTAAAACTATCTTTTATGTATGTATGAGTAGATGTTGAATTTCCTTTCGAAGAATAACTTCTTCATATTTTGACCCCCTTAATGAAGCTCCGCCATTGTTTTCGCCTGAACAAATTCAGCTATGTCACTTTGTGGTTGTTCTTTTGAACTATTAGAATGTATGTTGATGCTAATTATTATAGGAAACAATTACATTACAAGTCATGATAGATCAATTAGCAATTTAGTATTGGAGTATAATCCATCTTCATGTTAAAAAAAGAGAGAAATACTCATGGATTTAGCTGTTTTTCCTTTTGCAGATTGTAATATGGTTCATCATACCGGCGATTAGAAGTTCTCATTCCGATCACACTAACAATGCTCTTGTACTTATAGTCCTGCTGCAATATCTGCCAAGACTCTATCTGATTTTCCCATTGAGTTCTCAAATTATTAAAGCTGCCGGGGTTGTCACAAAAACAGCTTGGGCAGGGGCTGCTTACAATTTGCTACTCTACATGTTGGCAAGCCATGTAAGTTTAGTCCTGTCCTTAATTTAGGTACTTGCTATTTGTATAAATAGAAATATTCTTAAAGTTTTTGTTACTCTTGGATAGTGAATCAGGGTGCTTTTATTGTAGGTCCTTGGTGCTTCCTGGTATTTATTGTCAATTGAGAGATATGCTACATGCTGGAAAATAGCTTGCGAAAAGGAGCTTAGTCCTTTACAATGCTCCAGTCGTTTCCTCGACTGTGGTACTACAGACCATGCAGACAGGATAACATGGGTAAACAGCACCCAAGTTTTCAGCAACTGCTATCCTTCCAACTCGACCATTTTCGACTTTGGAATATTTGCAAATGCAGTTACAAACAATGTTGTCTCCTCTAAGTTCCTTGAGAAGTACTTGTACTGCTTGTGGTGGGGTTTACAAAATTTGAGGTATGGTTTCCAATAGTACCATTTACTTGGCCACTATTATCTTCGATTATCAAGCCAATTTCTTTAATATTAAGCATATATCTCAAAGGTCCAAAATGGTTTTTGTTTATGGTGTATAAGGTGTTATCTTTAAGTCATTATTCAAAATCAGTAATTAAATAGCCATTTGAATAACTCTTCTTAAGTATATCTTTGGTAATTACGATTATCTGCAAAATTGTGCTATTTGCTGCAGCATCGCGAATCAGGGATATTGAGCACTTTGTTTTCTGATCTTTTGCAGTTCTTACGGCCAGAACTTGACCACAAGCACATATATATGGGAAACTTCATTTGCCATTCTTATTGCTATTTTTGGGCTAGTTCTGTTTGCTCATTTGATTGGAAACATGCAGGTATGAGTGACAAACCTTGTCTTAATATCACATTTGAAATCCTCATAGACTACGACTTTGAATTCTGGCGAAGATTGGACTCTCTTTCTTTTGATTCTTTTTGGTTAATATAGATTTGGACCAGTAGTTTTTCATGTTTTTGCAGCTACAACAGAGAATGCTTCTTTCTACATCTTCTATACTGTGAACTTGTACATTTCATTTTGAAAAAAGCTCTTCAAACTCGAGTCTAATTTCTCCCTTTTTATTAATGTAGACATACTTACAATCTATCACTGTGAGGCTTGAAGAATGGAGGCTCAAGCGACGAGATACTGAAGAATGGATGAGGCATCGCCAACTTCCTCAGGATCTACAAGAACGTGTTAGACGTTTTGTACAGTACAAGTGGCTTGCCACTCGAGGAGTAGATGAAGAATCTATCCTGCTTGCTTTACCTTCAGACCTTCGCCGTGACATCCAACGCCACCTATGTTTAGACCTTGTTCGGCGTGTAAGTCATTTTCTCTCTGAGTTCTCTCATTACACCCCAAATTTGTAATATCAATAGTTATTAAAATGACGCGAAGTACTTGCATTTTGGTACTGTGATAATCTCAAACAAGTGAAGTGTATTTTTCTTTCTTCTTTGATTTGCTTGAGTTGTTCTATTTTGCAGGTTCCCTTCTTCTCACAAATGGATGATCAACTGCTTGATGCCATATGTGAACGTCTGAGTTCTTCGTTAAGTACTCAAGGAACGTACATTGTACGTGAGGGTGATCCAGTAACTGAAATGCTCTTTGTTATTAGAGGAACGTTAGAGAGCTCAACTACAAATGGAGGGAGAACAGGCTTCTTCAACTCAATTACTTTGAGGCCAGGTGACTTTTGTGGCGAGGAACTCCTTGCCTGGGCGTTGTTGCCACGATCCACTCTTAACTTGCCTTCATCAACGAGAACAGTGAGAGCGCTGTCAGAAGTAGAAGCTTTTGCATTACATGCAGAGGATCTCAAGTTTGTAGCCAATCAATTCAGACGTCTTCATAGTAAAAAGCTACAGCACACCTTCCGTTATTACTCTCACCACTGGAGAACTTGGGCTGCCTGTTTCGTTCAAGCTGCTTGGCGTCGTTTCAAGAGGAGAAAGCTGGCCAAAGAACTTTATAGAGGTGAGTCCTTGTCTTATGCTCCTGAGGATGATCAATCAGCATATGAAAGTGAATGTGAACACGAGGATGATCAACAAACGAAGACTACACCAACAAACTCTTCAAATGTAACGCAAAACCTTGGAGTTACAATATTGGCATCAAGATTTGCTGCACACACAAGGAGAGGAGTTCAGAAGATGAAGGATATGGATGTGCCTACGTTTCAGAAGCCCGAGGAGCCTGACTTTTCGGCTGAGCCAGATGACGACTAGCTCAACATATCCCCAATTTGAAGACAATCTTCCACAGGTGAAATTATACAGAACCAAAAAAAGCAATATAAAGACATACTACTGTGAATTTAAAGAACTTTATTCAAGTTTACTAAAAGAAAAAGAGGAAAAGGAGACAGGTTGTGCTGCAGTTGATTATAATTATAATCATCAATAGACTGTACTTGTAAGTAAAAATTTCGTGAAGGGAAAATAGGTTCCTATAAAATGTGAGAAGACTTAACAGGAATTGTAGGTTAGTGTTTGTTGAAGAAAAACAAAAGGGTAAATTTTATGTTTCACTCTTTATGTAGGCAAACTTGAGACTTGTAACTTAGTGAACAATGTATGTTAAATGTAAAGTTATATGAAAACTAGCTTAACATTTTTGTTTTTTGAGGTCAATTGTGAAGCATGTAATTAATTTTATTAGTTTTGATTGAATCATTTTTAGTAGCTTATTAGAAACTATCTTAATAGATAATGCTCTATTACTTTTATCACATATAAAACGTTAAAATTAAGTCTGAACCAGCATAAAATTGCATAGACCCGCAATCCGCCCGTCCTGCATTAGTTTTTTTAAAAAAACTTCTTCAACCCGCCCGCATTACTCTCCGCTTCGCACAACTTTAAACCCAACTCACCCTGCATAGCCTTAAACCCGCTCCGTTCCCGCGCGCTCATTGTCTTCCCTAGTCAATTGGGATGGTCGTGATAAATGATGGTGTTATGGGTAGTGATCAATGGTTAATAGTAACTAATGGTTAATAATAGTAATTATTATGATAATGATGATAGTAAATAATTATTATTAACAATGATGATGATAATTGATAATGAAGTATAGCGGCTACCGTTGGGTGACTAGTAATGTGGATAGTGATAGTAGCATTGAAGGGATGAAATTAAAAAAATTGTTAATCTTTATAAAAATCTTTAAATAGACATGTTAATAATAATATCAAATTCTTTTATAAATCTATTTTCAAAATTAAAATAAAATAAATTGCTTTTAGGTTGATTTACCATTCACTCCCTAGCCCTTATGGAATCGTTTTATTTGAGAGTATTAATCGAAATATAGAACTTTTTTATGGGAAATTTGCTATTGCTATCTTTTGGATGTGCACAATAACTTGCAAATTACGTAAATAATAATCCACATTAAGTAAGTCAAATTCGATCCAAAAAGCAAATCCTTACTTTTGACTGACAAATTTCAAACTCGAGACCTCCAACAAGGCCACCCCCAAGGGTGTAAATACTCCATATTAGTGTAGCAAGCAAACAAATTGAGCACAAGTTCCCATTAGATCATCTAACTTCTTATTCATACTGCTCTTCTTCCCAATTCCAGCAGCTATGTTGAGCGTCAGGCATTAGATTCAGAAAAATTGGGCTTCAAAAATGGAGAGGAGCGGCGGTTCACTACGGACGCGTTCACAGGCGGCGCCTGTCTGGACATTACATGAGTCAGTCACCCTTGTGAACGAAATGAAAGCAACTCAAATTGAATGCGGCAATACCCTAGCCTCTTTCCAGAAATGGCAGTCGACCGTGCACAATTGCAACTCACTGGGCGTGAATCGGAGTTTGAATCAGTGTAAACGGAGGTGGGAATCTATGTTGGAACAGTACAATAAAGTGAAGCCCTGGGAATCGGCCTATTGGGATTCGTTCGATGAGGAGAGGAAGAGGGAATTGGATCTGCCGGAGCAGTTCGATTTCGAGTTGTTTAATGCGATTGCTAGGTATTTGAGTTTAGAGGGTGAGGATGGCGGCGGTGCTGAAACTGACCCGGATACCGACCCGGAAGCACAGCAGGTTCAAGGAAATAATGCTTTCTTGGAAATTGGTACTGCCTCCGTTCTAATCAACTTTTGAAGTAGCATGAATTTGTTGTTTATCAGAAATATGACATGCAATTTTAGCAAGTATCAAAAACATTATGGAATTTATATGGATTTCTTGTGTCTCAAAATGACTCTATTGTATCTTCTCTTTAGAAATGAATAGTTGTTTGCTTCTATTAGCAAGGCACTTTTAGTTCCTCTGCCTTCCCCATTTCCTCAGGTACAATCTTGTCGAAAAAATTATGAAGGGTGTGCTTTTGTTTAGAAGAGTCCTCTGGTTAAGTCTTAGTATAGATCATTAAAGAGAACTTTGTGCCGATAGTTGTTGACCCTGTTTGGAAATTTAAGATTGGATTCAATTTGATTCAATCTTATTTGATGATTTAGTCGGGATTTGAGTTCATACTGCAGTGTGAATAATTTGTTCAATAAATGTGTGATATTAATCAGGATTTCACTAGCTCTTGTTTTGTAAATTTATAGACAAACTAGATTAAGAACTTGAATTTCCATATGTTGGGTGTTTAGGATATTGTACTAGGACAAATCAGTTTATAACAAACACTTATCATATATGCATGCCTCAGTAAAGTAGTAATTTATTAAGTACTTTGGGAGAAATATTTTCA
This sequence comes from Solanum stenotomum, assembly GCF_019186545.1. Taxonomy (NCBI): domain Eukaryota; kingdom Viridiplantae; phylum Streptophyta; class Magnoliopsida; order Solanales; family Solanaceae; genus Solanum; species Solanum stenotomum. Next base: position 45,773,365 of record NC_064291.1, read on the forward strand.
AGAGCAAACAGAATTTGGATTGAGTTTGCTCTTAGCACCCCTTGGAGCATACTCCGTCTAGATTAAGAGACTATTAGATCAAAGGATATTGAAAAGCAGATTTTTTTTTTACCAAACAAAGATGGTAATAAAACTGGATAAAGTTTCTCCCACTAAATATCCATTAAATTTTTTGATCTGTTTGACGATTTCTCACTCTGAATAACCTTTTTGACGTCACTAAATGGTGTAAAATGTGGTCAAAGACAAACTTAAGCCTAGAATTTGATTATCTTAAACTTGATCAATGATATGATAACTGAAATACAAAGGAATTGAGAGCTTAAAGTGGAGGGATAAGAACTCTCCATTTATGATGCCTGTGAACTTTTCAGACGGAATGTGGAAATTTGTGGCAAATTTGTCTGTAAGGATTTTTCCAACACTATATGATCAATATAGAGGAAAAATCGTCATCTAAGAATGAGGGGAGATGCCAGAGTCAACGATACTAGGCTCTGTTATTGATAGATTTTTGTTGGTGAAAGGATTGAAGTTAAGAAAATAATGAGGCACTTGGCTAAAGTAAGGCTGAAAAGAAGTTAGACCAGCTACTGAAATATGAATGGGAACAAAAACCTCTCATCGGTGTATGCTGGACAATTCCAAAGTCCACTAAGGATTTGCTCTACAGCTGGAAGGAGATAGGAAGAAGGGGGTCAAATGAAGATTGGTGGGAGTTAATCCCAGCCTGCATCTGGTGGTCCCTATGGAAAGAAAGGAACGGAAGATGCTTTGAGGATAAGAGAAACAACNTTAAGAAAATAATAAGGCACTTGGCTAAAGTAAGGCTGAAAAGAAGTTAGACCACCTACTGAAATATGAATGGGAACAAAAACCTCTCATCGGTTAGACTGGCTGACCAGCAACGTAACAGAAGATGACAGGGATTAGTGGAAGAGTACACTTGAGTCTTGACATACCTGATACTCTGTGATTTTTTACTACCCAAGGGAGAGATTTATTTAATCATCTTTTTTTTTTTAATATATGTTGAATAATGTTAGGAAAAACTTTTTTTTGATTCAACCTGCCACCATTGGTCTAGCATCTGGTTCATTTTAAGAGTTCTTACACAGTTCCACTATGTGAGTATGTGTTGATGAGTACCCAGGATTTGTATAGCAAACCTCATAGAGTTTGGGATTGAGTCACAATTGATTGATTGATGTGTGTGGAAATTTTTTAATTATAACTTAAAAGGTTTATAGAGTCAAAAAGTTGATTCAATTCTAAGCCAAATCAAATTCTAAGGGAATGTGAGATTTGATAATTTAGAAGTGTGAAAGGAAACTGACAGGGTGGAAGGCTCAATACTTATCTTGAGGGGCAGGGTCACTCTCATTAGTTCAGTGCTTGATGCTCTGTCAATATATATAATGTCTTTATTCCCCAGTCCAGATAGGGTTATACAGAGGATTGATAAGATTAGGAGGGATTTTCTGCGGAATGGAAAGGAGGAGGATAAGGGGTTCCATTTAGTTAAATGGTGCAAGGTGATGCATGGGAAGAAACAAGGTGGGTTAGGCATCAGGAATTTGAAATGGCAGAGTTAAGCACTCAAATTGAAGTTGCTGTGGAGATATTCTCAGTAACCTCAAGTTTATTGGGTAGGCATAATAAGAGCTAGATATGATGGGGGATAACAAAGGAAGTAAACTCCCTTTGTTGAGATCCATAAGAACACTTTAGCTTCTGATGAAGGCTCACACCTCCGCTAGGGTAGTTAATGGTTGCAGAACATCTTTCTGGGAGGACTAATGGCTTGCTAATTCTTGTCTGGAAAATCTCTCTCCAAACATTTATGGCCTGGTTCTACAGTAAAGGAGCATGGTCAACACAAGTATGGAACTTCCCGTTCAAAAGAAACCTAAATGATTGGGAAGTGGATACATTAGTTGTGCTCCAAAGGTTTGAGCATAGTACAAGACTCACCTAGCCCCTTGTAGGAGAGGAGCGTACCTTGCTGAACCCTTGCAATTACAAAATCCACATCTAAATTAGACCTTTTGGAAGAGAAGGAGAAAAAATCCATAAAAGGAATTGCCCAAGTAAACATTATAAATGACCCAGTTTAGAAAGAAAATAGTAATGAAATACAACCTATTCTTCACACCTATATTTCGTTTACGAGCAACTAGATTAGGTTATTTTTTTCCTTCAAAATATACAACCTTATCTAGTTGCTTGTAAAAGAATATAGGGGTGAAGAACGTGACTGATTGGAGTAGTGATCGCAAAGTGTGCTGTAGCTGAGACGACTGGAATGACTGGTGGTAACAGCGGCTTCAAGAGCCAATGGACAGAGAGAAACCAAATGTAGAAGCAGCGACCTTGAGATTGAAGTGAAGAGATTTTACAAAGAAACGAGAAAAAAACATTTTGGTCTTAACTTATCCAACTCTAATGGGCTATTCGTTGGTGTTTGGGAAAAATAACTAATTGGCTCTTAAGAGATGAAGAAACTAATTAATGGAGGCTCATCTTTATTGTACAAATTTTTCATAAGATTTTCTTTCACTTAAAAACTACGGACATTCAACTTTTGTACAAATAATACGTGAAAATGTTTGACAAAAAATCAGTATTTTGATGAAGAATGATTTTATACTATTGCAGTTATTTTGCCTTGACAAGAAAATGGTTATAATTTCATCTTATAATAGGAAATTTATATTATCTTTCCTTATAGGTTCTAATTTTTTTTGGAATTTTCTAAAACATTTATGTAATTTAAACTTTCTTTTGTAATTTATGTTTACAAGCAACAACAACAAAAACAATATCAACATTACCTTATCAAAAGTATATTAATATGTTAAATATTCATTGGGCTTATGTCCCACATCTTGGGAACTTAATTTTGTATAGATGAAGCACAAAGATTGTGCCAAAAATTACATACAGAGCAGCTCCTTTACAATTACTGTAGGGAGCTGAGAAAATCTATCATCCGATCTATTGTATTGACATCTACTAGCACCAAATACCTAAAAGGGAAATACATCTGTATTACAGTGTAAATATTCTCATATTTAATCTCAAAACATCTTTGGTTCCTCTCCTTCCAATCAGCCACCAAACACACGCAGGAAAGGTCTGCCATATCTTCCGCTTCCCCTTCCCTATGCCCTTTCCAGTCCAGCAGTGTGGCAGTTGTTTAATGGTTCTCAGCATAACCCAACTGACTTTGAAGAGATTAAAGAATAGGTTCTATATCTTAGTCACAAAGCTATAGTGCAGAAATAAGTGTTTAGTTTCATGTTTGTTCTTTTTGCACAGCAGGCATCTGCTACAGTGTAAAGTAAAATGATTGGGAACTACGCCTCATACAATGTAAAGTAAAGTGGTTGGCCTTGCGCCTCTTGCTATGCTGCTCGACTCTTCAAAAAATTCCATGGGTGTGTGTCCGATTCTCCAAAAGCAGTGTATTATTGGAGAATCAGTCACGGGTGCGTCATCGAAAGTGAAGAGTCCGCACAACTTAGGCCTCTTGCACCTCCACTTTTTAAAACATTGATTAGGTCATAAGGATAAAATGTATCTTATTTCGGGTAAGCGTTTTAAGTATGCCACCAAGCTCTCCTCCATTAATAAGCAGAAGGGGTTGATTCCTTGGAATGCAAATGTCAGCATTCAGTTAACTAGCCATGAATATGGTTCTTTGCTCTCTTTTTCCCTTCTTCATTTACGTGAGCATATGAACTGGTAATTTTATCTTCTGGGATCTGCTGCCTGATTTAGTGCAAAATGACTTGGTGAATCTTGTCATTTGCCGAAGTTAATGACTGCAGATCTTCATCATTATTATACTCCCTCTGTTTCAAAAATAATGACCTAGTTTCATTTTTAGTCTCTTTAAAAAGAATGACCCCTTTTCTTTTTTGGTAACACTTTAACTTCAACTTTCCACGTGGCATGTTTAAGGCCACAAGATTAAAGGGCATTTTGGTACATTTGACATAACTTTCATTTAGAACCACAAGTTTAAAAAGTCTTCTGTCTTTTCTTAAACTCCGTTCCAAGTCAAACTAGGCAATTCTTTTTTAAATGGAGGGAGTAGCATTCTAGAATTAATTAGCACAACTGTCCATCCTGCACTCTATAAAACAAACTTTGTAGTGTACTCATGGTTTGTTATAAAGTGCAAGTATATACCAAAGAAAAAGAAGAATTTAGAAAGAAAAGCAATCTCTTAAAAGGAAAATTGACTTTTCGCTATCTTCAGGGGCGGACCCACCCTATGTCAAGGGGGTGTCAACCAACGCTGCTTTGTTGACTTATAATTTTTTGTATTATATATATATAAATAATCTGAAAAGAACCGAATATAACTAGAAATAACATAAATGACACTGCTTGAAAAATGAGCTTCCTTTGTTTGGCTCATGGCTAGTGCAGTGGTGCTCCCAAGTTCAAGCCTCAGCAAGTGCAGCTTTGTGTTTGATTTTTGGGCCTTTTCAGTAACTTTTGCCTATGATAACGTAAATGTTGTTAAGGAGTTTCGAACTCCAACCTCCAATTCCTAGTCAAATTAGGATAAAATAGACTAGTTGAACTAGAATTCAATTTGTTAGTAATTTACTTGATTTATGTTTTATTATTACACTTTAAATAGTTTTTATTAATTTAATGTTGTTATATCAATTTTCATTTGTTTATTTTTTCAAATATCGCTACTGCCTACAAAAAATCTAAATGTGTTAACATTCTTGTACCATAGGTCCTAAAAGGCAACGGCGAAGGACGAAGACAAAAAGGTACAAAATGGAGGAAAGATTGAATCCATGGAGACGCATCTTAAATGAAAACAGGAAGTATGAGCAATCCAAGATGGGGATAAAGCATGAAGCTAGCATAGATGCAAATTTGGAAGCCCCAAGGCATGAGAATTCAAGTTTAGAAATAAAGCGCGAGACATCCAGTCCGGAGGAAATGACTGAACTTCCAAACCTTAGCATTGTTAGTAAGGTAAAGGCTGAGCAGTATAATGTAGATAATCCAGAAGAAATGATGGCTGCAACTCTTAGAGAAAATGCAGAAATGATCACTGCAATAGCTGAAGGAAATACAATGGATGATAGAGATTGCATGCTTGCTGATTTGAACAATTTTGATGCTGGTCGGGTTCATTTGATCAGAAGTCAAGGCAACCAACTTATCGATTGCCTCGGAAAAATTTCCGACACCCTTATTCAGCTTTGTGATGCAATTCACAAAAAATAACTAACCTTAATAGTTTAGATTTTCAATAATGGCATGCTTTGTAATGTGACGACTAATCATCACATGCTTTTACTTAGATCTTTGTCAATGTAATGATGAGGTAACCAGGATTGTCAAGGATCACAGGAAGTTTTGAAATGGTTAAATTTTCTCTATGATGCAAGAAATGCAAGGTGTTCTTTTATTGCATTAGAGACACGACAGGGTGCTGTCCCCCCCCCCCCCCCCCCCCC